>NC_086450.1:147152593-147520093 GCF_028390025.1 Pseudophryne corroboree
TCCGTGTAGGACTCAGTTCTATTCTCCTGATCAGTGCTCAATATCTGTGCTGCATTGTGGTGACCAGTATATAGTAGTACAGTACTGCATTGTGGTGACCACCAGTATATAGTAGTACAGTACAGTAGTCCATTGCTGTATCTTGCAGCTCCGTGTAGGACTCAGTTCTATTCTCCTGATCAGTGCCCAATATCTGTGCTGCATTGTGGTGACTAGTATATAGTAGTACAGTGCTGCATTGTGGTGACCACCAGTATATAGTAGTACAGTACAGTAGTCCATTGCTGTATCTTGCAGCTCCGTGTCAGACTCCGTTCTAGTCTCCTGATCAGTGCTCAATATCTGTGCTGCACTGTGGTGAACAGTATATAGTAGTACAGTGCTGCATTGTGGTGACCACCAGTATATAGTAGTACAGTACAGTAGTCCATTGCTGTATCTTGCAGCTCCGTGTCACTTCTAGTATCCTGAACAGTGCTTAATATCTGTGCTCAGTGTCAGTGCTGCATTGTGGTGACTAAAAGTCCAGTGTCTTGTGCTGCATCTTGCTGCTGTAGGGTGCTGTGGTAGTGTCCTGTCACTGTGCATAGGTCATCATCATTCCAGTCACAGTGGTATCTGGTATCTATTAGAGATGAGCGCCGGAAATTTTTCGGGTTTTGTGTTTTGGTTTTGGGTTCGGTTCCGCGGCCGTGTTTTGGGTTCGACCGCGTTTTGGCAAAACCTCACCGAATTTTTTTTGTCGGATTCGGGTGTGTTTTGGATTCGGGTGTTTTTTTAAAAAAACCCTAAAAAACAGCTTAAATCATAGAATTTGGGGGTAATTTTGATCCCAAAGTATTATTAACCTCAAAAAACATAATTTACACTCATTTTCAGCCTATTCTGAACACATCACACCTCACAATATTATTTTTAGTCCTAAAATTTGCACCGAGGTCGCTGTGTGAGTAAGATAAGCGACCCTAGTGGCCGACACAAACACCGGGCCCATCTAGGAGTGGCACTGCAGTGTCACGCAGGATGGCCCTTCCAAAAAACCCTCCCCAAACAGCACATGACGCAAAGAAAAAAAGAGGCGCAATGAGGTAGCTGACTGTGTGAGTAAGATTAGCGACCCTAGTGGCCGACACAAACACCGGGCACATCTAGGAGTGGCACTGCAGTGTCACGCAGGATGTCCCTTCCAAAAAACCCTCCCCAAACAGCACATGACGCAAAGAAAAAAAGAGGCGCAATGAGGTAGCTGTGTGAGTAAGATTAGCGACCCTAGTGGCCGACACAAACACCGGGCCCATCTAGGAGTGGCACTGCAGTGTCACGCAGGATGTCCCTTCCAAAAAACCCTCCCCAATCAGCACATGATGCAAAGAAAAAGAAAAGAAAAAAGAGGTGCAAGATGGAATTATCCTTGGGCCCTCCCACCCACCCTTATGTTGTATAAACAAAACAGGACATGCACACTTTAACCAACCCATCATTTCAGTGACAGGGTCTGCCACACGACTGTGACTGATATGACGGGTTGGTTTGGACCCCCCCCAAAAAAGAAGCAATTAATCTCTCCTTGCACAAACTGGCTCTACAGAGGCAAGATGTCCACCTCATCTTCACCCTCCGATATATCACCGTGTACATCCCCCTCCTCACAGATTATCAATTCGTCCCCACTGGAATCCACCATCTCAGCTCCCTGTGTACTTTGTGGAGGCAATTGCTGCTGGTCAATGTCTCCGCGGAGGAATTGATTATAATTCATTTTAATGAACATCATCTTCTCCACATTTTCTGGATGTAACCTCGTACGCCGATTGCTGACAAGGTGAGCGGCGGCACTAAACACTCTTTCGGAGTACACACTTGTGGGAGGGCAACTTAGGTAGAATAAAGCCAGTTTGTGCAAGGGCCTCCAAATTGCCTCTTTTTCCTGCCAGTATAAGTACGGACTGTGTGACGTGCCTACTTGGATGCGGTCACTCATATAATCCTCCACCATTCTATCAATGTTGAGAGAATCATATGCAGTGACAGTAGACGACATGTCCGTAATCGTTGTCAGGTCCTTCAGTCCGGACCAGATGTCAGCATCAGCAGTCGCTCCAGACTGCCCTGCATCACCGCCAGCGGGTGGGCTCGGAATTCTGAGCCTTTTCCTCGCACCCCCAGTTGCGGGAGAATGTGAAGGAGGAGATGTTGACAGGTCGCGTTCCGCTTGACTTGACAATTTTGTCACCAGCAGGTCTTTCAACCCCAGCAGACCTGTGTCTGCCGGAAAGAGAGATCCAAGGTAGGCTTTAAATCTAGGATCGAGCACGGTGGCCAAAATGTAGTGCTCTGATTTCAACAGATTGACCACCCGTGAATCCTTGTTAAGCGAATTAAGGGCTGCATCCACAAGTCCCACATGCCTAGCGGAATCGCTCCGTGTTAGCTCCTTCTTCAATGCCTCCAGCTTCTTCTGCAAAAGCCTGATGAGGGGAATGACCTGACTCAGGCTGGCAGTGTCTGAACTGACTTCACGTGTGGCAAGTTCAAAGGGCATCAGAACCTTGCACAACGTTGAAATCATTCTCCACTGCACTTGAGACAGGTGCATTCCACCTACTATATCGTGCTCAATTGTATAGGCTTGAATGGCCTTTTGCTGCTCCTCCAACCTCTGAAGCATATAGAGGGTTGAATTCCACCTCGTTACCACTTCTTGCTTCAGATGATGGCAGGGCAGGTTCAGTAGTTTTTGGTGGTGCTCCAGTTTTCTGTACGTGGTGCCTGTACGCCGAAAGTGTCCCGCAATTCTTCTGGCCACCGACAGCATCTCTTGCACGCCCCTGTCGTTTTTTAAAAAATTCTGCACCACCAAATTCAAGGTATGTGCAAAACATGGGACGTGCTGGAATTGGCCCAGATTTAATGCACACACAATATTGCTGGCGTTGTCCGATGCCACAAATCCACAGGAGAGTCCAATTGGGGTAAGCCATTCCGCGATGATCTTCCTCAGTTGCCGTAAGAGGTTTTCAGCTGTGTGCGTATTCTGGAAAGCGGTGATACAAAGCGTAGCCTGCCTAGGAAAGAGTTGGCGTTTGCGAGATGCTGCTACTGGTGCCGCCGCTGCTGTTCTTGCGGCGGGAGTCCATACATCTACCCAGTGGGCTGTCACAGTCATATAGTCCTGACCCTGCCCTGCTCCACTTGTCCACATGTCCGTGGTTAAGTGGACATTGGGTACAGCTGCATTTTTTAGGACACTGGTGACTCTTTTTCTGAGGTCTGTGTACATTTTCGGTATCGCCTGCCTAGAGAAATGGAACCTAGATGGTATTTGGTACCGGGGACACAGTACCTCCAACAAGTCTCTAGTTGGCTCTGCAGTAATGATGGATACCGGAACCACGTTTCTCACCACCCAGGATGCCAAGGCCTCAGTTATCCGCTTTGCAGTAGGATGACTGCTGTGATATTTCATCTTCCTCGCAAAGGACTGTTGAACAGTCAATTGCTTACTGGAAGTAGTACAAGTGGGCTTACGACTTCCCCTCTGGGATGACCATCGACTCCCAGCGGCAACAACAGCAGCGCCAGCAGCAGTAGGCGTTACACGCAAGGATGCATCGGAGGAATCCCAGGCAGGAGAGGACTCGTCAGACTTGCCAGTGACATGGCCTGCAGGACTATTGGCATTCCTGGGGAAGGAGGAAATTGACACTGAGGGAGTTGGTGGGGTGGTTTGCGTGAGCTTGGTTACAAGAGGAAGGGATTTACTGGTCAGTGGACTGCTTCCGCTGTCACCCAAAGTTTTTGAACTTGTCACTGACTTATTATGAATGCGCTGCAGGTGACGTATAAGGGAGGATGTTCCGAGGTGGTTAACGTCCTTACCCCTACTTATTACAGCTTGACAAAGGGAACACACGGCTTGACACCTGTTGTCCGCATTTCTGGTGAAATACCTCCACACCGAAGAGCTGATTTTTTTGGTATTTTCACCTGGCATGTCAACGGCCATATTCCTCCCACGGACAACAGGTGTCTCCCCGGGTGCCTGACTTAAACAAACCACCTCACCATCAGAATCCTCCTGGTCAATTTCCTCCCCAGCGCCAGCAACACCCATATCCTCCTCATCCTGGTGTACTTCAACACTGACATCTTCAATCTGACTATCAGGAACTGGACTGCGGGTGCTCCTTCCAGCACTTGCAGGGGGCATGCAAATAGTGGAAGGCGCATGCTCTTCACGTCCAGTGTTGGGAAGGTCAGGCATCGCAAACGACACAATTGGACTCTCCTTGTGGATTTGGGATTTCAAAGAACGCACAGTTCTTTGCGGTGCTTTTGCCAGCTTGAGTCTTTTCAGTTTTCTAGCGAGAGGCTGAGTGCTTCCATCCTCATGTGAAGCTGAACCACTAGCCATGAACATAGGCCAGGGCCTCAGCCGTTCCTTGCCACTCCGTGTGGTAAATGGCATATTGGCAAGTTTACGCTTCTCCTCCGACAATTTTATTTTAGGTTTTGGAGTCCTTTTTTTTCTGATATTTGGTGTTTTGGATTTGACATGCTCTGTACTATGACATTGGGCATCGGCCTTGGCAGACGACGTTGCTGGCATTTCATCGTCTCGGCCATGACTAGTGGCAGCAGCTTCAGCACGAGGTGGAAGTGGATCTTGATCTTTCCCTAATTTTGGAACCTCAACTTTTTTGTTCTCCATATTTTA
Source organism: Pseudophryne corroboree (assembly GCF_028390025.1). Lineage (NCBI taxonomy): Eukaryota > Metazoa > Chordata > Amphibia > Anura > Myobatrachidae > Pseudophryne > Pseudophryne corroboree. The sequence goes on from NC_086450.1 coordinate 147,157,311, forward strand.
TAGGCAGAACTAAAAGGCACCTCAGGTAAACAATGGAGATGGATGGATTGGATACTAGTATACAATTATGGACGGACTGCCACGGTTAGGTGGTATAAAAAAACCACGGTTAGGTGGTATATATTATAATAATAATACAATTATGGATGGACGGACTGCCTGCCGACTGCCGACACAGAGGTAGCCACAGCCGTGAACTACCGCACTGTACACTGGTTGATAAAGAGATAGTAGTATACTCGTAACAACTAGTATGACACTATGACGACGGTATAAAGAATGAAAAAAAAACCACGGTTAGGTGGTATATATTATAATAATAATACAATTATGGATGGACGGACTGCCTGCCGACTGCCGACACAGAGGTAGCCACAGCCGTGAACTACCGCACTGTACACTGGTTGATAAAGAGATAGTAGTATACTCGTAACAACTAGTATGACACTATGACGGTATAAAGAATGAAAAAAAAACCACGGTTAGGTGGTATATATTATAATAATAATACAATTATGGATGGACGGACTGCCTGCCGACTGCCGACACAGAGGTAGCCACAGCCGTGAACTACCGCACTGTACACTGGTTGATAAAGAGATAGTAGTATACTCGTAACAATTAGGATGACACTATGACGGTATAAAGAATGAAAAAAAAACCACGGTTAGGTGGTAGGTATATAATAATAAATAATACAATTCTGGTCGGACGGACTGCCTGCCGTGTGCCGACACAGAGGTAGCCACAGCCGTGAACTACCGCACTGTACACTGGTTGATAAAGAGATAGTAGTATACTCGTAACAATTAGGATGACACTATGACGACGGTATAAAGAATGAAAAAAAAAACCACGGTTAGGTGGTATATATTATAATAATAATACAATTATGGATGGACGGACTGCCTGCCGACTGCCGACACAGAGGTAGCCACAGCCGTGAACTACCGCACTGTACACTGGTTGATAAAGAGATAGTAGTATACTCGTAACAACTAGTATGACACTATGACGACGGTATAAAGAATGAAAAAAAAACCACGGTTAGGTGGTATATATTATAATAATAATACAATTATGGATGGACGGACTGCCTGCCGACTGCCGACACAGAGGTAGCCACAGCCGTGAACTACCGCACTGTACACTGGTTGATAAAGAGATAGTAGTATACTCGTAACAACTAGTATGACACTATGACGACGGTATAAAGAATGAAAAAAAAACCACGGTTAGGTGGTATATATTATAATAATAATACAATTATGGATGGACGGACTGCCTGCCGACTGCCGACACAGAGGTAGCCACAGCCGTGAACTACCGCACTGTACACTGGTTGATAAAGAGATAGTAGTATACTCGTAACAACTAGTATGACACTATGACGACGGTATAAAGAATGAAAAAAAAACCACGGTTAGGTGGTATATATTATAATAATAATAATACAATTATGGATGGACGGACTGCCTGCCGACTGCCGACACAGAGGTAGCCACAGCCGTGAACTACCGCACTGTACACTGGTTGATAAAGAGATAGTAGTATACTCGTAACAACTAGTATGACACTATGACGACGGTATAAAGAATGAAAAAAAAACCACGGTTAGGTGGTATATATTATAATAATAATACAATTATGGATGGACGGACTGCCTGCCGACTGCCGACACAGAGGTAGCCACAGCCGTGAACTACCGCACTGTACACTGGTTGATAAAGAGATAGTAGTATACTCGTAACAACTAGTATGACACTATGACGACGGTATAAAGAATGAAAAAAAAAACACGGTTAGGTGGTATATATTATAATAATAATACAATTATGGATGGACGGACTGCCTGCCGACTGCCGACACAGAGGTAGCCACAGCCGTGAACTACCGCACTGTACACTGGTTGATAAAGAGATAGTAGTATACTCGTAACAACTAGTATGACACTATGACGGTATAAAGAATGAAAAAAAAACCACGGTTAGGTGGTATATATTATAATAATAATACAATTATGGATGGACGGACTGCCTGCCGACTGCCGACACAGAGGTAGCCACAGCCGTGAACTACCGCACTGTACACTGGTTGATAAAGAGATAGTAGTATACTCGTAACAATTAGGATGACACTATGACGGTATAAAGAATGAAAAAAAAACCACGGTTAGGTGGTAGGTATATAATAATAAATAATACAATTCTGGTCGGACGGACTGCCTGCCGTGTGCCGACACAGAGGTAGCCACAGCCGTGAACTACCGCACTGTACACTGGTTGATAAAGAGATAGTAGTATACTCGTAACAATTAGGATGACACTATGACGGTATAAAGAATGAAAAAAAAACCACGGTTAGGTGGTAGGTATATAATAATAAATAATACAATTCTGGTCGGACGGACTGCCTGCCGTGTGCCGACACAGAGGTAGCCACAGCCGTGAACTACCGCACTGTACACTGGTTGATAAAGAGATAGTAGTATACTCGTAACAATTAGGATGACACTATGACGGTATAAAGAATGAAAAAAAAACCACGGTTAGGTGGTAGGTATATAATAATAAATAATACAATTCTGGTCGGACGGACTGCCTGCCGTGTGCCGACACAGAGGTAGCCACAGCCGTGAACTACCGCACTGTACACTGGTTGATAAAGAGATAGTAGTATACTCGTAACAATTAGGATGACACTATGACGGTATAAAGAATGAAAAAAAAACCACGGTTAGGTGGTAGGTATATAATAATAAATAATACAATTCTGGTCGGACGGACTGCCTGCCGTGTGCCGACACAGAGGTAGCCACAGCCGTGAACTACCGCACTGTACACTGGTTGATAAAGAGATAGTAGTATACTCGTAACAATTAGGATGACACTATGACGGTATAAAGAATGAAAAAAAAACCACGGTTAGGTGGTAGGTATATAATAATAAATAATACAATTCTGGTCGGACGGACTGCCTGCCGTGTGCCGACACAGAGGTAGCCACAGCCGTGAACTACCGCACTGTACACTGGTTGATAAAGAGATAGTAGTATACTCGTAACAATTAGGATGACACTATGACGGTATAAAGAATGAAAAAAAAACCACGGTTAGGTGGTAGGTATATAATAATAAATAATACAATTCTGGTCGGACGGACTGCCTGCCGTGTGCCGACACAGAGGTAGCCACAGCCGTGAACTACCGCACTGTACTGTGTCTGCTGCTAATATAGACTGGTTGATATTTAAAGAGATATTAGTAGTATACAACAATACTATACTGGTGGTCAGGCACTGGTCACCACTCCTGCAGCAAAAGTGTGCACTGTTAATTAATATAATTGTACTCCTGGCTCCTGCTAACAACCTGCAGTGCTCCCCAGTCTCCCCCACAATTAATTATAAGCTTTTAATTTATACATTGATGACTGTGCAGCACACTGGGCTGAGCTGAGTGCACACAGACTGAGTCACACTGTGTGACTGACTGTGCTGTGTATCGTTTTTTTTTTCAGGCAGAGAACGGATATAGCAGAGAGAAGTGAACGGATATATTATATTAAATAAAAGTTAACTAGCTGCTGCACTGGTCACTGACTGTGGTAAACTAACTCTGTCTGCGACTCTGCACAATCTCTCTCTATCTAATCTATCTATCTCTATTCTAATGGAGAGGACGCCAGACACGTCCTCTCCCTATCAATCTCAATGCACGAGTGAAAATGGCGGCGACGCGCGGCTCCTTATATAGAATCCGAGTCTCGCGATAGAATCCGAGCCTCGCGAGAATCCGACAGCGTCATGATGACGTTCGGGCGCGCTCGGGTTAACCGAGCAAGGCGGGAAGATCCGAGTCGCTCGGACCCGTGGAAAAAAAAGTGAAGTTCGTGCGGGTTCGGATTCAAAGAAACCGAACCCGCTCATCTCTAGTATCTATCGAGTGGTATCTAATTCCAGATATTACTGCCATCTAATTCCAGATATATTACTGGTATATAATTCCACACATTAAAAAATGGAGAACAAAAATGTGGATTTGAAAAAAAAACACCCGAATTCAAAAAACACTCGAATCCAACAAAAATTTTTAAGGGAGGTTTTGCCAAAACGCGTCCGAATCCAAAACACGGCCGCGGAACCGAATCCAAAACCAAAACACAAAACCCGAAAAATGTCCGGTGCACATCACTAAATTTATATATATATATATATATATATATATATATATGTATATAAAAAAATAGGATTTTAGTACCTACCGGTAAATCCTTTTCTCTTAGTCCGTAGAGGATGCTGGGGACTCCAAAAGGACCATGGGGTATAGATGGATCCGCAGGAGCTTGGGCACACTATAAAGACTTAAACTGGGTGTGAACTGGCTCCTCCCTCTATGCCCCTCCTCCAGACCTCAGTTAGAAAACTGTGCCCAGGAGAGATGGACATTTCGAGGAAAGAATTTATTGTTATAACCACGGTGAGTGTCATACCAGCTCACACCACAAACATACCGCAGAACGTGGCATTCAATAGAATACCAGCCAACGGCATGAATAATACACAACCACATGCTGAGAGAATATATAACACAACCTGTGTGTCAAGTTCAACACAACCAATAATAAGACACCGCATGCCATGGCATGAAGAATGGTAGCAACAGCCTGACAGAGAAGAACCACCACCAGGGTGTAACCAAAACCAATAACTGCAGACACAGTACGCACTGGGACGGGCGCCCAGCATCCTCTACTGACTAAGAGAAAAGGATTTACTGGTAGGTACTAAAATCCTATTTCCTCATACGTCCTAGAGGATGCTGGGGACTCCAAAAGGACCATAAGGTCTATACCAAAGCTCCAGAACGGGCGGGAGAGTGCGGATGACTCTGCAGCACCGATTGAGCAAACAAAAGGTCCCCATCAATCAGGGTATCAAACTTGTAGAACATAGCCAAAGCGTTTGAACCCGACCAAGACTCCGCTCAGCCAAGTTGAACCGCCGAGACTCCTCGGGCATCCGCCCAAGAAGAGCCCATCTTCCCAGTAGAATGGGCCTCCACCGACTTCGGTGACGGCAATCCAACCGTAAAACAAACATGCCAAATCGCATTACAGATCCAGCGTGAAACAGACTGCATAACGCAGTCTTCCAAACCATGCTGGGAACATACCAGACAAACAGAACCTCTGCTCCTCCAAACTGAGCCAAATTGGCGACCTAATATTCAAATCCCTGGCTACATCGAGAGAATTTGAATCAGCTAATTTCTAAGTAACCACCGCCATCAAAATAGGCCGATTTCTGCGACACCCAGAATCCACTCTTGGCAGAACTACTAACCGAGTTCTTAATTCCTCTCTATCCACATGAAAGATCAAACAAGGCTCTTGTGAGACAAAACCACCACTTCCGACACCTGCCATGCGGACGTCAAAGCCAATAGCATGACCACTTTCCAAGAGAGAAATTTTTGTAAAGAAACTTATTAAACCACACTGCACTGAAATGGAGCCCAACTTTAGGCTTGCATCCACACCGGCTTGTAAAGTATGGATAAGAACGACCTAGCCTAAATTCTTCCATAGGAGCCTTCCAGGATACACACCAAGACACATAGCTACGCCAACTACGGTGGTAAAGCTTTGCCGTTACTTCTTTCCTAGCCTGAAGAATTTGAGGAAACGACTTCACTGGGAACCCCCTTTCGGCTTAGGATATGGCATTCCACCGCCACGCCATCAGAGGCAGCCGCGGTAAGTCTTGATACACGCCTGATCTCGTTGTAACAGTCCCTCACGTAGAGGAAGAGGGCAGGAATCTTCTATGAGTAAATCAGGAAAACACTGGATAGCAAACCCTCCTTGGCTAGACCGGATCCAAGAGGATCACCTGAGCCTTTGTTCATCTAACGATTATCACCTTCCGAAAAAGTGAAAGCTGAGAGGCCACAAAGACCGACCACAAACACCCACGGTGTCACTAGGGTGTCCACTGCTATAGCTTGAGTTTCCCTTGACCTGGAACAATATCCCTGAGGCGAGATGCCAACCTGTCCAATAGCGACATTCCTCAAAGACTTGTTACATCTGTGAAAACTGCTCGATGATGACTGAATGTCTCCCGGATGGAGATCGCGTCAGCAGAGGAAATCTATTTCTCCGTCGTTCACCTCCGGAACGAAGACTGCTAATATAGCGTTTTCCAGACTTTCCACCCAACGGCAAAACTGTGCATCTTCTGCCATTGCCGCTTTGCTCCTTGTTCCGCCATAGCGGCTTACTTACGTCACTGTTGACAAGTCGCCTGGCAGAACGAACACGGGCAGAACACGAAGACTACGTTCGTCGAAACTAACCCTTAATTCAAGAAAGCTTATTTTTGACAAGTTTTCCAACTTGCCCTTATCCCCTGGAAACACGTCCCTTGTAAGGACTGCTCCCCAGCCTCTGAGATCTGTATGCACGGACACCAGGATCTACCCCTGGAACTCAAACCTTCCTCCCTCTAGAAGGAGAGAACTGAGCAGACACCACAGGAGCGATGTCCTGGCCATTAGGATTATATTCTGGTGCATGTGCAGGTGAGACCCGGACCACATTCCCAACTGGTCTCTTGAAAGCCACTCTGGCTTTAGACCTGCTCACCAAAAAAGGCCTCTGAGGCCGCACCCAACTGTCTTAGTAACGGAACACATTGATGAAGTGTCACAGCAAAGCTGATCCAACTCTGGATCCTCAGACCTCTTTCCACAGGAAAACACCGAACCTTAATCAGTCATTATCTACTCTGAAAACCACCTCCGACATCTGTGTCGTTGGAAACAACAGCCAATCCCTTTGTCGAAGAAGAAACAACGATTTGCACCTTTATACTGAGACAACCGGACAATGTCCCGAACCTGACGCACCTCTGTATGGTGTCGCGTACAATCTCCCTTTCCAGAGTGGAGCGGCAAGATCAATTAGAAAAACAGTACGGGGAAACAACCGTAACTCAGAATGTCCCCCTTTGGATTCTATAAAAAACCCACAGGTCCTAGTCTATTCCTGGACCAACTGAAAATTAGTAGACGAGTGCCCACCGGAGTAGGTACCAGCCCGACAGACTCAGCTACCAGGGTGGATGTGGTGGAAACAGAAAACGACATTCACTTCTGCGAACCTAGCCAGGCTGCAGAACTCTTACCTTTTCACCTTCCACTGTCAGCACAGAAAAGGAAAAAAGAACGGTATCGAACCTATTAAAACGACTGCATCCCACAAAAGAATGCGTCACCAACCGTTGTGAAGAAGGCTAACTCACGAAGTTAGACTTACCAGTGGTATCCGCCAAGATTGACTGAACAGAGGCCTGTCCCAGCAGCTGTATACCTCCCTCCAGTATCTCTCGGAGACATCCTCCGCATTCTTCCGGTCACACCTCTGTCACGTGGCAGCTTGCTGCAATGTTATAATGTAGAATCAACATAGGCAAGGTTACCCACTCTGTGTAGGTTAATTCTATCGGATGCCTACCCGAATACCACACTCCCTCAAGTGCATACAGTGCAAATAAGGTCAAAGTATAGAAATAAAATATCACTTAGCTTCCTGTGTATGATCCTTTGCGACCGGGCTCTGCGTCGACCAGGAGTTGACTGCCATAATGTTCTCTCCGCGACAGGAAGAGAATAATATTCGGACTCCTTGAGAGGATCGAAAACCAACTCGTCACGGCCAATGTAGAGCTTAATCAACAGAGCGACCAGTACATGATAAGAATACCATTATTTCAGCATTCATGGATATACATAATGTAATACACAATAAAACACACATATCCTAACCATGCATATATAAACATATATCTACATATATATATATACATATAGATATAACCTATACGCAAGTGGATTGTCCAGACCTGACAGGTCCCTAGTGACAGTAATGTGCTGTGAATGTGTATGACCATGTACTGACATGCCCCAGATGTGGATTTACCAGGAACGTTATGGTCGACAGAAACTTAGTAAATGTCGACATCAAGGAATAGTAAGCAGGCAAAAAATAATAATAATAATAATAATAATCTTGGAACCCCGAGGGGTCTGAGGGAAGGATACATATACAAATTCAATAACACTCCCCCCACATATCCTATAAATATAGGTACAAGGCAATAACAGCCTTTTAATTTTTTCACCCAGGAAATACTGTTGATGCCGACAGGGCATCCACAAACAACTGTGCCTTCCCTCACGTGTTTACTTTTTCAAGCACACAAACACCAATCTGCTAATACTTAATTTTCCGAATCAAGTACCGCCATGCGCCGGCAAAGCCGACAGTTATCCCCCCAAGTAGCTTGTGACAAAGCCCTGACACCTGTCGACATTTGTCGACTAACCGATAGTGGGAAACAACAGGGAAACACTGAATTTAGGTATCACAACAAGGATTATGCGTCCATTATCAAACATAATGCTATATGACACCCATATAGCATTAAAAACGCTGTGCCCCCCCTCCTTCGTACTATACAGTAAATCTTGGTGGGGACCTGAGAAAAATGGCGCTGACTCCTCTGTGAGGGCTAAGCTCCGCCCCTTCCCGGTGCGCTTAAGCCCACTCAAACAATATATAATATATATATATATATATATATATATACGGAAGACTGTGAGGACCGGCACTCCCCCTCCAAGGCTCAGTGCTTAGGTGCCATCTCAGATGAGAATGGATAGTGGAAGACAAGACAAGCGGCACTCTAAGTCTGTCAAGAAATCAAGTGTATTTCACTCAAATAGTGATCCGACGTTTCGGGATCCAAGCGCCCCTTTGTCAAGGTGAACAACAATAGACAAAGTGAAATTCATACCTTATAAAGAAGAAAACCCGCCGAGTGTATCCGATCACGCCCGCCCGGCCGCATGTGGTCCGTCCCCACTTCCGGCTCCCTTGTTCGACGTCATGCACAACGCGCCTCGCGTGTGCGTCGTTGCCATAGTTACCCGATGTTGATGACGGCCGGGCTGCGGCGCTGGTAACAAGAATAAAAGAGTGCAAAACATTTTAAAATACAGAACCCCCACCAGTAATGTAAATCAGTTTTAAGACTGATAGAGACAATTTGACTAGGTGGTAACTGGTGTACACAGAAAAAGCGGTGCATTAAAATAGATTAAAATAGATTTAAATGGATCCCCCATGATGCCCGCTGGGATGCTGTCCTCAGTGGAACAGACTGGTAGAAGAGATATTGTCAGTTAATTATAGACTATAATCATATATATGGTTGCATGCTTCATATTTGTGGACTCCCCCGGCCAGATCTGCCTAAAGGTCACCAGGTATCACCTCCGTCAAAAACCAAGGATAAATCAGCCCCTAAAAAAAATATCTAATACATGCATAGAGCATAGATAAATGCAGCAGAACGCAGCAGGCACCTCTAATAGTGACAGCGAATTTGGCCCGGGTGATTCTGAAGGACCGGTCCTGGATTCCAGTGTCCCTTTAGGGACCCCATCAACACCTCAAATAGAAAAAGGACGAAGAGGCAGGCCACCCGCAGGGGCGGCCAATGCACGCAGGACCAGAGGTGCCTCAGCAAACAAAAAACGTTAATCTACAATCTCTCTAAAAGAACACTTTCTGAGGCTGAACAGAGTGTACTGGAGAAGGGCCTGTCATTTGTTCCCACCAGCACCTTTAATGACTTTAGGTGGAATATTGAACTACACCATTATGCACGTAAGCTGAGACGTCAGGAATTCTTCCAAAATTCACCAGGTAATGAACCTTCACCCATTAGTATGGATCATATGCACCAAGACTTCCTGAACAAGCGTTCAGCATCCACCTTTGACCCCATGTCCACCAATGCCTCCATCAAAGCTTTTACCAGGCTGCTGGATGACTCTGTCCATAAATACAACAATGCAGCAGCCGCTGTTCCAATACACCATCATTTATCTAAAGCGGAGGATACAGCATTAAAGCAATTGGGCAATTACAGGGACATAGTCATTCGTCCCGCGGACAAGGGGGGAGGGGTGGTGATACTGGACCTGGAATATTACGTGGAGGAAATACAGTACCAACTATCGGATGCTGATGTATATGAGGAATTAACTCGTGATCCTACCCCCGAGTACCAAAAAGCACTAAAAAGCACTTTAGATGCAGCCAAGGAAAGTGGTAAATTAACCACAAAATTGCACAAAGCACTTTTTCAGGAACACCCCTTAGTGCCCTTATTTTTCACGGTTCCCAAACTTCACAAGAACCAACAGGCCCCACCAGGCAGACCTATTATTGCTGCCAGAGAATCAATTTTCCAACCAGTGTCAGTCTTTTTAGACAGCATATTGCAACCTTTAATTTTAAAGCATAAGCACTTTATAAAAGACACCACCAGTTTCCTCAATCGGCTGAGGGAGATACGACAGGTACCTGATGGAACTCTCATGTGTGTGGTTGACGTAGTCAGCCTCTACACTAACATACCACATGAGGCAGGTTTAACAGCAATGGAAGCTTTTTTGAGGAAAGAAAATATGATTGGATTGGACATCCCACTGTTTATGGACCTCCTCCGAATGACCTTGGAAAATAATTTCTTTCTATTTAATGGCAGATTCTACCGCCAAAAGATGGGGTGTGCGATGGGGAGCAACGTCTATATGTTTGAGGAGGAAGAGAAAGTGTTCTTTCAGGAAAAGTCTGTCTCCCAGAATATTTTCTTTTTTTCCCGGTACATAGACGACTTATTCCTCCTATGGACAGGGGGTGTGGAAAGGTTTGAACAGCTTATGCACACCACTAACTCTAGGCCGATTGGTGTCAAATACACTTACCAGACCAGCACAAGTTCCACACATTATCTGGATGTGCAGATCTCCATCAGGGGGGGAGTATTACATACAGGGGTATATACCAAGCCCACTGACAGGAATACCCTGCTGAGGGCCAACAGTCACCACCCTAAGGCCCTCAAAGACGGTCTGCCGCGTTCCCAGATGATCAGGGTATCACGCCTGATCAGTGATCGTGATAAGTTGGGAATGGAGCTCGACAAGATGATTTTAAAATTCGTAGAGTGGGGGTATGGCCGCCAACTCCTCGCCAAGCATAAGCAGGAAGTGATGCAGTTATCCAGGGAATCTCTTCTTCAACCCAGTGATCGCCTAAAGAGGCCGGCCATTCCTTTTATCTCCAGATTTAACACCACGAGTCCAGTGGTACAGAGAGCGACAAGAGCCCTATGGCCTATCATTTCTTCCGACCAATCGTTGCCGACATTTAGGGGGACACGACCAATGATGTGCTTTTCAAGGGGCAAAAATATCAAGGATGTAATAGTTCATTCCGATATCACGGGATTCCAGGAGATGAAACAACAAAAACAGACCCCTTCAGCCTTTCTGGCCAGACAGCCTGGATGCTATAAGTGCATCAAATGTACCACGTGTGAAAACATGATAACTGGCTCTAAGTTTGATAATCCACATCGAGATAAAACCTATAAGATCAACTTCGTACTTACCTGCACGACTACACATATAGTTTATCTCATAAAATGTCCATGTGAACTTCACTACGTGGGTAAATCAGTAAGAACATTAAGAGAGAGGATGGCGCTCCATCACTCGGCCATCAAACAAGCACTGGCAGGTAAGGAGTCGGAGCAACCAGTGGCAAGACATTTTTCGGCGGCCAGACACACCATGAATGATCTTAGACACATGATTATCGATCATGTACCTAAACACATCAGAGGAGGAGACAGAGATAGCAGACTTCTACGATTAGAAGCCAAATGGATTTTTGAGCTAAACACAACTAACCCCCATGGACTGAATGAGAAGCTGAGCTGGAATATTTTCAAATAAGCTTTAGATGCACAGAACTGGGAATTGTGCTTCACTGTGTGGTGACGACAATCCCTATAGTAGCATTAATTATTTGAGGATAGCTCTATGCATGTATTAGATACTTTTCTTAGGGGCTGATTTATCCTTGGTTTTTGACGGAGGTGATACCTGGTGACCTTTAGGCAGATCTGGCCGGGGGAGTCCACAAATATGAAGCATGCAACCATATATATGATTATAGTCTATAATTAACTGACAATATCTCTTCTACCAGTCTGTTCCACTGAGGACAGCATCCCAGCGGGCATCATGGGGGATCCATTTAAATCTATTTTAATCTATTTTAATGCACCGCTTTTTCTGTGTACGCCAGTTACCACCTAGTCAAATTGTCTCTATCAGTCTTAAAACTGATTTACATTACTGGTGGGGGTTCTGTATTTTAAAATGTTTTGCACTCTTTTATTCTTGTTACCAGCGCCGCAGCCCGGCCGTCATCAACATCGGGTAACTATGGCAACGACGCACACGCGAGGCGCGTTGTGCATGACGTCGAACAAGGGAGCCGGAAGTGGGGACGGACCACATGCGGCCGGGCGGGCGTGATCGGATACACTCGGCGGGTTTTCTTCTTTATAAGGTATGAATTTCACTTTGTCTATTGTTGTTCACCTTGACAAAGGGGCGCTTGGACCCCGAAACGTCGGATCACTATTTGAGTGAAATACACTTGATTTCTTGACAGACTTAGAGTGCCGCTTGTTTTGTCTTCCACTATATATATATATATATATATATATATACCTATATTGAGCTGGGGGGACCTATATACAGTGAGTAACCCCCTGTATATATATTCTTTTAAGCCCCGCCCCTCGGCGTGCTACAGCTCCAATATCTTATCTATAAACAGGTTGGGCCCCGTATATAGTGTAAAGACACTATATACCATCAGACACTAAAGCCGCTCAGGGCGCTCCCCCCGTGCGCCTTGCACCCAAGCAGACCATCGGCGTGTGTGAGCCGTGGCGCGCAGCGCGCCCCCACTATCAAATGGCGGGGGTTATCGCATGGGGCGCCCGGGACCCACAAATAAACTGTACACATATACATAAACGATATATATATATGCTGCCCAGGGCGCCCTCCCCCCCCCCCCCCCCCCGGCGCCCTGCACCCATGGAAGCCGGCGGCGGGGAGAAATGGCGCGCACTGCGCTACAACGCTCCGGCGGGGGTCTGGCACACGGAGCCCCCCGGCAGCCCACATGTAACATGACAGCCCTTAAAAAAACTGTAACTCGCTGCCCGGGGCGCTCCCCCCCCCCAGCGCCCTGCACCCGTGTAAGCGGGATCAAAGGCGCGTAGCACGCTCGAACATGCTGGCGGGGGAATTAGACACGGTGCCCAGCCACCGACACTGCTTTCAAGGCCAGTCTTATAAAGAAAACAGTAACCTGCTGCCCAGGGCGCTCCCCCCCCCCCCAGCGCCCTGCACCCTATGAGTGCCGTTGGTGTGTGGGAGCATGGAGCGCAGCGCGACCGCTGTACCTCCGTTACTGAAGTCTTCTGATCTTCTTTATACTCACCCGGCTTCTTTCTTCTGGCTCTGTGAGGGGATTGACGGCGCGGCTCCGGGAACAAGCAGCTAGGCGCACCAAGTGATCGAACCCTCTGGAGCTAATGGTGTCCAGTAGCCGAGAAGCAGAGCCTTTAAACTAAGAAGAAGTAGGTCCTGCTCCTCTCCCCTCACTCCCACGCTGCAGGGAGCCTGTAGCCAGCAGGTCTGCCTGAAAATAACAAACCTAACATAAAGTCTTTTAGAGAAACTCAGTAGAGCTCCCCTAGTGTGTGACCCATCACTCCTGGGCACAAAGTCTAACTGAGGTCTGGAGGAGGGGCATAAAGGGAGGAGCCAGTTCACACCCAGTTTAAGTCTTTATAGTGTGCCCAAGCTCCTGCGGATCCGTCTATACCCCATGGTCCTTTTGGAGTCCCCAGCATCCTCTAGGACGAATGAGAAATTGTAATTTATTCTGAACAAGATATATAAATAGATAATAGACAGTCTAAATAGATTATATGAGCAGAGTTGGGGTTAGTATGTGATAGAGAATAGTATTAATATGCTTAAAACACCATATGGCAGTCTGATGAGAAAAACGGGCAATTAAAAATGCCTAATACCAGGTATAGATTTAAATATGCACTTAAGACACAATGGTTTCAAATGAATCACAATTACAAATAAATAAATAAATAAATGATCTCTGAAATCAGTCTTCTTTTTGCATGCACGGAGTCTGTCGCGCAAGAGAGCTTTTAGTTCATAAAACTGTCCCCAGTCACTATTTTGTTCAAAGTCCGTGTATGTATGGGTAGCCTTTTGAGGCTCTGAGTACAGCGGCTTGTAATGACTTGTAGACTTACATATCTTCACCTCGTATGGGGCTGGTAGTTTGTTCCTCGGGCGGTGGTGGGCTGTCAGCGTCAGGATCTCCGGATCTGAGACGAGTAGGGGGGAACGTGGACCAACACGTTTCACTCGGCTCGAAAATACCGTGCTTCGTCAGGGCCGAAAGAAAAAAAATACGTTGTCTAGCACCCATAGACTTGTCGGTGCTAGACACCATATTTTTATCTTCAGATCTAACTCCTACGAGTGCCGCTATATATATGTGGCTATATTATTAAAAATATATAGAGCATGTAATCTATGATTTTCTATATACCTACAGTATACAGAAAAGTCTTGTTCCGTTCAACATTTCAGTACAGTATATTTCAACCTTTATTAATCACATGTTCTTAATAAAGGTTGAAATATAGTAAAAAGTTGAACGGAACAAGACTTTTGTCTGTTATCTTGTTTACATGAGAGACCCGTGCTATTATTCTGTTGATGGCTCCTTTGTGACACCCGGGAGGGAACCAAGGCAATTTAAATTGGATTTATGATGGCGTGCCGGCTTGCTTGTGTTATAGATAAAGATAGATAGATAGATAGATAGATAGATAGATAGATAGATAGATAGATAGATAGATAGATAGATAACATCCAATTTAACAAATGTGGTCAACATGGTCTAGGTCGACATGGTCTAGGTCGACAGGTCAAAAGGTCGACATGAGTTTTATCATTTTTTTTGTGCCGTATTCTCCGTACAGTGACCAGGAAACCCAATTAGTGCACCATGTCCCCTCGCATGGCTCTCTTCGTTCGCCATGCTTTGGGCAGGTTACTATTCCCAATCGTAGCCCACGTGGATCGTAAAGTATGAAAAAGTAATTTACCACATAACTCACATGATATCACATCAGACCTCATCACACATGATTTGTAAAATGATGATCTATTTTATAAGATGGCTATACAACTTTTGGGTGTGTGGTTGCGCTCATATATACACATGCTTTGGGTGGCCAAACGCACTCAGCCTTTGACCTTGTGCATCACAATGCGCACCAAGGAGTATGTATATTACAGCGCAACCGCACACCCAAGTATATCTATTACATATACACATACATACATATATTTTTTATGAGACGCACTGTGTCCTTGAACATAATGGGGGGAATTCAATTGCTTCTTGCATGCCCATAAGTATTGGGTGCCTGGCAGCTATTCAACTGTAACGCAAATGGGAGTGAGTGCCGCCGGCGTCCATTACTTATCATGCCCAAAAGCAAAAGCAATATATACAGCGCTTGAAAAAAACTGGATATGGAAAAAACAATTAAGTTTTATTAAATAAAATTTGTTGCAACAATTAATTAAAAATTAATTCATAGATGTACATCAATTATAAAAGGTATTTGTATAGAATTATTGGGCAAGCACAGCAAAATAGTTTGGTATATTACCATATAAGAAGTTGAGCAATCAATTGGTGCATGTACTCCAAGAAACTTGTGCCACAGTCCTGGGGGCAATTTGCAATGCTGGCAGATGTAAGTCCACAGATTTCTTTAAGGACAGACCTTTGCTTTGTTCCGAGCAGCAACCCAGTCCTATTTGCAGCTTGGTCTCCTTTGCTTGTAGTGGATATCTGTCAAATCCCCGTTTAGGCTTGTATATGGACTTCTAGGCTTGTTCCAGATATAGACAATTGGAGTCTGTAGTGTCCAACTTCTCCTAACCAACGCGTTTCACTGTAACAACAGCTTTCTCAAGGTATCATGCCCAAAAGCACTGGTTTAGCTACATAAAGATGCTAAACCCATCCAAACAACTGGATATGCTGACGAAACTGCAGTTTGGGCACTCCGACACCCACATTTTTGCAGATTACTGCGGGACTGCGGGCAGAAATCATGCATTCGTGCCCAATCAGCAAAACAGTAGTTCCGTCGGATGCTCAAAAAACAACTGAATTCCCTCCAGTGACTCTCTCCTTCCTCTCTATCTGTCTGTATATCTATAGATCTATATCTATCTATCTATCTATCTATCTATCTATCTATCTTTCTTGAAATATACAGTATATATATCAGGGCTTGACATATTTTTCTAAAATCTAGTAGCCAAGATGAAAGTGTAGGAGCCAGACCACCCCCCCCTCCCAAAAATATGGCCACATCGCTGCCCCCTCCGAAGCCGCAATGCCTGGCCACGCATAGACCCTCTTATCGGAGAGCTCTATGCAGCCAGAGTTTGCAGACAGTAGACAGAGCAGGCTGGGTTGGACAGGAGGAGTCAGCGCAGGCTGGGACAGACACCCAGCACATGCATTCCTGTGCATGAAAAGGCCGCCGCAATACATGCACGCCCACTAATCTCCTCTGGGGCTGTTGGGGCTGAAGAGAATCTGCTTCCTCCATCCCTACATAATCTGGTAGCGAGGCAGCAAAATCTACTGGCCATGGCAACCTGGCCCCTGGGATTTGTTGAGTCCTGATATATATAGATAGATCGATATTGATTTATAGATAGATTTTTATATTTTTCAGACACGTCTACATACAACCACACAGGCACACACACATACATATAAATACAAATACAGCACTGGTCACACACCCATATCAGTAGCCTCCCACTCTCCACCCCACACCGTGCTGGTCACACCCCCTGCAGCAGCACACAATAGGCCCTTCATAAATTTCAGCTCCAGGCCCATGAGAACCTTAATCTGGCACTGAGCACAATACATTCCTTAATGCTGGTTGCTGGTTAGATAACTTAAGCCGCTGATGAGGTGTTTTATTGCCTCGGGGAGAAATAATAGGCCATCCAGTACTTTTAGTTATAATAACCTGTATAACTACTGTAGATCTCAGTCTCTAACACTTAGGGCAGAGGTTCTCAAACTCGGTCCTCGGGAGCCCACACAGTGCATGTTTTGCAGGTAACCCAGCAGGTGCACAGGTGTATTAATTACTCACTGACACATTTTAAAAGGTCCACAGGTGGAGCTAATTATTTCACTTGCGATTCTGTGAGGAGACCTGCAAAACATGCACTGTGTGGGCCCCCGAGGACCGAGTTTGAGAACCTCTGACTTAGGGCATACCTCCCAACATGACCCTCTTCTGGAGGGACAGAATGCTCTGCTCCTGGACTTCCCTCTTACTGTATGATTGCCATCACCTGTAGTGAAACACCTTTCTTATAAATTAACCTGTTCAACACAGGTAGCAGCAATCCTAAATTAAGAGAAAGGTCCAGAAGCAGAGTATTGTGTCCCTCCTGGAGAGGGGCATGTTGGGAGGTATGCTAAAGTACCAGCCAATTAGCATTCAACTACCATGTCACAGGCTGGGTTTGAAAAATGACAGCTAGGAGCTGGTTGGCTGGTACTTTATCTCCGTGCACTTTATCCATACTTGCCTACCTGACCCTCTCCATGAGGGAGAAAATGCTCTGTTCCTGGACTTTCCTGGTAATGTATGATTGCCATCACCTGTGGTGAAACACCTTTCTTATCAATTAACTAGCTCACCACAAGTGATGGCAATCATACATTACCAGGAAAGTCCAGGAACAGAGCATTTTCTCCCTCATGGAGAGGGTCAGGTAGGCAAGTATGACTTTATCACCATCTAAGGCTTAGTAAATAGACCCCTTAAAGAGGGCGGATTAAGGTGATAGGAAGCTGATGGATATAAGAATATATATATTATTATTTTTATATATATATATATATATATATATATATATATAAAAGCATGTCCGTCCCACAGCTTACGCATGTAGGTATGAACAGAACCAGCACACTGTTCTATATTTGAGCAAACAATTTAATTGAAGAAACTTGATAAAATCCAGCATATACTCATCATGGTGCAGCAGAAGTACGACATGGATAGCATCCCAAACAGCCGTTTTCGGTATCAGACCTTCATCAGGGGATTAACCAGCTAAAGTGCCATGTGTCAGAGAAAGTAAAGTGTCTGCGTGCAGTGCAAATATTGCTTAACAATGTGGGCTTTATTTATCCCACCGACCATACTGACCAATCACACCAATGAGTGCAACCCAGCTGCCGGGGTCAGTCCCACTCAGCCGCACATTGCAGAGGCAATCCGCCGTGGAACGCACGCCGGAGTCCACAGGCAGGAAGTCACCCCCGCTCTGTGCATCTGATGGACAACACACCCGGAACCTGGTGCACTTACTCTACAGTGCAATGGTTACCATGGTCACCACATAGCAAATGCATAATCATATAAACGAAAACATGTGGGGTCATATCAAGCAAAAAGGTAGGAAATAAGTCCCCACTCTTCATAAGTACTATGCATTCAAAAACATGAAGGTACATGACATAAATGAAAAAAAATTAATAAAAATAAAAATAAATAAAGATGTACAGTAGTGAAAAACACCATCCGCCATTGTGAAACATTAAGGCATCAACCATATGAAAGTATACAAGAATATTAATAAATATCCAAAAAGGTCCATTGTTAAACCAGCATCACAGCTCTATAAGAAAGGGACAAAGGAACATTCCTCATTAAGTCCATGAGGGGCCATAGCTTCTAGCCTATGGATCCACCAACATTCCTGTTGGAGTAGTAGTCTATGCCTATCACCTCCCCTCCTCAGAGGTGGCACATGGTCAATAGGCATAAATCTGAATTCACTCAATTTGTGGTTTTTAGTCACGAAATGTCTAGCAACAGGGGGAGTACATTTTCGTGTAGGCATTTTTAATGGAGGATCTGTGCATTGCTATTCTTTCTTTCAGCATGCGTATGGTCTTCCCAATATTTAATTTCTTGCATGGACAGACAATCATGTACGTGACAAATTTGGTGTCACAAGTCAACCGATGTTGTATGGGATACTGCGTCCCTTTTGTCGGGTGTAAGCAGCTGTTACCTGTCATCATGAATGCACAATTGACACAGCCATGGCATTTAAAGGCACCTTTACATAACTGCAACCAGCTGGTTCACCTGCCCACTCGGGGGCCAATGTCCGTACAGGAAATCTGTTCTTTTAAATTACGGCTTCGCCGATAGCAAAATAGCGGTGGT
This sequence comes from Pseudophryne corroboree, assembly GCF_028390025.1. Classification (NCBI taxonomy): domain Eukaryota; kingdom Metazoa; phylum Chordata; class Amphibia; order Anura; family Myobatrachidae; genus Pseudophryne; species Pseudophryne corroboree. The sequence continues at coordinate 147,176,656 of NC_086450.1, forward strand.
TGAGTACAATATTCTTTCATCACTGGGTCTGTCTGTAGTATATATCAATGTCTTAAAATGGCTTGACGAATTTTCCCAGAAGCAATGGAATACGTACTTGCGAAGACCAGACGGTCTGTGTCCACCTTTATCTGAGGTGCTAAGAGTTCCTCACGGGAATGCTGCTCCCATCTACTGATGGCCTGTCCAACCTCATTCCTGTCATAGCCTCTAGCAATAAATCTGTCCCCCATTTCTGCAAGGGCATCAGATAATTGTGTGCGGTCTGAGATGATTCTGGACACACGAACAAGCTGCGAATATGGTAACCCCCTTTTTAACGCAATCAGATGGAAACTCGTTGCTAGTAATAGAGAGTTTTTGTCAGTCAGCTTCCTATAGATCCCAGTGGTTAAAAGTCCCTCATTAAGTCTCACAAGGACATCCAGATAACTAATTTCAACTGTGCTGTGAATGCTGGTGAAACGAATATATATATATGAGTTTCCTCCTGTCCCACTGCTCTCTGATCAAGAACTGTCAGGGGTGCTAAGGCGATGCCAGGTTTGTCATGTAGGAACAATGGGGGTAATTCCAAGTTGATCGCAGCAGGAATTTTGTTAGCAGTTGGGCAAAACCATGTGCACTGCAGGGGGGGCAGATATAACATTTGCAGAGAGAGTTAGATTTGGGTGGGTTATTTTGTTTCTGTGCAGGGTAAATACTGGCTGCTTTATTTTTACACTGCAATTTAGATTGCAGATTGAACTCACCACACCCAAATCTAACTCTCTCTGCACATGTTATATCTGCCCCCCCTGCAGTGCACATGGTTTTGCCCAATTGCTAACAAAGTTCCTGCTGCGATCAACTCAGAATTACCTCCATTATCCAATAGTACAGATGGAGCCCTCCTCATCTTGGCCTTTAATAGGATTAACAGAGCCTGGGCAGTCGGACTTAATCCCCTGCTGTAATGACATAATCTGCTGTATTGTTCTCTCTTATTGTATTGCAGCTGAGAACAATAGATGAAAGGCTTATGCTAATAAACCTTGGTGCACCTAGGCGCAGCAGAGAAGCCTAGATGAGCGTGACTGCATCTGTATTAACCAAATGGTTTAGGGCTGCAGAAAAGGGTGACTTTCCCTGGAAGGTAGCAATCTTTTATAATTACTAGTTTTACACAGCTGAATAGCTTGCCTCAGTCAGGGCGAATTGTAGAATCAGCAGTACATTATGGGGGTCATTCCGAGTTGTTCGTTCGTTGCCGATTTTCGCTATATTGCGATTAGTCGCTTACTGCGCATGCGCAAGGTTCTCTGCGCATGCGCTTAGTTATTTTACACAAAAGTTAGGTATTTTACTCACGGCATAACGAGGATTTTTCATCGTTCTGGTGATCGGAGTGTGATTGACAGGAAGGGGGTGTTTCTTGGCGGAAACTGGCCATTTTCTGGGCGTGTGCGAAAAAACGCTGGCGTTTCTGGGAAAAACGCGGAAGTGTCTGAAGAAACGGGGGAGTGTCTGGGCGAACGCTGGGAGTGTTTGTGACGTCAAACCAGGAACGAAACTGACTGAACTGATCGCAGTGGCTGAGTAAGTCTGGAGCTACTCAGAAACTGCTAAGAAATTTCTATTCGCAATTCTGCTAATCTTTCGTTCGCAATTCTGCTAAGCTAAGATACACTCCCAGAGGGCTGCGGCTTAGCATGTGCAATGCTGCTAAAAGCAGCTAGCGAGCGAACAACTCGGAATGAGGGCCTATATCATCCCTTATGCTATACTTCTTCACAGAATACACTATCCAGCATGCATATAAGCTGTGTATGGCTCTTGTGCTATAGGTAGCCTTATAATATCTCAGTTAGTGAGGGGGGTTCATTTTATCTTAGGATCCTTTCACTGGGAACTGCTCTATGGGCCTAATTCTGAGTTGGTCGCAGCAGCAAATTTGTTAGCAGTTGGGCAAAACCATGGCCCTCATTCCGAGTTGTTCGCTCGCTAGCTGCTTTTAGCAGCATTGCACACGCTAAGCCGCCGCCCTCTGGGAGTGTATCTTATTTTAGCAGAATTGCGAACGAAAGATTAGCAGAACTGCGAATAGAAATTTCTTAGCAGTTTCTGAGAAGCTCCAGACTTACTCAGCCATTGCGATCAGTTCAGTCAGTTTCGTTCCTGGTTTGACGTCACAAACACACCCAGCGTTCGCCCAGACACTCCCCCGTTTCCCCCAGAAACGCCAGCGTTTTTTCGCACACGCCCAGAAAACGGCCAGTTTCGGCCCAGAAACACCCCCTTCCTGTCAATCACAGTACGATCACCAGAACGATGAAAAATCCTCGTTATGCCGTGAGTAAAATACCTAACTTTTGTGTAAAATAACTAAGCGCATGCGCTCTGCGAACCTTGCGCATGCGCAGTAAGCGACTAATCGCAATATAGCGAAAATCGGCAATGAGCGAACAACTCGGAATGAGGGCCCATGTGCACTGCAGAGGGGACAGATATAACATGTGCAGAGAGAGTTAGATTTGGGTGGAGTGTATTCAAACTGAAATCTGAATTGCAGTGTAAAAATAAAGCAGCCAGTATTTACCCTGCACAGAAACAAAATAACCCACCCAAATCTATCTCTCTTTGCACATGTTATATCTGCCCCCCCCCCTTCAGTGCACATGGTTTTGCCCAATTGCTAACAAACTTGCTGCTGCGATCAACTCAGAATTACCCCCTATATGGGAATGAACAGTCTGCATAGACAGAGGGATGTCTAACAGTCTTGTTGGTAGGAGAGACAGTACTTTGGACTGCTGATAAGACCCTAGCCAGTGTGCTGTGTTGTGAGGGTTACTCATACTTGCCTACTTTTGAAAACTAGTTTCAGGGAGATTCCAGGTGGCAGCAGAATGTGCCGTTGAGGGGTGTGTCTAGCTCTGCCTATGGGCGTAGTTATTGCCACTCAGGGGTGTGTCCTACAATGGCAGGTGAAAACTATAGCACTATAAGCAGCAAAAAAAAAAAAAAAAGAGAGTAATATAGGTACACTATATACTGTGTACATTCGTGAGAAGAGACGGAAAAATAGAAAATCTATATACACTGGTGCGGGATTGATATATATTACACCCACATACAGTATACAATAATAAATACTTTGGCACCCCTGGAGTACTCTTGTGCACGCCAAAGGTGCTTGCCTGAAAAAATAAAGGGGGTGTGATCTCACAAAAAAACCCAGTTGTAGTGCTCCATACACATTACGCCCACATCAGTAGTGCTCCTTACACATTACGCCCACATCAGTAGTGCTCCGTACACATTACGCCCACATTAGTAGTGCTCCGTACACATTATGCCCACAGTAATAGTGCCCCTTACACATTAGTATACATGACTTTTAGGAGTGAGGACACTTGAGGGTACTGGGAGCCTGGCCCGCTTACTCGAGGGGTGCTGCCCACTGCTGCCACTGCTAACATATGCATGCAGGCTCAGCAGAGTCCTCAGGTCAGGGACTCCTCACAAACCACCTGTCGCAGTCCAATGCCAGTGTGGAACAGCAGCCGGCTAAGCAAAGGAGCCGCGGCTCACCCACAAACACAATGGCGCAGTGCAGGCAGCTGAGACACAGACTGACACTTCCCCCACCAGAGCTTATTTCTGCATGTGGCTAACTGGGACCGGGTCAGGGTGCCCTACTCTGGTGCGTACCCAGAGTAGCTATCAGTGCTGCAAGTAGAAAAAAGTGTCAGTGGTACTGTGTGTGTGCGCCGAAGGCGTGCATGCCCCCCCAAAAATGGGTGTGGCCAAATGCCACATGGGGTGTGGCCAATGAAAATGGGGGCATGATATACATATAGGGGGGGCCAGATACACATATGACCCCAATAGTGCCAGATACACATATGCTCCTACAGTGCCTGATATGCCCCCACGGTGCCAGATACACAAATGTCCCACGGTGCCAGATGCACAAATGCCCCACGGTGCCAGATACACAAATGCCCCCAGCAGTGCCATATATAAGCCCCCAGCAGTTTCAGATACACGTTGCCCCAGCAGTGCCAGATACACGTTGCACCCAGCAGTGCCAGATACACGTTGCCCCCAGCAGTGTCAGATAATATACGTTGTCCCCAGCAGTGTCAGATAATACACATTGTCCCAAGCAGTGTCAGATAATACACGTTGTCCCCAGCAGTGTCAGATAATACACGTTGTCCCCAGCAGTGTCAGATAATACACATTGTCCCAAGCAGTGTCAGATAATACACGTTGTCCCCAGCAGTGTCAGATAATACACGTTGTCCCCAGCAGTGTCAGATAATACACATTGTCCCAAGCAGTGTCAGATAATACACGTTGCCCCCAGCAGTGTCAGATAATACACGTTGTCCCCAGCAGTGTCAGATAATACACGTTGCCCCCAGCAGTGTCAGATAATACACGTTGTCCCCAGCAGTGTCAGATAATACACATTGTCCCAAGCAGTGTCAGATAATACACGTTGTCCCCAGCAGTGTCAGATAATACACGTTGTCCCCAGCAGTGTCAGATAATACACGTTGTCCCCAGCAGTGTCAGATAATACACGTTGCCCCCAGCAGTGTCAGATACACGTTGCCCCCAGCAGTGTCAGATACACGTTGCCCCCAGCAGTGTCAGATAATACACGTTGCCCACAGCAGTGTCAGATAATACACGTTGTCCCCAGCAGTGTCAGATAATACACGTTGTCCCCAGCAGTGTCAGATAATACACGTTGTCCCCAGCAGTGTCAGATAATACACGTTGTCCCCAGCAGTGTCAGATAATACACGTTGTCCCCAGCAGTGTCAGATAATACACGTTGCCCCCAGCAGTGTCAGATAATACACGTTGCCCCCAGCAGTGTCAGATACACGTTGCCCCCAGCAGTGTCAGATAATACACGTTGCCCCCAGCAGTGTCAGATAATACACGTTGTCCCCAGCAGTGTCAGATAATACACGTTGTCCCCAGCAGTGTCAGATAATACACGTTGTCCCCAGCAGTGTCAGATAATACACGTTGCCCCCAGCAGTGTCAGATACACGTTGCCCCCAGCAGTGTCCGATAATACACGTTGCCCCCAGCAGTGTCAGATAATACACGTTGCCCCCAGCAGTGTCAGATAATACACGTTGCCCCCAGCAGTGTCAGATAATACACGTTGCCCCCAGCAGTGTCAGATGCACGTTGCCCCCAGCAGTGTCAGATGCACGTTGCCCCCAGCAGTGTCAGATGCACGTTGCCCCCAGCAGTGTCAGATAATACACGTTGCCCCCAGCAGTGTCAGATAATACACGTTGCCCCCAGCAGTGTCAGATAATACACGTTGCCCCCAGCAGTGTCAGATAATACATGTTGCCCCCAGCAGTGTCAGATACACGTTGCCCCCAGCAGTGTCAGATACACGTTGCCCCCAGCAGTGTCAGATAATACACATTGCCCCCAGCAGTATCAGATAATACACGTTGCCCCCAGCAGTGTCAGATAATACACGTTGCCCCCAGAAGTGTCAGATAATACATGTTGCCAGTGTCAGATACACGTTGCCCCAGCAGTGCCAGATACACGTTGTCCCCAGCAGTGTCAGATACACGTTGCCCCCAGCAGTCTCAGATACACGTTGTCCCCAGCAGTGTCAGATAATACACGTTGCACCCAGCAGTGTCAGATACACGTTGCCCCAGCAGTGTCAGATAATACACGTTGCCCCCAGCAGTGTCAGATAATACACGTTGCCACTAGTGTCAGATACACGTTGCCCCAGCAGTGCCAGATACACGTTGCCCCAGCAGTGTCAGATACACGTTGCCCCAGCAGTGTCAGATACACGTTGCCCCAGCAGTGCCAGATACACGTTGCCCTAGCAGTGCCAGATACACGTTGCCCCAGCAGTGTCAGATACACGTTGCCCCCAGCAGTGCCAGATACACGTTGCCCCAGCAGTGTCAGATACACGTTGCCCCAGCAGTGTCAGATGCACGTTGCCCCAGCAGTGCCAGATACACGTTGCCCCAGCAGTGCCAGATACACGTTGCCCCAGCAGTGTCAGATACACGTTGCCCCAGCAGTGTCAGATACACGTTGCCCCCAGCAGTGCCAGATACACGTTGCCCCCAGCAGTGTCAGATACACGTTGCCCCCAGCAGTGTCAGATACACGTTGCCCCAGCAGTGCCAGATACACGTTACCCCAGCAGTGTCAGATAATACACGTTGCCCCAGCAGTGTCAGATAATACACGTTGCCAGTGTCAGATACACGTTGCCCCAGCAGTGCCAGATACACGTTGCCCCAGCAGTGCCAGATACACGTTGCCCCAGCAGTGTCAGATACACATTGCCCCAGCAGTGTCAGATACACGTTGCCCCAGAATGTACCGGTTAGGAATTTCTTACCGATACGCCATACCGCCATACTTGCAGCACTGGTATCTATAGAACCACCCTGCTCAGTACACATTACATTATACTAGAGATGAGCGGGTTCGGTTCCTCGGAAACCGAACCCGCCCGAACTTCAGGTTTTTTTACACGGGTCCGAGCGACTCGGATCTTCCCGCCTTGCTCGGTTAACCCGAGCGCGCCCGAACGTCATCATCCCGCTGTCGGATTCTCGCGAGGCTCGGATTCTATCGCGAGACTCGGATTCTATATAAGGAGCCGCGCGTCGCCGCCATTTTCACACGTGCATTGAGATTGATAGGGAGAGGACGTGGCTGGCGTCCTCTCCGTTTATAGAGAGTGAGACTAGAGTAGAGAGAGACAGTATTATTTACTTTAGTAATTTTGGGGAGCATTAGGAGGAGTACTACTACTTGCTGAAGTGATAGTGTGACTGTATATCTGACTTGTGGGGGAGACAGTGGGGAGCAGTTAGAGTCTGAGAGCAGGAGTACATATTTTAACGTACAGTGCACACTTTTGCTGGCACTCTGCTGCCAGAGTGCCACACTGCCATTGTGACCACACTGACCACCAGTATATATTGTGATTGTCTGCTTAGGAGTACTACTTGCAAGTTGCTGATAGTGTGACCAGTGACCTGACCACCAGTTTAATTAATCACCACCAGTTTAATATATATATATATATATATATATATATATATAATTGTATATAATATATATATAATTGTATATGTATACCACCTACCCGTGTTTTTTTTTTTTTTCTTTCTTCTTGATACATACTACTATAGTAGCTTACTGTAGCAGTCTGCGGTGCTGCTGAGCTGACAGTGTCCAGCAGGTCCGTCATCAGTCATTACATAATAAATATATATACCTGTCCGGCTGCAGTACTAGTGATATTATATATATATATATATATATATTAATTTCATCTCATTATCATCCAGTCTATATTAGCAGCAGACACAGTACGGTAGTCCACGGCTGTAGCTACCTCTGTGTCGGCAGTCGCTGGTCCATCCATAATTGTATACCACCTACCCGTGGTTTTTTTTTTCTCTTTCTTCTTGATACATACTACTATAGTAGCTTACTGTAGCAGTCTGCGGTGCTGCTGAGCTGACAGTGTCCAGCAGGTCCGTCATCAGTCATTACATAATAAATATATATACCTGTCCGGCTGCAGTACTAGTGATATTATATATATATATATATATATATATATATATATATATTAATTTCATCTCATTATCATCCAGTCTATATTAGCAGCAGACACAGTACGGTAGTCCACGGCTGTAGCTACCTCGGTGTCGGCAGTCGCTGGTCCATCCATAATTGTATACCACCTACCCGTGGTTTTTTTTTTTCTTTCTTCTTGATACATACTACTATAGTAGCTTACTGTAGCAGTCTGCGGTGCTGCTGAGCTGACAGTGTCCAGCAGGTCCGTCATCAGTCATTACATAATAAATATATATACCTGTCCGGCTGCAGTACTAGTGATATTATATATATATATATATATATTAATTTCATCTCATTATCATCCAGTCTATATTAGCAGCAGACACAGTACGGTAGTCCACGGCTGTAGCTACCTCTGTGTCGGCAGTCGCTGGTCCATCCATAATTGTATACCACCTACCCGTGGTTTTTTTTTTTCTCTTTCTTCTTGATACATACTACTATAGTAGCTTACTGTAGCAGTCTGCGGTGCTGCTGAGCTGACAGTGTCCAGCAGGTCCGTCATCAGTCATTACATAATAAATATATATACCTGTCCGGCTGCAGTACTAGTGATATTATATATATATATGTATATATATATATATTAATTTCATCTCATTATCATCCAGTCTATATTAGCAGCAGACACAGTACGGTAGTCCACGGCTGTAGCTACCTCTGTGTCGGCAGTCGCTCGTCCATCCATAAGTATACTAGTATCCATCCATCTCCATTGTTTACCTGAGGTGCCTTTTAGTTGTGCCTATTAAAATATGGAGAACAAAAATGTTGAGGTTCCAAAATTAGGGAAAGATCAAGATCCACTTCCACCTCGTGCTGAAGCTGCTGCCACTAGTCATGGCCGAGACGATGAAATGCCAGCAACGTCGTCTGCCAAGGCCGATGCCCAATGTCATAGTACAGAGCATGTAAAATCCAAAACACCAAATATCAGTAAAAAAAGGACTCCAAAATCTAAAATAAAATTGTCGGAGGAGAAGCGTAAACTTGCCAATATGCCATTTACCACACGGAGTGGCAAGGAACGGCTGAGGCCCTGGCCTATGTTCATGGCTAGTGGTTCAGCTTCACATGAGGATGGAAGCACTCAGCCTCTCGCTAGAAAAATGAAAAGACTCAAGCTGGCAAAAGCACCGCAAAGAACTGTGCGTTCTTCGAAATCCCAAATCCACAAGGAGAGTCCAATTGTGTCGGTTGCGATGCCTGACCTTCCCAACACTGGACGTGAAGAGCATGCGCCTTCCACCATTTGCACGCCCCCTGCAAGTGCTGGAAGGAGCACCCGCAGTCCAGTTCCTGATAGTCAGATTGAAGATGTCAGTGTTGAAGTACACCAGGATGAGGAGGATATGGGTGTTGCTGGCGCTGGGGAGGAAATTGACAAGGAGGATTCTGATGGTGAGGTGGTTTGTTTAAGTCAGGCACCCGGGGAGACACCTGTTGTCCGTGGGAGGAATAGGGCCGTTGACATGCCTGGTGAAAATACCAAAAAAATCAGCTCTTCGGTGTGGAAGTATTTCAACAGAAATGCGGACAACATTTGTCAAGCCGTGTGTTGCCTTTGTCAAGCTGTAATAAGTAGGGGTAAGGACGTTAACCACCTCGGAACATCCTCCCTTATACGTCACCTGCAGCGCATTCATAATAAGTCAGTGACAAGTTCAAAAACTTTGGGCGACAGCGGAAGCAGTCCACTGACCAGTAAATCCCTTCCTCTTGTAACCAAGCTCACGCAAACCACCCCACCAACTCCCTCAGTGTCAATTTCCTCCTTCCCCAGGAATGCCAATAGTCCTGCAGGCCATGTCACTGGCAATTCTGACGAGTCCTCTCCTGCCTGGGATTCCTCCGATGCATCCTTGCGTGTAACGCCTACTGCTGCTGGCGCTGCTGTTGTTGCTGCTGGGAGTCGATGGTCATCCCAGAGGGGAAGTCGTAAGCCCACTTTTACTACTTCCACCAAGCAATTGACTGTCCAACAGTCCTTTGCGAGGAAGATGAAATATCACAGCAGTCATCCTGTTGCAAAGCGGATAACTGAGGCCTTGACAACTATGTTGGTGTTAGACGTGCGTCCGGTATCCGCCGTTAGTTCACAGGGAACTAGACAATTTCTTGAGGTAGTGTGCCCCCGTTACCAAATACCATCTAGGTTCCACTTCTCTAGGCAGGCGATACCGAGAATGTACACGGACGTCAGAAAAAGACTCACCAGTGTCCTAAAAAATGCAGTTGTACCCAATGTCCACTTAACCACGGACATGTGGGCAAGTGGAGCAGGGCAGGGTCAGGACTATATGACTGTGACAGCCCACTGGGTAGATGTATGGACTCCCGCCGCAAGAACAGCAGCGGCGGCACCAGTAGCAGCATCTCGCAAACGCCAACTCTTTCCTAGGCAGGCTACGCTTTGTATCACTGGTTTCCAGAATACGCACACAGCTGAAAACCTCTTACGGCAACTGAGGAAGATCATCGCGGAATGGCTTACCCCAATTGGACTCTCCTGTGGATTTGTGGCATCGGACAACGCCAGCAATATTGTGTGTGCATTAAATATGGGCAAATTCCAGCACGTCCCATGTTTTGCACATACCTTGAATTTGGTGGTGCAGAATTTTTTAAAAAACGACAGGGGCGTGCAAGAGATGCTGTCGGTGGCCAGAAGAATTGCGGGACACTTTCGGCGTACAGGCACCACGTACAGAAGACTGGAGCACCACCAAAAACGCCTGAACCTGCCCTGCCATCATCTGAAGCAAGAAGTGGTAACGAGGTGGAATTCAACCCTCTATATGCTTCAGAGGTTGGAGGAGCAGCAAAAGGCCATTCAAGCCTATACAATTGAGCACGATATAGGAGGTGGAATGTATCTGTCTCAAGCGCAGTGGAGAATGATTTCAACGTTGTGCAAGGTTCTGCAACCTTTTGAACTTGCCACACGTGAAGTCAGTTCAGACACTGCCAGCCTGAGTCAGGTCATTCCCCTCATCAGGCTTTTGCAGAAGAAGCTGGAGGCATTGAAGGAGGAGCTAAAAGGGAGCGATTCCGCTAGGCATGTGGGACTTGTGGATGGAGCCCTTAATTCGCTTAGCAAGGATTCACGGGTGGTCAATCTGTTGAAATCAGAGCACTACATTTTGGCCACCGTGCTCGATCCTAAATTTAAAACCTACCTTGGATCTCTCTTTCCGGCAGACACAAGTCTGCTGGGGTTCAAAGACCTGCTGGTGACAAAATTGTCAAGTCAAGCGGAACGCGACCTGTCAACATCTCCTCCTTCACATTCTCCCGCAACTGGGGGTGCGAGGAAAAGGCTCAGAATTCCGAGCCCACCCGCTGGCGGTGATGCAGGGCAGTCTGGAGCGACTGCTGATGCTGACATCTGGTCCGGACTGAAGGACCTGACAACGATTACGGACATGTCGTCTACTGTCACTGCATATGATTCTGTCACCATTGAAAGAATGGTGGAGGATTATATGAGTGACCGCATCCAAGTAGGCACGTCAGACAGTCCGTACTTATACTGGCAGGAAAAAGAGGCAATTTGGAGGCCCTTGCACAAACTGGCTTTATTCTACCTAAGTTGCCCTCCCACAAGTGTGTACTCCGAAAGAGTGTTTAGTGCCGCCGCTCACCTTGTCAGCAATCGGCGTACGAGGTTACTTCCAGAAAATGTGGAGAAGATGATGTTCATTAAAATGAATTATAATCAATTCCTCCGTGGAGACATTGACCAGCAGCAATTGCCTCCACAAAGTACACAGGGAGCTGAGATGGTGGATTCCAGTGGGGACGAATTGATAATCTGTGAGGAGCGGGATGTACACGGTGATATATCGGAGGATGATGATGAGGTGGACATCTTGCCTCTGTAGAGCCAGTTTGTGCAAGGAGAGATTAATTGCTTCTTTTTCGGTGGGGGTCCAAACCAACCCGTCATTTCAGTCACAGTCGTGTGGCAGACCCTGTCACTGAAATGATGGGTTGGTTAAAGTGTGCATGTCCTGTTTATACAACATAAGGGTGGGTGGGAGGGCCCAAGGACAATTCCATCTTGCACCTCTTTTTTCTTTCATTTTTCTTTGCGTCATGTGCTGTTTGGGGAGTGTTTTTTGGAAGGGCCATCCTGCGTGACACTGCAGTGCCACTCCTAGATGGGCCAGGTGTTTGTGTCGGCCACTAGGGTCGCTTAGCTTACTCACACAGCTACGTCATTGCGCCTCTTTTTTTTCTTCTTTGCGTCATGTGCTGTTTGGGGAGTGTTTTTTGGAAGGGCCATCCTGCGTGACACTGCAGTGCCACTCCTAGATGGGCCAGGTGTTTGTGTCGGCCACTAGGGTCGCTTATCTTACTCACACAGCTACCTCATTGCGCCTCTTTTTTTCTTTGCGTCATGTGCTGTTTGGGGAGTGTTTTTTGGAAGGGCCATCCTGCGTGACACTGCAGTGCCACTCCTAGATGGGCCAGTTGTTTGTGTCGGCCACTAGGGTCGCTTAGCTTAGTCATCCAGCGACCTCGGTGCAAATTTTAGGACTAAAAATAATATTGTGAGGTGTTCAGAATAGACTGAAAATGAGTGGAAATTATGGTTTTTGAGGTTAATAATACTTTGGGATCAAAATGACCCCCAAATTCTATGATTTAAGCTGTTTTTTAGTGTTTTTTGAAAAAAACACCCGAATCCAAAACACACCCGAATCCGACAAAAAAAATTCGGTGAGGTTTTGCCAAAACGCGGTCGAACCCAAAACACGTCTGCGGAACCGAACCCAAAACCAAAACACAAAACCCGAAAAATTTCAAGTGCACATCTCTACACAGCCCCCCATAATTACACCCAGTACCACATTACAGTAAACACAGCATACAGTACATAGCCCCCTTCCCCATATTACACAGATCCCCTCACCCATATTACATTATACCCAGCATACAGTACACTACACAGCCCCCCCCATATAGACCCAGCACCACATTATACTGCATTATACACAACCCTCCCACCCCCATATTGCACTCAGTACTAGATTACATCATATTATACACACATTATATAACACACAGCCTCCATTCCCCCACGTTACCTCCAGCACCCACCTGGGTATGTTGCCCCTTCCAGTAAAGCCTGGGAGCTGACCCTGGGATAGTGAGGGGAGACAGCCTAGTGCAGACACTCTAGTGAGAGGCGAGGAGCAGGAGCCAGGAGGAGGAAGCTGCTGCTGGGCTGATCCATGCTGCAGCCCCGAGTGTTGTGGGAGGGGCCAGCCACAGGAAGCAGAAGCAGAGCCCTGCTGCAGTGTGCCTCTGCTACACAGTACACACAACCATGCTGTGGCCAGCCAGGCAGTCTCCCGTGCTGAAAATGAGTGGAAATTATGGTTTTTGAGGTTAATAATACTTTGGGATCAAAATGACCCCCAAATTCTATGATTTAAGCTGTTTTTTAGTGTTTTTTGAAAAAAACACCCGAATCCAAAACACACCCGAATCCGACAAAAAAAATTCGGTGAGGTTTTGCCAAAACGCGGTCGAACCCAAAACACGTCTGCGGAACCGAACCCAAAACCAAAACACAAAACCCGAAAAATTTCAAGTGCACATCTCTACACAGCCCCCCATAATTACACCCAGTACCACATTACAGTAAACACAGCATACAGTACATAGCCCCCTTCCCCATATTACACAGATCCCCTCACCCATATTACATTATACCCAGCATACAGTACACTACACAGCCCCCCCCATATAGACCCAGCACCACATTATACTGCATTATACACAACCCTCCCACCCCCATATTGCACTCAGTACTAGATTACATCATATTATACACACATTATATAACACACAGCCTCCATTCCCCCACGTTACCTCCAGCACCCACCTGGGTATGTTGCCCCTTCCAGTAAAGCCTGGGAGCTGACCCTGGGATAGTGAGGGGAGACAGCCTAGTGCAGACACTCTAGTGAGAGGCGAGGAGCAGGAGCCAGGAGGAGGAAGCTGCTGCTGGGCTGATCCATGCTGCAGCCCCGAGTGTTGTGGGAGGGGCCAGCCACAGGAAGCAGAAGCAGAGCCCTGCTGCAGTGTGCCTCTGCTACACAGTACACACAACCATGCTGTGGCCAGCCAGGCAGTCTCCCGTGCTGGCCCCGCCCCCCGACCTCTCCGGACTTGCAGATGCGCAGTCCATATTTTCAGCCTCGGACCTGTAAAAACCGGGAGGGCTGTCAAGGTATGCGGGGCAGCGGGAGGCTCAACTAAAAATCGGGAGCCTCCCGCTGAATGCGGGAGGGTAGGTAAGCCTGGGGTTACCTACAAGATCCTATTGTCACCTCAGGAATTTCTCTCTGCGGGCATCCACACTCACAGTCTCTCCTCCAAGCCCATCCTCACTAACTCAGTCACTGTATACTGGCTCTGGTAATGATTTTAGGACTGAACAGCTGCTACAATCAAGCAGAGAATGGGTGCACAGCAGGACCTCCTCCTCAGCTGGATGCACGTCACTGCTCCCCTGTCAGCCAGCTGTCAGTACAGCCTCCTCGGATAATTTCCCCACCTCCAAATCTGTCCTTTCACTACTGAGAGATGGAGGTGCCTTCACAGCACAGCAGCCCCTGTCAGTACCTCACTATTCTCCTCAGAGATGTTTCTGTCAGGGCTTCCCACCTCAGGTAAGCCCCACCTACTCTGGCTTTGATCTGATTGAACTCCTCAATGAGGGGATTGGCTGGTTTTTTTTTACTACCCAGGATGTTTGCCACCCAGCTCTCAAACTCCAACAGCCGTTTCATAGCTGCAGCCCTCAAGGGGGCCTTCAAGTCATTAAGTCAGGCACCGGTCACACAGTGTCCTTCATTTCATAGGAAAAACCCACCTTTCAATAAAAATTTTAAATAGATCACATATTTCTGCTGCGGGGTACACTGGGCTCCACAAGGAATGGACAATGGGGTGTAGAGTAGGATCTTGATTCGAGGCACCAACAGGCTCAAAGCTTTGACTGTTCCCAGAATGCATAGCGCCGCATCCTATATCACCCCGCCTCCCTGCACAGGATCTCAGTTTTGTAGTTGGTGCTGCAGTAGCAGGCACTTAACAGAGGGGCTGCTCCAAGCAGCCCTAAGAAGAGCTTTTTTTCTGAGGAAAAAAGTGAAGACTTCAAGGGCAGCAGCAGTGTTACATGTCAGTGGACATTCACGGCTGCAGCTCCGGCTCTCCCCAGCGGCGCTGTACACTCCCGAGCCCTGGTTGCCGGGTAACTATAGCAGGAGACTCCGGTTTTCTTCTTGACAGGCACACACGACGGGGGCTCTCCGGGATCGCGTGGCCGTGCTTCGGGAGGTGGTAAGTGGGTCCCGCTTGCGGAACCCGGTCTTTATCGCGATCCGACGCGGTCAGTGGGAGGCGGGCCACGCGCGCTGGCGGTGTACACTGTGGCAGTACAGGCGATCCCACTAGATCACCAGGGCATGGGACAAGTCAGGTTTTCTCTATAAACCGTTTTATTAGAGCCCGCAGTACCCGGTGGTTTTGCCAGCAGGGGGCTAAAGCTTGGACCTGAAGCCCCTCCCCCAGCCCCAGGGCGCCATTTTCTGCAAATGTTCCCGCCCTGGAGCTGCATATCTGTCTCTCCCGCACTCCCTGGCAGTGTCTGCGGCGCCATTATCCCTCAGCTCACTGTTCCTGGGAATGCTTGGGCAAATCCTCCTATGTAAAGCCGCCTGGTTGTCAGTGCTGTGACTTTACAAGACACTTAAGTATTCTACCTGCCTTTTTTAGTCAGTGTTAGTTAAGAAAGAGTGCACTTAGTCAGGGTTTCCTAGTACAATTACCCTGTGATATACATCTAGTTCTTACTGTGTACTGTTATATCTATTGTTATATAGCTGTGTAAGCTAGTCCAGTGCAGTATTATTGTTAGTAATAACCTCTGCATTGTACAGACTGTAACTATTTGTGTGTGCATTTGATAGCTGAGTGGTGTCCATTTTGTGTCTTTCACTCAACCTGCTATCCCTATATTCTATAACCTGAGGGGGCTTGGTGCGTCAGGTTTTATCTAATATAGGATTTTCACAAAGATATACTGTATTACGTATTTTTCTCTGTGATTTAGTCACCATATCTCTCCTTTATCTCTGCTGGTGCTGACTATACTGCGCAGGGGTTTGGGCTAGAGGTATTGTGCTGCTGACAAATTGTACTGTGTTACCTGATACTGCAAGTTATATCATGTCTGCTTCTGAGGGTAACGGTTCTGGGGCTGAACACACTGCTGAAGCCGCAGATACCTATGAGGAGGATATAGCAGCTTTGAGCTCTGGTTCTGGGGGCTCCTTGCCCCCCAGTGAGACGGTGGCAATGGGGGGCAAGTAATGACCCGCCGTGGGCCGCTTTTTCCACGCTTATGTATACGCTAGTTCATAACATACACCCCCTATGGGACCCCCAATGCCGTTGCAACCGTTTGTAGTCCCTGCAGCTAACCCGCCGTGGGCGGACGATTTATCTGCTCAAATAAAGAAGTTGAACCAGTCCCTGACTACTAAACAGTCTGACCGTTGCTCGCCTACGTCCAAGGGGTCCTCTAAGCGAGTGCTTGTCTCCTCACAATCCACTGCTGTCACTGACACCTGGTCGGATGAAGACGGCACTTACACTGACCCCACAGGTTCTGACTCAGATACGGCTGATGGGGAGGGTGGTTCACATGTGGATGTTCCTGATCTTTTGGAGGCTATTAAATTAATTTTACAGATTACGGATGATCCCGAGCCATCCGTTCCTCCTAAGAAACCAGATAGGTTCAAGCTTCAGAAGGTGATTAAACAAGTTTTACCTCACTCTGACCACCTAATTGATATACGTCAGGAACCCTGGGAAAACCCGGGTACGAAGTTTGTGCCTCAAAAGAAGATGCTGGCTCGCTATCCCCTCGCGCCGGAGCTGTCTAAGAATTGGGAAACGCCTCCTCAAGTGGACTCACATGTGGCTAGGATGGTGGTTTCCTCAGCTCTACCGGTCACCACCGTCACGTCTCTAAATGAGCCTACGGGTAAACGTGTGGAGGGTTGTCTAAAAGCGATTTACACCCTCACGGGTTCTGCACAAAGGCCCACTATTGCAGGTACTTGGGCTGCAGAGGCCATTGAAGCATGGGCCTTAGAGTTAGATGCTGAAATCTCCTCTGACCATGCTAGACAATGCTTGTCTTATATTGTCACAGCTTCTCGTTATTTTAAAGAGGCGGCTTCTGATGCCGGTATCCTGGCAGCCAAGGCCTCTACTACGTCAGTCCTGGCTCGCCGGATATTGTGACTGAGATCCTGGTCTGTGGATCTGGACTCTAGAAAAACCCTGGAGGTACTCCCTTTTAAAGGAGATATTCTGTTTGGGAAGGATTTAAATAAGATTGTGGCTGACTTGGCTACTGCCACAGGGTGGGGGGCCGGCTTCTAGGGTATACCCAGGAATGGTTGAAGACCACTTCAGATGCCTGGGTACGGGAAGTCGTCACTCGAGGTTACGCCATAGCCTTCAAAAACCGACCCCCTCATCGATTTTGCCAGACAGATGTCCCGTTGGATAAGACAAAGGCAAACACTCTACATTCGGTGGTACAGACCCTCCTGGATACAGGAGTCGTAGTACAGGTGCCTCTTGCGCAGAGGGGCCGGGGGTACTATTCTCCGCTGTTTCTAGTCCCGAAACCGAATGGGTCCTCCCGGCCCATTCTCAACCTCAAGGCATTGAACAGGTTTGTGAAGGTTTCCAAATTTCGGATGGAAACCCTTCGCTCTATAGTTCTGGCCTTGGAACCTGGGGACTTTATGGTCTCCCTGGATATACAGGATGCTTACCTGCATATTCCTATAACAGCGTCACATCAGCAATACCTGAGGTTTGCTATTGGCAACCTCCATTACCAGTTTCGGGCGTTACCTTTTGGTTTAACAACGGCTCCGCGAGTCTTCGCCAAAGTTATGGCGGTGATGACGATGGTACTCCGCCGTTAAGGGGTCAGGATACTGCCGTATCTGGACGACTTGTTAATCCTGGCAAATTCCCCAGAACTTCT
Source organism: Pseudophryne corroboree (assembly GCF_028390025.1). NCBI lineage: Eukaryota > Metazoa > Chordata > Amphibia > Anura > Myobatrachidae > Pseudophryne > Pseudophryne corroboree. Next base: position 147,194,417 of record NC_086450.1, read on the forward strand.
CCTACGTCCTCTAGATATGACGGTCCGGTTTCTACAAGCCCACGGGTGGCTCATCAACTGGAAGAAATCCTCCCTGATCCCTGCACAGAGCATGGTGCATCTGGGAGCACTATTGGACACTCATAACCAGCGGTTGTTCCTGTCTCAGGAGAAAGTCCTGAAAACACAGGATTCGTTGCTTCCTATCTCCTCCGCAAGTGTCGATACATTCGGCGATGCAGGTGCTGGGCCTCATGGTGTCAGCATTCGACATGGTGGAGTACGCTCAATTTCACTCTCACGCTCTCCAGAGGCTGATTCTAGCCAAGTGGGAGGGCCTGCCTCCCCGGATCAGGTCTCAAATGATCTCATTGACTCCGGAGGTCCGTCTGACGCTGCTCTGGTGGCTCCGGGACCAACAACTGTGCAGGGGCCGTCCGTTCTGGATATCCGACTGGGTCCTGTTGACAACAGATGCCAGTCTAAGAGGTTGGGGCGCGGTGCTGGAGCAACACTCCCTTCAGGGGCGGTGGACCAAGGAGGAGTCCCTCCTCTCGATCAATATTCTGGAGTTGCGGGCGGTCTTCAATGCCTTGAACCTAGCCCAGCATTTAATTCAGAACCGTCCTGTTCAAGTACAGTCGGACAACGCCACCACAGTGGCTTACATAAATCATCAAGGCGGCACTCGAAGCCACCTAGCACTGAAGGAAGTCTCACGGATTCTACAGTGGGCAGAACGCCATCTACCGGCCATATCGGCAATATTCATTCCGGGAGTCCTGAATTGGGAAGCGGACTTTCTCAGTCATCAGGACGTGCATGCCGGTGAGTGGGGCCTCCATCCAGAAGTGTTTCAACTCCTAGTGGAAAGGTGGGGCCTTCCAGACGTAGATCTGATGGCGTCTCGACACAATCACAAGGTTCCGGTCTTCGGAGCAAGGACATGGGATCCTCAAGCAGCATTCGTGGATGCGCTGGCGGTACCGTGGAGGTTTCGGCTGCCGTACGTGTTCCCTCCGGTGTCACTCCTGCCCAGGGTAATTCGGAAGTTCAAGCAAGAAAAAGGAATTCTGCTTCTCATAGCTCCAGCGTGGCCCAGATGGCACTGGTTCTCAGACCTGCAAGGCCTATCGTCAGAGCGTCCAATTCTACTTCCACAACACCCAGACCTCCTCGTTCAGGGCCCCTGTGTCTACCAGGACCTAGCCCGGCTGTCTTTGACGGCGTGGCTCTTGAAGCTTCCGTCTTAAGGGCTAAAGGGTTTTCTGAGGAGGTCATTCAAACTATGTTGCGGGCCTGGAAACCGGCTTCGGCTCGGATTTACTATAGGGTCTGGTATTCTTACTTTGTTTGGTGCGCATCTAACGATTATGACGCTTCCAAGTTTAGTATAGCCAAGTTGTTGGCTTTTCTTCAGCAGGGCCTGGACTTAGGCCTGCGTCTGGCCTACCTCAAGGTTCAAATATCTGCCTTGTCGGTGTGGTTTCAGATAAAATTTGCGACCTTACCTGATGTGCATACCTTTACTCAGGGCGTGTTGCGTCTCCAACCTCCCTATGTCCCGCCTGTGGCTCCTTTGGACTTGTCGGTGGTTTTGGAGGTGTTACAAGAGTCTCCGTTTGAACCTCTTGGTTCAGCTGACCTTAAGTGGCTTTTCTTTAAGGTGGTGTTTCTGCTGGCTATTGCTTCAGCTAGAAGAGTATCGGATTTGGGTGCCTTGCCCTGTAGTTCCCCATATCTGATATTTCACCGTGACTGGGCAGTTCTTAGGACTCGTCCCGGCTATCTACCTAAGGTGGTTTCTTCGTTCCACCTTAATCAGGAGATTGTAGTTCCGGCACTTGTTTCTCCTGATCTGTCTCCCAAAGAGCGGTCTTTGGATGTGGTACAGGCTCTCCATATCTATGTGAAGAGAACTGCTCCTATTAGGAAATCTGATTCTCTTTTTGTTGTGTTTGGGTTTCACAAATGGGGCTGGACTGCTCACAAGCAAACTCTGGCCAGATGGATTAGAATGGTGATTGCACATGCTTATGTGAAGGCTGGTCTCTCTGCTCCTGATCACATTAAGGCCCATTCTACTCAGTCTGTTGGACCTTCATGGGCGGCCAACGTGGTGCAACCCTTGAACAATTGTGCAAGACGGCTACGTGGTCCTCTGTGAACACGTTCATAAGGTTCTATGCCTTCGATACTGCCGCTTCCCAGGATGCTTCCTTTGGACACCGGGTTATTGTGCCCGTTAAAATGCGTCCCCTCCCATAAGGAACTGCTTTAGGACATCCCCATTGTCCATTCCTTGTGGAACCCAGTGTACCCCACAGCAGAAAACGATTTTTATGGTAAGAACTTACCTTTGTTAAAACTCTTTCTGCAAAGTACACTGGGCTCCACAAGGCGCCCACCCTGACGCACTTAGCTTCTTTGGGTTGGTATGGCATTAGCCGCTGACACGTCTCCTGTCGTGAGAATGCGGTGTTGTGGCTACTAACCGTTGTCGTCTCTTTTCCTGCTACTGCATTGGACTGGTTAACTAAAAACTGAGATCCTGTGCAGGGAGGTGGGGTGATATAGGAGGCGGCGCTATGCATTCTGGGAACAGTCAAAGCTTTGAGCCTGTTGGTGCCTCGGATCAAGATCCTACTCTACACCCCATTGTCCATTCCTTGTGGAGCCCAGTGTACCTCGCAGAAAGAGTTTTAACAAAGGTAAGTTCTTACCATAAAACTCGTTTTTCATCTGTATCCCTTCACTCTGTATATACAGTACGTCCTTTAACATATTTACATATATAATGTATATATTTTTCTGAATGTAAACCTAACAGATTGATAAACTCATATAAGGTGCTTACAAGGCAAAGATGGCCAAGCCATGAGGATGAGAGAACAGTCTCAAGCTTGGGTTATGCGGAAGGGTAGGCTGTGATGAATAGGTGAGTTTTCAGAGCCCGTTTGAAGCTTTGAAAGGACGGGGAGAGTCTAATAGAGCAAGGGAGCTTGTTCCAGTGAAGAGGGGCAGCATAGGCAAAATCTTGGATTCGCTCATGGGATGTAATGGCCAAGGTAGACGAGAGGCGACGGTCATTGGCCAACCAGTGTGGGCGGGCTGGAGTATGTAGGGAGATGAGGTTGGAGATGTATGATGCAGTGGAATCAGAGAGGTCCTTGTATGTGAGGGTGAGGAGTTTGAAGAGGATTCTGTGGGAAAATGGGAGCCAGTGTAGGTTTTGTTGAAGGGACGTGGCAGATGTGGAGCAGCGGGAGAGGAAGACAAGTCTAGCTGTGGAGTTGAGTACAGATCGGAGTGGGGTGAGATGAGAGAGTGAGAGGCCAGTGAGGAGAATGTTGCTACTCAAGCCATGAAATGACTAGTGAGTGGATAATAGTTTATTCGCACCCTGCGAGAGGAATGGCCTGATGCAAGCAATGTTGCATAGCTGGAATCGACAGAATTGAGCCAGAGATTGGACGTGGGGGGTGAAGGAAAGGGAGGAGTCAAGAGTGACTTCCAGGCTGCGGAGTTCGAGAACGGGGAAGATAATAGTGTTATCAACGGTGATAGAAATATTGATGGGGGGAGAGTCTGGGTGGGGCAAAGATAATGAGTTCAGTTTTGTCCAAGTTGAGCTTCAGGGAGCGCTCAGACATCCAGGAGGGGATGGCAGAGAGGCAGCTGGATACTCGAGAGAGTACCAAGGGAAAGAGATCGGGAGAGGAGAGGTACAGTATACAGTAGTTGCGTATCATCCGCATAGAGGTCATATTGGAGGCCAAAGGCAGAGCCGGCCCTAACCAATATGATGCCCTAGGCATGATTTTGGCTGGTGCCCCCTAGCACCACCGCTGGTTCTGCCTCTGACCTTGCACCTCTTTCCCAGCACCATCACCCCTCACCCATAGCAGTCCTTGTACCCCCTATATTTTAAATAGGAACAGTTCGCACATTTGACACACAGCCCAAAAAGGGGCATCTTCTTGCTGGTAAGGGGCATGGCCACACAATAGTAACCCCAATTCCAATTACGCCACACAGTACTGCAACTTTATTCACATTTTATCTTGCGATAGTGTCCATAATTCATATTACATCCCACAGTAGTATCACTTTACCTTATAAACATTACTCCTCACAGTAGAGCCCCTTATTCACATTACATCACACTGAATTGCTCCTTATTCACATTACACCACACTTTATTGCTCTTCATTCACATTAGACGACACAGTAGTGCCCTTTCTATATGCAATGCCACATAGTAGAGCACCTTATACACATAATGCCACACATTAGTAATGCATTTATACACAATTCCACACAGTAATGCCCCTTCTGAGACACATTAATGTCCTTATAAACATAATGCAACTTACACATTATGACAACCTTTATTAATGCCCTTTTACACATAATGTCCCTTACACATATGCCACACATTATTAATGCCCTTATACACATAATGGCACACATAGTGCCCCCTACACATATGCTGCACATTATTAGTGCCCCTATACACATAATGACACACATACAGTGGTACCCTGTTACACATATGCCGCACATTATTAATGCCCTTATACACATAATGACACACATAGTGGCCCTTTACACATATGTTGCACATTATTAATGCATTTTTACATGACACACATAATGCTCCTTACACATATTCTGAACACTACTGCACAACCAACCCACTCACATGCACACAGCACTAACACTTCCACTAACACTGTGACCTCTGCCTCTGCTTGGATACAGATGTGTCCTCACAAATCTTGCATCAATGCTAACGTCGGGCACCTTTTTTTTTAATGAAAATGCATCTTATTTGCATTGCTATCTGGCTAGGATGCACAAGCAGCTTCTGCTGATTAAACTGATATGCAGCATGCCAATATACTGTGTGAGACTATCTGTAACTCTCTCTGCAAATGTTTTATCTGCCACACCTGCAGTGCACATGGGGGTCATTCCGAGTTGTTCGCTCGATGCCGATTTTCGCAACGGAGCGATTAAGGCAAAAATGCGCATGCGCATGGTACGCAGTGCGCATGCGGTAAGTATTTTAGCACAAAACTTAGTAGATTTACTCACGTCCGAACGAAGAATTTTCATCGTTGAAGTGATCGAGTGTGATTGACAGGAAGTGGGTGTTTCTGGGCGGAAACTGACCGTTTTCTGGGAGTGTGCGGAAAAACGCAGGCGTGCCAGGAAAAAACGCGGGAGTGTCTGGAGAAACGGGGGAGTGGCTGGCCGAACGCAGGGCGTGTTTGTGATGTCAAACCAGGAACGAAACGGCCTGAGCTGATCGCAATCTGTGAGTAGGTCTGGAGCTACTCAGAAACTGCTAAGAATTTTCTATTCGCAATTCTGCTAATCTTTCGTTCGCTATTCTGCTTAGCTAAGATACACTCCCAGAGGGCGGCGTCCTAGCGTGTGCAATACTGCTAAAATCTGCTAGCGAGCGAACAACTCGGAATGACCCCCATGGTTTTCCCCAACTGCTAACACATTTGCTGCTGCGATCAACTCTGAATTAGGCCCTATATTTTTCCAATATATACTTAGCTTGATGTATGTGCAACAGTAAGCTTTATACCCTAGAAGTGAGCACTTAATTCTCATCTCCAACTGAGACCGAGCTGTGTGCTGTCTAATATTATTGGCAAGAGCCAAGCGCTGAGCTCACATAAGTTTTAACTTCCATTTGGGCAGCTAAAGAGCCTTGGTGAGTGCAGCAAAATCATGGCCTACTTCAAAAATATTCTATATACCCCATTCAATGTGTCAAGTTTCAAGACTCTTATATGCCAAGTACATATGAATGTTACTGAATTGCTATGGGGCAAGCATTTCACAATCAGCAGCGTTCTGGGGTTCCTGTTCATTCTGCCAGTTAGTCACAGCTATGAGATTTATCTGTGTGGTTGCAATTGTTCTGTAAAAAATAAGAGGCTTGAGGTGACATGTACTTAATCATTATAAACATGGAAATTTAATGTCATGAGAAAACAGGAGCTGAAGGCTGAACTTAATATATACTGTAGTCATTTGGGAGGGATCTGAGCCAAAATAAAGTTAAGCAAGGAGAAATAAGCAAAAATGCTAAGGATGCAACTAACAAATCTGCCTCCGTGTGAGCCAAGGAACGTATAATGCCAGCCTTGCAGAATCTCAGTACTGCGTGATTAACGGGTGTTCTCGATCATATCATTTATAACATCATGGTGGCTGCAATGTCTTCAGCTCTCCATTTCCTGAGCCATTTACCAGGAAACTGACAACCCTGCTGATTTGATCTCAAGGGTGTAAAAACAATGAAAACAAATAAATCACAGGTTTATATGGCTATATAAATGACTAGATATGGTTGTCTATGGCTACTGGGAATACTCTGTAATACAGGACAATTGCTATAGAGAAACCTGTGTCTTGCAGTTGGCAGATAAGCAGAAATGTCAGCTAGAAATTGTCAGTGGAAATTCAATTCTAGAATTGTCCTTGTCTGTGATCATGTACCTTATTCAATTATCCATAATTGAATACATAGCAGCTGTTGTTGTTATGGACTTGTGCATATCACACACACACACACACACACACACACACACACACACACACACACACACACACACACACACACACACATATACAGGTTGAGTAACCCTTATCCAAAATGCTTGGGACCAGAAGTATTTTGGATATTGGATTTTTCCGTATTTTGGAATAATTGCATACCATAATGAGATATCATAGCGATGGGACTCAAGTCTAAGCACAGAATGCATTTATGTTTCATATACACCTTATACAAACAGCCTGAAGGTAATTTTAACCAATATTTTAATAACTTTGTGCACTAAACAAAGTGTGTGTACATTCACACAATTCATTTATGTTTCATATACACCTCATACACACAGCCTGAAGGTTATTTAATACAATATTTCTAATAACTTTGTGTATTAAACAAAGTTTGTTTACATTGTGTAAACAGAAAACATCAGAAATCAAAGATTTCACTAAGTCACTCTCACTCAAAAAATCCAGTATTTTGGAATATTCCGTATTTCAGAGTATTTGGATATGGGATACTCAACCTGTATATATATATTATATATATATATATATATATATATATAAACTCCTGTAAATAATATCTGTTGAGCAATAAACATTAATTATTCATACTTGATTACTCTCTTGAAAGCAGTGTTATTTTTGTCGCCGAAAACTTTGACTAACAGTAATTGTCGACTACAGTATATTTCAGGACTAAAATTAGACTAAAATGAAAACTGAGATCCACTGACTAAATCTTGACTAAAACTAAGCAAAAGGTAAAAAAAAAGCTTAAGTTTAAAGTTTAAAATCCTTGTCAAAATTAACACTGAAATTAGGGTTTCACATTTTTAAAGAATAATTATGAGTTCTAGGGGGTACATTTACTAAGATTCGTATTTTCCAAATTCATGTCCAAGTTCAATCACGAATGACATCGACAGTGTAAAATTGCAACTTTTTGAATTGATTACGATGGATTTACTAAGCTGTCGTATTCGGGTTTTTCTTTTGTTCCGATGTCGATGTCATTCGTGGTTTTTTACCTATTTTTACGGCAGTGATTAGCAAAACACTGCCGACTTTTTTTACAATCAATCTCGGCCGGATCTGTGTGATCCGTGCTGGGGTTTATTTATTTTTTTTTTTTAATTAAACACTGTAAAATAATTTAAAAAAATGCGTGGGGTCCCCCCTCCTAAGCATAACCAGCCTCGGGCTCTTTGAGCCGATCCTGGTTGCAAAAATATGGGGAAAAAAATGACAGGGGTTCCCCCATATTTAAGCAACCAGCATCGGGCTCTGCGCCTGGTCCTGGTCCCAAAAATACGGGGGACAAAAAGAGTAGGGGTCCCCCGTATTTTTAAAACCAGCACCGGGCTCCACTAGCTGGACAGATAATGCCACAGCCGGGGGTCACTTTTATATAGTGCCCTGCGGCCGTGGCATCAAAAATCCAACTAGTCACTCCTGGCCGGGGTACCCTGGGGGAGTGGGGACCCCTTCAATCAAGGGGTCCCCCCCCCCAGCCACCCAAGGGCCAGGGGTGAAGCCCGAGGCTGTCCCCCCCATCCAATGGGCTGCGGATGGGGAGGCTGATAGCCTTTGTTGTAAAAGAAAATATATTGTTTTTAGTAGCAGTACTACAAGGCCCAGCAAGCCTCCCCCGCATGCTGGTACTTGGAGAACCACAAGTACCAGCATGCGACGGAAAAACGGGCCCGCTGGTACCTGTAGTACTACTACTAAAAAAATACCCAAAAAAAGACAAGACACACACACCGTGAAAGTATAATTTTATTACATACATACACACATACATACATACTTACCTTAAGTTCCCACGCAGGTCGGTCCTCTTCTCCAGTAGAATCCAAGGGGTACCTGTTGAAGAAATTATACTCACGAGATCCAGGGGTCCAGGCTCCTCTGGAAATCCAGGGGTAATCCACGTACTTGACAAAAAAAACAAAACGGTGTCCCGACCACGAACTGAAAGGGGACCCATGTTTGCACATGGGTCACCTTTCCACGAATGCCAGAAACCCACTTTGACTTCTGTCTAAGTGGGTTTCTTCAGCCAATCAGGGAGCGCCACGTTGTAGCACTCTCCTGATCAGCTGTGTGGTCCTGTCCTCACTGACAGGCAGCACACGGCAGTGTTACAATGTAGCGCCTATGCGCTACATTGTAACCAATGATGGGAACTTTCTGCCCTGCGGTTGACCTAAAGTGACGTCACCGCTGAGCAGAAAGTTCCCAGCATTGGTTACAATGGAGCGCATAGGCGCTACATTGTAACACTGCCGTGTGCTGCCTGTCAGTGAGGACAGGAGCACACAGCCGATCAGGAGAGTGCTACAACGTGGCACTCCCTGATTGGCTGAAGAAACCCACTTAGACATCAGTCAGAGTGGGTTTCTGGCATTCGTGGAAAGGAGTCCCATGTGAAAACATGGGGCCCCTTTCAGTTCGTGGCTCGGCTTTCCGTTTTCTTATTTTATGCAAGTACGTGGATTACCCCTGGATTTCCCGAGGAGCCTGGACCCCTGGATCTCGTGAGTATAATTTCTTCAACAGGTACCCCTTGGATTCTACTGGAGAAGAGGACCGACCTGCGTGGGAACTTAAGGTAAGTATGTATGTATGTGTGTATGTATGTAATAAAATTATACTTTCACGGTGTGTGTGTCTTGTCTTTTTTTGGGTATTTTTTTAGTAGTAGTACTACAGGTACCAGCGGGCCCGTTTTTCCGTCGCATGATGGTACTTGTGGTTCTCCAAGTACCAGCATGCGGGGGAGGCTTGCTGGGCCTTGTAGTACTGCTACTAAAAACAATATCTTTTCTTTTACAACAAAGGCTATCAGCCTCCCCATCCGCAGCCCATTGGATGGGGGGGGACAGCCTCGGGCTTCACCCCTGGCCCTTGGGTGGCTGGGGGGGGGGACCCCTTGATTGAAGGGGTCCCCACTCCCCCAGGGTACCCCGGCCAGGGGTGACTAGTTGGATTTTTGATGCCACGGCCGCAGGGCACTATATAAAAGTGACCCCTGGCTGTGGCATTATCTGTCCAGCTAGTGGAGCCCGGTGCTGGTTTTAAAAATACGGGGGACCCCTACTCTTTTTGTCCCCCATATTTTTGGGACCAGGACCAGGCGCAGAGCCCGATGCTGGTTGCTTAAATATGGGGGAACCCCTGTCATTTTTTCCCCCATATTTCTGCAACCAGGATCGGCTCAAAGAGCCCGAGGCTGGTTATGCTTAGGAGGGGGGACCCCACGCAATTTTTTTTGAACAAATAAGCACTTTCCCACCCCTTCCCACTGATATACATGCACGGATCTCATGGATCCGTGCATGCCTATCCAATCACGAATAAAAAAAAAAGGTCTGTTTTTTTTTAGCACTTTTTTACGAGTTGTAATTTTTCACGGCAGTGTTTGTTTGTTTTTTGCTTTGCACTTCTTAGTAAATGACCGAGATTCATACTTAAACAGCCGCGTTTTGACCGATGGTGTATTCATTCGTAATTTTTTACCTGAACTTGCAAAAAATTACGAATGCCCTCATCACTGCCGTGATTAGTGCTTAGTAAATTACCGAGATGACACTTTGATGAAAAAACGGCATCTCGGTCAAAATCGGGAGCTTAGTAAATTTCCCCCTAGATCTTTGCTGAAAATAAATATGACCTGCTGTGATGGAAATAGGATTGTGTATTGCACTGGTTTGTTCTTACAAAGGGATCCGGTCTCTAAGTCGACAGTAACTAGGTTGACGATGTCTAGGTCGACCACTATCGGTCGACAGTAACTAGGTCGACAGGGTGTCTAGATTGACAGGGTCTTTAGGTCGACATGTTCTAGGTCGACAGGTCAAAAGGTCGACATGAGTTTTTCACTATTTTTTTCTTTTTTTTGAACCTTTTCATACTTCACGATCCACATGGACTATGATTGGAACGATAAATCTGTGCCGAGCGAAGCGGTAGCGGAGCGAAGGCACCATGCCCGAAGCATGGCGAGCGAAGCGAGTCATGCGAGGGGAAGCGGTGCATTAATTGGGGTTCCCGGTCACTCTACGAAGAAAACGACACCAAAATAACATAAAAAACTCATGTCGACTTTTTGACCTGTCGACCTAGACCATGTCGACCTAAATACCCTGTCGACCTAGACACCCTGTCGACCTAGTTACTGTCGACCAATAATGGCCGACCTAGACATTGTCGACCTAGTTACTGTCGACCTTCAATACCACACCCCTTACAAATGTAAGGGATTAATTTGTATATGATATATGGGACCACTACGGTAAATCAGACTCAGTGTGTAACATATTCTTCGCCTACTAAGCCTAGATTACTGATCAGATAGTTAAAGGTATGAAAACTTCTCAAGGGAGTTTTAGAGAAAAGATTTTCAGAAAAATACATAACAGTATCATTCAACTGTTGCAACAATTACAACTAAAACGTTTACTAAAATTAGACTAAAATGAAAACTAAGATCCGCTGACTAAATCTTAACTAAAATGAAGCAAAAGAAATAGACTATAATGTGACTTTAAACCAACGACAATTCTAAGTAACCGACTAAGGCTAAAGCTAAATTTAAAATCTTTGTCAAAATGAACACTGATTGAAACGTCTAGGAGACTTCCAAATTCTGTTGCATCCCCATGGGCTCTACTTCCTGGTGAAATAATTGGGACAGTGGACATATGACCAATTTCACGCCAACTCCCCCTTCATATCACACCTGCAGAGAAATGTAGATAAGTACCTGTATGTCATTATTACTGGTACATGCATCAGAGGAAGTATGAATATACTCTATGATACTACACTCAGACTGGAGAATACGCAGTGTGCTTCTTTACTGTAGAAAAAAAAAATGTTTTGATTGGGTAAAGCCCTGATATTTTGAATACTTTGTGGGAGATATTTTAAATATTGGAATGAAATACAGTGAAGAAGCAACCAGTTAGCTCCTGTCATTTTTTTCTAGCACAGCCTGTAAAATGACAGAAAGTGATTTGATAAATCTCCTATATGCGTCAACATTACATGTAATTAACGGCAACTTATCTGGGAATCTGGCGAGAATTTATTATAAAGCAGCTAATCTTTTCTCCTAAAACCTGTAACTATAACTCCCAAAGGTCCTTATTTTGTTGGAAGAACCCCAGTTTGAGGGGACAGTAACGCCATACCATGAACTGTGGATTCCTTGTGGCGCCATATAAATAAAGGATAATAATAATAAAGGATAATAATACCATGGTTGGCATGTGTATTCTGATCCGCAGGAAATTGGGATGTGTTTCCCCTGCCACATGCAGCAGCAGGCCATATCTAGAGGTGTGTGAGCGGTGCCGGGGTGTGTGATACATGCAAAAGAGACATTCATTTTTGCTGGATACGATTATTTAGATGGGTTGGATAGGGCTCATTATTGGGACCATCCCCCGCTTTGCAAAACAACACAGTTATTTTCTCTCTATGCCAGGACCAGAAGTGCTTGAATCTATAAGCGCACACCAAGTAATGTAATAAATAGCTTAAAAATGCAAAATACTGTAACAAATGATTACCACTGAGGCAGGAGGCACAATGTAATGTGCCTCATGCCTCAATGATGACACTGCTTACTAATGAAATGGTTCAGTGCAAACAATGTCTACCTCCACTGTACGTAAGTAAACAGTTTCAGTTAAAATGTGTCCTGTGATTATTGTTACTTTGGGGTCTACGTGCTAAGCCTTGGAGAGAAATAAAGTAGCTGGAGGAAAAGTACCTAGCTGTCATTTTTCAAACACAGCCTGTAACATGGCAGTTAGGAACTGATTGGCCGATACATTATTTCCGTCTACTTTATCTCTCTCCAAGGACGAAGATAAAGTCAAAGAAAACTCATTATTCAGAGGTGCTAAACTCCACATGCTTAATTCAGTTCATCATCCAGAGAAGGATAAGATTCATTGGGTTGGATTTGAGATACATGACACATTTCTGGGCTTCTGTTGGCATTTTATTCTGTTCTGTAAGCAATTCAAATATTTGTCAGCGCTGAATTAGTTTTTAAGACGCTTCACAAAATGAGACATTAAAACAAAAGGCTTTTGTTTGAATTAATTGAGATAGTGACAGAAGTTTGCTACAAAGAAAATAACATTTAAATTCTACCGGTCATCTACAGATGCATGATAAGAGAGGATGACAGATTTCTTTTGTGTTTTGTACTTTTCTTTTATATATAAAACCCAAATGATGTTTTAGCCAAAGACGATATTCGTTGCAGCTGCACTGACTAAAAATGTACTTTATTTCCATAATATTTTTATCTTCTTGCGACCATCTGAATGTAGGAACTGAGATCCGTATGCTGGAAGCCAGAAGCCAAAGGCAACAGGAGCTGTCTGGGAGTACTGTATAGCATACATCTGTGTATGTGAGCAGAATAGCTATTAGACATTTTTACAGTTCTCTCAGAAAACAAAACATATGTCACTCTTCTTTTCTTATGACTTGTTCTGCACTAAAGCAGTGTTGTAATAAAGATTCTGGTAATTATCTAGGAGCAGGGTGGGCCCTACTGCCGGAGAGATTTGGCCCTTACCTTAGGTAGGTGGGGCTGAACTTGTGAGCAGCCGCTTTATTCTGATAGGTGAGTCCTGCTGTCTAGAGGTTCTGACTAGAGATGAGCGGGTTCGGTTCTCCATATAACGAGCCGCGCGTCGCGGCCATTTTCTCTCCAGTCTCAGAGAGTGTAGTGAGAAGACGTGTCTCCGTCCTAAGTGTCTGTGTGGGGACGGGAAAGTGGGGTGTCGGGCCTTGTGCTGTGTTGTGCTGTCCAGTCCAGTGTGGTCAGTGTATTGTGCTGCATCAGTCCAGCCAGTCACAGTGTTGGTGTCCTCTGCTCAGGGGCGGATCCAGAAGAAAATGAAAGGGGGGGCACCATGATAGGGGAACGGTAATAGTTATATTTACATGCACCTAAGGCACGCATGCTCCAAGATAGGGAGTGTGGTATCACAGGGGGCGTGGCCTCACAGAATACACCATCAGGTAATGATTGGCTGTAGGAGCGCATCCTGGTTTATTGCCAATTTCTCTTACGTCCTAGAGGATGCTGGGGACTCCGTAAGGACCACGGGGGTATAGACGGGCTCCGCAGGAGATAGGGCACCTAAAAGAACTTTGACTATGGGTGTGCACTGGCTCCTCCCTCTATGCCCCTCCTCCAGACCTCAGTTAGATTCTGTGCCCAGAGGAGAAAGGGTACAAAGCAGTGAGCTCTCAAGAGTTTGCTGTTTTAAAGAATTTTGTTAGGTTTTTTATTTTCAGGGAGTCCTGTTGGCAACAGGCTCCCTGCATCGTGGGACTGAGGAGAAAGAAGCAGAGCTGGCTTGTAAGGTTGGGCACTGCTTCTAGGCTACTGGACACCATTAGCTCCAGAGGGAGTCGGAACACAGGCCTCACCTGGGGTTCGTCCCGGAGCCGCGCCGCCGTCCTCCTCACAGATGCCGAAGATAGAAGCCGGGTGAGTATTGAGGAAAAGACTTCAGGCGGCAGAAGACATCAGATCTTCATGAGGTAAGCGCGCAGCGGTAAGCTGCTGCGCCATTGCTCCCAGTCACACACACACAAGAGGCACTGTAGGGTGCAGGGCGCAGGGGGGGGGGGGCGTCCTGGGCAGCAATAAACCTCAATTTGGGCATAAATATGTTGGATTAGGCTGTTGGACAGTAAATCCACGGACCCCCGCTATTTTCTTACAATATCATGAGGGGACCGAAGCCCGCTGTCGGGTGGGCGGGGCTAGATCCTCGGCACTAACCAGCGCCATTTTCTCCACAGAGGCTGCATGAGAAAACGCTGGCTCTCTGTTCTCTCCCCTGCTGAGCCTCACAGGCTGGAAAAAAGAGGAGGGGGGCACATTGGCGACGCAGTGAGTGGAGATTAACATTATAAATATATAAAAGCGCTATCTGGTCATATATTCCAGTGTTTGGGCGCTGGGTGTGTGCTGGCATTCTCTCTCTCTGTCTCCCCTAAGGGCCTGGTTGGGGTTTTGTCTCCTTGTAGGTAACTCCCTGTGTGTGTGGGGTGTCGGTAAGTGTGTGTCGACATGTCTGAAGCGGAAGGCTTCTACAAGGAGGAGGTGGAGCAAATGAGTGGTGTGACCCCGTCGCTGGTGCCGACTCAGGATTGGATGAGCATGTGGCATAGGTTAAATGCAAGTGTGACATCTCTACATGAGAGGCTTGATAAGGCTGAATTAAGGGGAACATCAGGGGGTCAATCCTCGGATTGGACCGATTCACAGGGCCCGTCGGGGTCTCAAAAACGTCCCTTAGCACAAGACACTACTACCGACACGGACTCTGATTCCAGTGTCGATTATGACGAAGTAAAATTGCACCCTAGGGTGACTAAAACCATTCAGTGTATGATTGTGGCAATTAGGGATGTCTTGCATATTGTGGATGAACCCTCGGTCCCCGACACAAGGGTACACATGTTTAAGGAAAAGAAACAGATTATAAATTTTCCCACATCTCATGAATTAAATGAATTCGTTATAAAAGCTTGGGAGACGCCGGAGAAGAGGCCGCAGATCCCCAAAAGAATTTATATGGCATACCCCTTCCCTAAACAGGACAGGGAGAGTTAGGAATCACCTCCCACTGTGGACAAGGCCCTGACGCGCTTGTCCAAGAAGGTGGCGCTACCGTCTCCTGACACAGCTGCCCTTAAGAACCCTGCAGATCGCAGGCAAGAAACTGCCTTAAAGGGTATTTATTCTCATACGGGTGCTGTACTACGACCGACGATTGCGTCGGCATGAGTGTGTAGCGCAGTTGCAGCTTGGGCAGATGAGCTGACAGATAATTTTGATAGTATGGATAAGGATACTATAGTCTTAACTATAGCCCATATAAAAGACGCAGTCTTATTTATGAGGGATGCTCAAAGAGACATTGGATTGCTGGCTTCTAGGGCCAATGCCATGTCGATCTCAGCGAGACGATCCTTATGGACTCGCCAATGGACGGGTGATGCGGATTCCAAAAAACATATGGAAGTACTACCCTATAAGGGTGATGTATTGTTTGGGGATGGGCTGACAGACCTGGTTTCCACAGCTACAGCAGGTAAATCAATTTTTTTACCATATATTCCCCAACAGCAAATGAAAATGCCACCCTACCAGATGCAGTCCTTTCGGTCGCACAAATCCAGAAGAGGTCGGGGATCCTCCTTCCTTGCCAGAGGTAAGGGCAGAGGCAAAAGAGCACCTGCTTCGGCAGGCGCCCAGGAACAAAAGTCCTCCCCGGCTACTCCAAAACCCACAGCATGACGCCAAGACTCCCCTGAGGGAGTCCGCACCGGTGGGCGCACGTCTGTGACTTTTCAGCCAGGTCTGGGTCAGCTCAGACCTGAATCCCTGGGTGTTAGAAATAGTTTCCCAGGGTTACAAACTGGAATTCGAAGAGGTGCCCCCGCGCCGATTTTTCAAGTCGGCCCTACCAGTTTCCACGTCGGAACGGGATGTAGTGTTAGCTGCAATTCAAACGCTGTGTATACAGCAAGTGATAATCAGGGTTCCCATGAACCAGCAGGGAAGAGGTTATTACTCAACCCTCTTTGTGGTCCCGAAACCGGACGGTTCGGTCAGACCAACTTGAATCTGAAATCCCTAAACCTGTACATAAAAAAGATTCAAATTCAAAATGGAATCGCTCAGTGCGATAATAGCCAATATGGAGGACGGGGAGTTTATGGTGTCTCTGGACATAAAGGATGCGTACCTTCATGTCCCCATATATCCCCCCCCATCAAGAATTCCTGAGATTCGCTGTACAGGATTGTCATTACCAATTTCAGACGTTGCCGTTTGGACTTTCCACGGTCCCGAGGATTTTCACCAAGATAATGGCGGAAATGATGGTGGTCCTGCGCAAGCATGGAGTCACAATTATCCCATACTTGGACGATCTCCTGATAAAGGCAAGATCACGGGAGAAATTGCTGAGCAGTGTGGCGCTCTCTCTGAGAATGCTCCAGCAACACGGTTGGATTGTAAATCTACCGAAGTCACAGTTGATTCCGACAACTCAATTACCGTTCCTAGGTATGATACTGGATACGGAACAAATGAAGGTCAGAGACCTGCTGAAACTGAAAAGGGTGTCTGTTCACCAGTGCACTCGAGTTCTGGGAAAGATGGTGGCGGCCTACGAGGCCATTCCATTCGGAAGGTTCCATGCAAGGACTTTTCAATGGGACCTTCTGAACAAGTGGTCCGGGTCCCATCTACACTTACATCGAAAAATAACTCTGTCCCCAGGTGCCAGGGTGTCTCTCCTGTGGTGGTTGCAAAGTGCTCACCTACTGGAGGGTCGCAGATTCGGAATTCAGGATTGGATCCTGGTTACCACGGACGCGAGCCTCCGAGGATGGGGAGCAGTCACACAAGGAAGAAATTTTTAGGGACTTTGGTCAGACCAGGAGTCATGTCTACACATCAATGTGTTGGAACTCAGGGCCATATACAACGGCCTTCGACAAGTGGAGAGTCTTCTTCGAAACCTACCGGTTCTGATTCAGTCAGACAATGTCACAGCAGTGGCTCTTGTGAACCGCCAAGGCGGGACAAGAAGCAGAGTCGCGATGGCGGAAGCCAACAGGATTCTTCGCTGGGCGGAAAATCACGTGAGCGCTCTGTCGGCTGTCTTCATTCCGGGAGTGGCCAACTGGGAAGCAGACACGATCTCCATCCAGGAGAGTGGGGACTTCATCAAGAAGTCTTTGCAAACATAATACGTCTTTGGGGAACTCCTCAAATAGACATTATGGTGTCACGCCTCAACAAAAAACTTCGGAAGTATTGTGCTAGGTCTCGGGACCCTCAGGCAGTAGCAGTAGACGCTCTGATAACACCGTGGGTGTTCAAGTTGGTCTACGTGTTTCCTCCTCTTCCTCTCATAACAAAAGTGTTGAGGATCATAAGACGAAGAAGAGTACAGACGATACTCGTTGTCTCAGACTGGCCTCGAAGGGCCTGGTACTCAGATCTACAAGAGATGCTCACGGGAGATCCCTGGCTTCTTCCGCTTAGGGAAGACCTGTTGCAACAGGGGCCCTGTGTATTTCAAGACTTACCGCGGTTACGTTTGACGGCATGGCGGTTGAACGCCGAATCCTAGCAAAAAAGGGGATTCCGGAAGAGGTCATCCCTACTTTAATAAAGGCTAGGAAGGAGGTGACGGAAAAGCATTATCACCGTATCTGGCAAAAGTATGTGTCTTGGTGTGAGACCAAGAATGCACCTACGGAAGATTTTCATCTGGGTCGTTTTCTCCACTTCCTACAGACAGGAGTGGATATGGGCCTGAAATTAGACTCTGTTAAGGTACAGATTTCGGCCCTCTCGATTTTCTTTCAGAAGGAATTGGCTTCTCTTCCAGAAGTCCAGACGTTTGTAAAGGGAGTGCTGCACATCCAGCCCCCTTTTGTGCCTCCAGTGGCACCATGGGACCTCAACGTGGTGTTGCAGTTCCTAAAATCACACTGGTTTGAACCGCTTAACAAGGTTGAGTTGAAATTTCTTACTTGGAAGGTGGTCATGTTGTTGGCCTTGGCATCGTCAAGGCGAGTATCAGAATTGGCGGCTTTGTCACACAAAAGCCCCTACTTGATTTCTCATGTGGATCGAGCTGAATTGAGGACACGTCCGCAATTTTTGCCTAAGGTGGTTTCTTCATTCCATGTGAATCAACCTATTGTGGTGCCTGTGGCTACAAGTGACCTGGAGGATTCCAGATCCCTGGACGTAGTCAGGGCCTTAAAGATTTATGTAGCCAGGACGGCTAGAATTAGGAAAACAGAGGCCCTGTTTGTCCTGTATGCGGCCAATAAGATTGGCGCACCTGCTTCGAAGCAGACTATTGCTCGCTGGATCTGTAATACGATTCAGCAGGCTCACTCTACGGCTGGATTGCCGGTGCCAAATTCGGTTAAGGCCTATTCCACTAGGAAGGTGGGCTCTTCTTGGGCGGCTGCCCGAGGCGTCTCGGCATTACAACTTTACCGAGCGGTGACTTGGTCGGGGTCAAACACTTTTGCTAAATTCTACAAGTTTGATACCCTGGCTGATGAGGACCTAGCGTTTGCTCAGTCGGTGCTGCAGAGCCATACGCACTCTCCCGCCCGATTGGATGCTTTGGTATAAACCCCATGGTCCTTACGGAGTCCCCAGCATCCTGTAGGACGTAAGAGAAAATAAGATTTTAAACCTACCGGTAAATCTATTTCTCCTAGTCCGTAGAGGATGCTGGGCGCCCGTCCCAGTGCGGAAACTCTGCAAGACTTGTATATAGTTGTTGATTACATAAGGGTTATGTTACAGTTGGAATCGGTCTTGGACCATTGCTGTTTTTTTGTTCATACGGTTAACTGGTTATGTATGATCCAGGTTACATGGTATGATTGGTGTGGGCTGGTATGAATCTTGCCCTTGGATTTCTAAATCCTGACTTGTAGTGTCCATCTCCTCTGGGCACAGTTCTCTAACTGAGGTCTGGAGGAGGGGCATAGAGGGAGGAGCCAGTGCACACCCATAGTCAAAGTTCTTTTAGGTGCCCTATCTCCTGCGGAGCCCGTCTATACCCCCATGGTCCTTACGGAGTCCCCAGCATCATCTATGGACTAGGAGAAATAGATTTAGGTTTAAAATCTTATTGTTTCACCCTGATGAAAAGGCTGATTGGGCCTTGAAATGTTGGTCACCTGTTGTATTAGTTATGGGAGCCTGGTAGGTACTCCAGCACAATATAATTATTATAGTTTTTAGTTGGTGGTGGCAGGTGCAGCATACCTTGTTTTGGGCACTGCAGTGAGACTCAGACTGCAGGACACGAACTGCCCATCTTTGATTAGCAGAAGCAGCCAGCTGGATCTCCAACAAGCAGCATAAGACATCTGCAGGACAGCCCTGTCACAATCACACGGGACGCCTTCTCAAAGCTGAGGCTGAGTGTGACTGCACCTAGCATGGTGGTAAAGGAAGTGGAGGAGAAAGTGCTGGGAAACTCTGTGGTGCAGTGAGGGCTAATGAAGCCTTCTGCGCCGTCATAAGTAACAGTCTTACTCGATGCTGGCATTTGAACCCTGCACCTGGGCTGGCGGGAGGTAGGTTGCGGTGTGAGCAGGAGGAGGCTGGTGCTGCAGTTCCAGCCTCCCCATTGGTTAACGCACGTACTTGCTGTTAGAGCCGCGGCAGGTCCTAGTGCCTGCCAGTTCTTTTATCAAATCTGACTGACGGAAATAGCAGCAGTCCTGCTGCTGTTCTCCTTTTGAAAAAAAAAAATAAGTCCAGTGATCGCGCTGAGCCCCCAAAAAAGTGGGTTCCACGGACCCCTCACTTTTCTCTTACGTCCTAAGTGGATGCTGGGGACTCCGTAAGGACCATGGGGATTAGCGGCTCCGCAGGAGACTGGGCACAACTAAAGAAAGCTTTAGGACTACCTGGTGTGCACTGGCTCCTCCCACTAAGACCCTCCTCCAGACCTCAGTTAGATTCTTGTGCCCGGCCGAGCTGGATGCACACTAGGGGCTCTCCTGAGCACCTAGAAAGAAAGTATATTTAGGTTTTTTATTTTCAGTGAGATCTGCTGGCAACAGACTCACTGCAGCGAGGGACTAAGGGGAGAAGAAGCGAACCTACCTAACAGGTGGTAGTTTGGGCTTCTTAGGCTACTGGACACCATTAGCTCCAGAGGGATCGACCGCAGGACCCGACCTTGGTGTTCGTTCCCGGAGCCGCGCCGCCGTCCCCCTTACAGAGCCAGAAGCACGAAGAGGTCCGGAAAATCGGCGGCAGAAGACTTCGGTCTTCACCAAGGTAGCGCACAGCACTGCAGCTGTGCGCCATTGCTCCTCATGTACACCTCACACTTCGGTCACTGATGGGTGCAGGGCGCTGGGGGGGGGGGGGGCGCCCTGAGGGCAATAAATAACACCTTGGCTGGCAAATATACATCATATATAGTCCCAGAGGCTATATAAATGTAAAATTACCCCTGCCAGTATTACAGAAAAAGCGGGAGAAAGTCCGCCGAAAAGGGGGCGGGGCTTCTCCCTCAGCACACTGGCACCATTTTCTCTTCACAGTGCAGCTGGAAGACATCTCCCCAGGCTCTCCCCTGTAGTTTTCAGGCTCAAAGGGTTAAAAAGAGAGGGGGGGGCACTAAATTTAGGCGCAATATATGTATACAAGCAGCTATTTGGGGAAAAATCACTCAGTTATAGTGTTAATCCCTGCATTATATAGCGCTCTGGTGTGTGCTGGCATACTCTCTCTCGGTCTCCCCAAAGGACTTTGTGGGGTCCTGTCCTCAGTCAGAGCATTCCCTGTGTGTGTGCGGTGTGTCGGTACGGCTGTGTCGACATGTTGGATGAGGAAGGTTACGTGGAGGCGGAGCAGAGGCCGATAAATGGGATGTCGCCCCCTGTGGGGCCGACACCAGAGTGGATGGATAGGTGGAAGGTATTAACCGACAGTGTCAACTCCTTACATAAAAGGCTGGATGACGTAACAGCTGTGGGACAGCCGGCTTCTCAGCCCGCGTCTGCCCAGGCGTCTCAAAGGCCATCAGGGGCTCAAACAACGCCCGTTACCTCAGATGGCAGACACAGATGTCGACACGGAGTCTGACTCCAGTGTCGACGAGGTTGAGACATATACACAATCAACTAGGAACATCCGTTACATGATCTCGGCAATGAAAAAATGTGTTACGCATTTTCTGACATGAACCCAAGTACCACATAAAAGGGGTTTTATTTTTGGGGAGAAAAAGCAGCCAGTGTTTTGTTCCCCCATCAGATGAATGAATGAAGTGTGTAAAGAAGCGTGGTTTCCCCCGATAAGAAACTGGTAATTTCTAAAAAGTTACTGATGGCGTACCCTTTCCCGCCAGAGGATAGGTCACGTTGGGAGATATCCCTTAGGGTGGATAAGGCGCTAACACGTTTGTCAAAAGGTGGCACTGCCGTCTTAGGATACGGCCACCTTGAAGGAACCTGCTGATAAAAAGCAGGAGGCGATCCTGAAGTCTGTATTTACACACTCAGGTTATATACTGAAACCTGCAATTGCCTCAGCATAAATAGTGCTGCTGCAGCGTGGTCTGACACCCTGTCAGATAATATTAATACGCTAAGACAGGGATAATATTTTGCTAACATTGAGCATATTTAAGACGTTGTCTTATATATAAAGGATGCACAGAGGGATATTTGCCGGCTGGCATCCAGAATTAATGCAATGTCCATTCTGCCAGGAGGGTAGTAGAAACCCGGCAGTGGACAGGTGATGCTGCATTTAAAAAGCACATGGAGATTCTGCCTTATAAGGGTGAGGAATTGTTTGGGGATGGTCTCTGGGACCTCGTATCCACAGCAACAGCTGGGAAGAAAATTTTTTACCTCAGGTTTCCTCGCAAAAGCCTAAGAAAGCACCGTATTTTCAGGTGCAGTCCTTTCGGCTTCAGAAAAGCAAGCGGGTCAAAGGCGCTTCCTTTCTGCACAGAGACAAGGTAAGAAGGAAAAAGCTGCACCAGTCAGCCAGTTCCAGGATCAAATATCTTCCCTCGCTTCCTCTGAGTCCACCGCATGACGCTGGGGCTCCACAGGTGGAGACAGGTGCGGTGGGGGCGCGTCTCGGGAACTGCAGGGACCAGTGGGCTTGCCCACAGGTGGATCCCTAGGTTCTGCAAGTAGTATCACAGGGATACAGGCTGGAGTTCGAGATGACTCCCCCTCGCCGTTGCCTCACATCAGCCTTGCCTGCTGCCCTCGGAGAAAGGTAGTACTGGCGGCAATTCACAAGCTGTACTTCCAGCAGGTGAAATCAAGGTACCCCTCCTTCAACAAGGCCGGGGTTACTATTCCAAAATGTTGTGGTACCGAAACCAGACGGTTCGGTGAGACCCATTCTAAAATTGAAATCCTTGAACACTTATATAAGAAGGTTCAAGTTAAAAATGGAATCGCTCAGGGCGATTATTGCAAGCCTGGGAAATTTCAGGGTATCACTGGACATCAAGGATACTTACCTGCATGTCCCTATTTACCCTCGTCACCAGGTGTACCTCAAAATTGTGGTACAGGATTGTCATTACCAATTCCAGACGTTGCCGTTGGTCTGTCCCCGGCACCGAGGGTATTTACCAAGGTAATGGCCGAAGTACTTATCCCGTACTTGGACGATCTCCTTATAAAGGCGAGGTCCAGGGAGCAGTTGTTCGTCGGAGTAGCACTATCTCGGGAAGTGCTACAACAGCACGGCTGGATTCTGAATATTCCAAAGTCGCAGCTGGTTCCTACGACGCGTCTACTGTTCCTGGGTATGGTTCTGGACACAGAACAGGATAAAAAGGGTTTCTCCAGGAGGAAAAGTCCAAGGAGTTGGCGTCTCTAGACGGAGACCTCCTAATACAAATACAGGTATCGGTGCATCTATGCACGCGAGCCTTGGGAAAGATGGTAGCTTCTTGCGAAGAAATTCTATTCGCCAAGTCCCAAGCAAGGATCTTCCAGTGGGATCTGTTGGACAAGTGGTCCGGGTCGCATCCTCAGATGCATCGGCGGATAACCCTGTCTCCAAGGGCCAGGGTGTCGCTGTGGTGGTGACTGCAGAGTGCTCATCTTCTAGGGGGCCGCAGATTCGGCATACAGGACTGGGTCCTGGTGACCACGGATGCCAGCCTTCCAGGCTGGGGGGCAGTCACACAGGGAAGAAACTTCCAAGGCCTATGGAAAAGTCAGGAGACTTCCCTACACATAAATGTTCTGGAACTATGGGCCATTTACAATGCCCTAAGTCAGGCTAGACCCCTGCTTCAACACCGGCCGGTGCTGATCCAGTCAGACAACATCACGGCGGTCGCTCATGTAAACCGACAGGGCGGCACAAGAAGCAGGATGGCGATGGCAGAAGCCACAAGGATTCTCCGATGGGCGGAAAATCATGTGTTAGCACTGTCAGCAGTGTTCATTCCCAGAGTGGACAACTGAGAAGCAGACTTTCTCAGCAGACACGACCTCCACCCGAGAGAGTGGGGACTTCATCCAGAAGTCTTCCAAACGATTGTACACCGTGGGGAAAGGCCACAGGTGGACAGGATGGCGTCTCGCCTCAACAAAAAGCTACAAAGATATTGCGCCAGGTCAAGGGACCCTCAGGCGATAGCTGTGGACGCTCTGGTAACACCGTGGGTGTACCAGTCGGTGTATGTGTTCCCTTCTCTGCCTCTCATACCCAGGGTAATGAGAATAATAAGAAGGAGAGGAGTAAGAACTATACTCATTGTTCCGGGTGGCCAAGAAGAGCTTGGTACCCAGAACTCCAAGAAATGATCTCAGAGGACCCATGGCCTCTGCCGCTCAGACAGGACCTGCTGCAGCAGGGGGCCTGTCTGTTCCAAGACGTACCGCGGCTGCGTTTGACGGCATGGCGGTTGAACGCCGGATCCTGAAGGAAAAGGGCATTCCGGAGGAAGTTATCCCTACGCTATTTAAAGCTAGGAAAGAAGTGAACGCAAACCATTATCACCGCATATGGTGGAAATATGTTGCGTGCTGTGAGGCCAGGAAGGCCCCAAAGGAGAAATTTCAGCTAGGTCGATTTCTGCACTTCCTACAGTCAGAGGTGACTATGGGCCTAAAATTGGGTTCAATGAAGGTCCAGATTTCGGCTCTATCGATTTTCTTCCAAAATAGAACTGGCTTCACTGCCTGAAGTTTGGACTTTTGTTAAGGGAGTGCTGCATAGTCAAACCCCGTTTGTGCCTCAAGTGGCACCGTGGGATCTCAACGTGGTGTTGGATTTCCTGAAGTCGCATTGGGTTGAGCCACTTAAATCCGTGGAGCTACAATACCTCACGTGGAAAGTGGTCATGCTGTGGGCCGTGGCGTCGGCCAGGCGTGTATCAGAATTGGCGACTTTGTCATGCAAAAGCCCTTATCTGTATTTTATATGGATAAGGCGGAATTGAGGACTCGTTCCCAATTCCTTCCTAAGGTGGTATCAGTTTTTCATGTGAACCAACCTATTGTGGTGCCTGCGGCTACTTGGGACTTGGAGGATTCCAAGTTTCTGGACGTAGTCAGGGCCCTGAAAAGTATATGTTTCCAGGACGGCTGGAGTCAGGAAAACTGACTCGCTATTTATCCTGTATGCACCCAACAAGCTGGGTACTCCTGCTTCTAAGCAGACTATTGCTCGCTGGATCTGTAGCACGATTCAACTTGCACATTCTGCGGCTGGAATGCCGCACCCTAAATCTGTGAAAGCCCATTCCACGAGGAAAGTGGGCTCTTCTTGGGCGGCTGCCCGAGGGGTCTCGGCTTTACAAATTTGCCGAGCTGTTACTTGGTCGGGTTAAAACACTCTTGCAAGAGTCTACAAGTTTGATACCCTGGCTGAGGAGGACCTAGAGTTTGCTCATTCGGTGCTGCAGAGTCATCCGCACTCTCCCGCCCGTTTGGGAGCTTTGGTATAATCCCCATGGTCCTTACGGAGTCCCCAGCATCCACTTAGGACGTTAGAGAAAATAAGATTTTACTCACCGGTAAATCTATTTCTCGTAGTCCGTAGTGGATGCTGGGCGCCCATCCCAAGTGCGGATTGTCTGCAATACTTGTATATAGTTGTTGCCTAACTAAAGGGTTATTGTTGAGCCATCTGTTGA
Organism: Pseudophryne corroboree; assembly: GCF_028390025.1. Taxonomy (NCBI): domain Eukaryota; kingdom Metazoa; phylum Chordata; class Amphibia; order Anura; family Myobatrachidae; genus Pseudophryne; species Pseudophryne corroboree. The sequence continues at coordinate 147,219,727 of NC_086450.1, forward strand.
GAGGCTCAGTTGTTATCATACTGTTAACTGGGTATAGTATCACGAGTTATACGGTGTGATTGGTGTGGCTGGTATGAGTCTTACCCGGGATTCAAAATCCTTCCTTATTGTGTCAGCTCTTCCGGGCACAGTATCCTAACTGAGGTCTGGAGGAGGGTCTTAGTGGGAGGAGCCAGTGCACACCAGGTAGTCCTAAAGCTTTCTTTAGTTGTGCCCAGTCTCCTGCGGAGCCGCTAATCCCCATGGTCCTTACGGAGTCCCCAGCATCCACTACGGACTACGAGAAATAGATTTACCGGTGAGTAAAATCTTATTTTAAAAATTGGGGTCCTATCTGTCCTTTTCTGGGTCCCATCGGAATGAAGGTTCATATTAATCTTATTAATTATTCAAATATAAAAACAGACTTGATTTCGACACTACAAAAGTATTGCGAGGGGGAGGAGGGGGTGACAATGCTGCTGGGCTGTGTAGCATACAGGACACTCTGCCCCAGAGCTGTAACTATGCATTTCAGTGCCCTTTGGCAGAAAGTAAATTGGTGCTCCCCCTGCCATACTTCAAACCAAGGACAGTGCGCACTGAAGGCGCGCACCAAAAATGTAGAGGTGTGGCTTCATGGGGAAAGAGCATGGCCACATAACAGGACCAATTCACATTACACCACACAGGTAGAGCACGTTATATACACATTGCACCAGGTAGAGCACGTTATACAGATTGCGCCAGTTAGAACACCCTATATACAATGCACCAGGTAGAGCACGTTACACACATTGCACCATGTAGAGCACGTTACACACATTGCACCAGGTAGAGAACGTCACACACATTGCACCAGGTAGAGCACGTTACACACATTGCACCAGGTAGAGCACGTTGCACCAGGTAGAGCACATTATACACACTGCGCCAGGTAGAGCACGTTACACACATTGCGCCAGGTAGAGCATGTTATACACACATTGCACCAGGTAGAGCACGTTACACACATTGCGCCAGGTAGAGCACGTTATACAGACTGCGCCAGGTAGAGCACGTTATACACACTGCACCAGGTAGAGCACGTTATACACACTACACCAGGTAGAGCACGTTATACACACTGCGCCAGGTAGAGCACGTTATACAGATTGCGCCAGTTACAACACGTTTTACACACTGCACCAGGTAGAGCACGCTATACAGATTGCGCCAGGTAGAACACGTTATACAGACAGAGCCAGGTAGAACATGTTATACACACTGCACCAGGTAGAGCACGTTATACAGACTGCGCCAGGTAGAGCATGTTATACACACTGCACCAGGTAGAGCACGTTATACAGATTGCGCCAGTTACAACACGTTTTACACACCGCACCAGGTAGAGCACGCTATACAGATTGCGCCAGGTAGAACACGTTATACAGACAGAGCCAGGTAGAACATGTTATACACACTGCACCAGGTAGAGCACGTTTCACACACTGCGCCAGGTAGAGCACGTTATACAGATTGTGCCAGGTAGAACACGTTATACAGATTGCGCCAGGTAGAACACGTTATACAGATTGCGCCAGGTAGAACACGTTATACACACTGCACCAGGTAGAGCACGTTACACACATTGCACCAGGTAGAGCACGTTACACACATTGCACCAGGTAGAGCACGTTACACACATTGCACCAGTTAGTGTTCTATACACATTGCGCCAGGTAGAGCATGTTATACACGTTTTATATGGTACTAGGGAGTAGCGACAGAGGTAGCAGGGAGTAGGGACAGAGAGAGGCACCAGGGAATAGGGACAGAGGTAGCAGGGACAGAGAGAGGCACCAGGGAATAGGGACAGAGAGAGGCACCAGGGGGTAGGGACAAAAAGTAGCAAGGAGTAGGGACAGAGGCACCAGGGGGTAGGGACAGAGGCACCAGGGAATAGGTACAGAGAGAGGCACCAGGGGGTAGGGACAGAGAGAGGCACCAGGGGGTAGGGACAGAGGCACCAGGGGGTAGGGACAGAGAGGCAGGAGAGAGTGCAGCCAGAAACCCCACCACCATAACAACACCCTCCAGGGACCAGGCCCCCACTGCTTAGCATGGACACTGCCAGCAGTAGCGGAGTCAGGCCCGGGGGATATAGTCCGTGGATCTGCATGAGGCCACACCGCCGCCAGCCTGGAGTCAGAGGACAGGGTGAGCGGAAAACGCGGAGGGGGCGGCTGCATGGGTGAGGAGGGAGAAGAGGTGAATCAGCGGGGAGAGCGGCGGCGGGACCGAACTGCCCCCACCTCAGGTACAGCAGCGGACTCAGCCGTTAGTCGGGGGGGGGGGGGGGGAACATGCAGAGGAGGGGAGGGCGGGAGATCACACTCTTCATGGTCTCCGCCTCTTCCAAGTCCCTCCCTCCGTTCCGTCCCTCCCACCGGACTGATTGACAGCGCAGAACAGGACAGGACAGCGCTGCGGCTCACAGCACGTCCTGAGGGACCCGGCGTTTTTTTTATTTTTGTGTCCCCAACATCAATTCCTGGGTAAAATACATGCTATAGCGCATTTTTGCCATCACTGAGAAGTCAGAAACGACAGTAGGGGCACGGGCCCGAGTAGAATAATTCTCGGAATACTGGTGTATAATTCCTGTGACATTGCCGTATAATTCTCGGAATACTGGTGAATAATTCCTATGATATTGCCGTATAATTCCTGTGACATTGCCGTATAATTCTCGTAATACTGGCGTATAATTCCTGTGACATTGCCATATAATTCTCAGAATACTGGCGTATAATTCCTATGATATTGCCATATAATTCCGGTGACATTGCCGTATAATTCTCGGAATACTGGCGTATAATTCCTGTGACATTGCCGTATAATTCTCGTAATACTGGCGTATAATTCCCGTGATACTGAAGTATAATTCCTGTGATATTGCCGTATAATTCCCATGATACTGCCGTATAATTCCAGTTATCCTGCCGTATAATTCCATATAAATCCATATAATTCCGTATAAATACAGTCCGGTTGTGCTGCCATATAAATTCAGTGGTGCTGTCCTGTGCTGTATATTATTTACTCCAAATAAAGGAGTTATTAATATTTAATCCAAATAATTTTTTAGGGTTTGCCCTGTGAGGTGTAGGGGTACACTCTCTTGTGCCGCATATTGTGTTATAGAACTCCAGAAAGATAATGGAGAACAAACATTTGGAGAAAAAATAGGGAAAGATCAAGCAGGGGTGTATCTACCCATTGGCCAGGATGGCACTCGCCAGGGGCACCAGGCAAGGAGGGGGCGCCGCCTGGGAGTACCATCCACGTCCCGGGGGTAGAATCCAGTAGTACTGTCAGACTTGGTGACTGTCTGTTAATGCCGTTGTCAGTGTCAGGCGGCAGCGCACCGCACCTCACTTGTAATCAGACTCAACATAAACTACAGCTCCCAGCATCCCCTGTGTTGCCGTGAGCTCTGGGAGCTGTAGTTTATTTTGAGTCTGATTGATCACTAGTGCAGTGCTGTGCCGCTGGACACCGGCGCCGGCAGTAACAGACAGTCACAAGGTACAATCCGGATTAAGTGAGGGGAGGGGTGGCACAAGACTGCACTGCATGGCATTGGCCTTCGGGAAGAGGACGGAATGGAAACAGGGGGCGGGGCTACACGGCACTCAGTCAGTGCCAGGCAACCCAGCAGCATAGAGGAGAGAGGGAGAGGACAAGGAGCTACTAAAGCACATGCATTGAGTGTACCCTGTCTGTGAAATGAGGGGGTAAACACTATATAGTCTGTCTGTATGTGTGTCTGTTTTAAGTATGTGACTATATGTGTATGTATGTTTGTGTGTGTGCATGTGTCTGTGTGTGTGTGTGTATAAGTATCTACTGTATTTATGTGTGTATTAGTGTGTGACTATGTATGTATGTGACTGTATATATGTGTGTATGTGTGTAATTATTTGTATATACTGCATGTGTGACTGTACTGTATATCATATGTACTGTATGTGTTTTGTGTGTGACAGTATGTATGTAAGTGTATATGTGTGTGCCTATGGGCGGGATCAGATGTACTAATGGCAGTGGGGGTTATTCGGTAAGGATTGCAGATTCTGCTAAAAAGCAGAATCTGCAATCCTTTCTAGTGCATGCTGGGGGATGCTCATCCATCGCAGGGCAAGGCTGTCCAGCATGCTGAATGGCCTGCTCAGTGACTGCGACCACAATTCAATTGTGGTCGCAGCAACTGTGGATGACCCCCTGCAGCTGCAGCTAGGCTGCGTATGCAGGTTGTCCGCCACCATTTTTCACATAGGGGTGGCTGCGTGTGATGTCACTCAGCTGCCCCGAAAATGCAGACGGCCCAACCCTGTTTTCCCCACGCTGCCTCCGCAATGGTCCATCACCGCCCCCCGCCCTCTGCCTCTGCCTGTCAATCAGGCAGAAGTGTTTACAGCCAATGTGATCCAATCGAAGGAGCGCTGAGATCAGGGATATTGCAGTCGCATCCCTGAATGCGGTTTGACCGCATTCCACTTATAAAAATAGAAATATATTTACTAGCACTGGTCCACATTTCTATTTTCTATTTACATTCCCCATATGCCTTCTATAGACAGTGTTTCCTATAGGGGTACTACTGTGTGGCATAACGTGAATAAGAGACACTACTGTGCATTGTAATGTGATACTGTGTGGCATAACGTGAATAAGAGACACTACTGTGCGGTGTAATGTGATACTGTGTGGCATAACGTGAATAAGAGACACTACTGTGCATTGTAATGTGATACTGTGTGGCATAAGGTGAATAAGAGACACTACTGTGCGGTGTAATGTGATACTGTGTGGCATAACATGAATAAGAGACACTACTGTGCATTGTAATGTGATACTGTGTGGCATAAGGTGAATAAGAGACACTACTGTGCGGTGTAATGTGATACTGTGTGGCATAACATGAATAAGAGACACTACTGTGCAGTGTAATGTGATACTGTGTGGCATAACGTGAATAAGAGACACTATTGTGCATTGTAATGTGATACTGTGTGGCATAAGGTGAATAAGAGACACTACTGTGCGGTGTAATGTGATACTGTGTGGCATAAGGTGAATAAGAGACACTACTGTGCGGGGTAATATGATACTGTGTGGCATAACATGAATAAGAGACACTACTGTGCAGTGTAATGTGATACTGTGTGGCATAACGTGAATAAGAGACACTATTGTGCATTGTAATGTGATACTGTGTGGCGTAACGTGAATAAGAGACACTACTGTGCGGTGTAATGTGATACTGTGTGGCATAACGTGAATAAGAGACACTACTGTGCGGTGTAATGTGATACTGTGTGGCATAACGTGAATAAGAGACACTACTGTGCGGTGTAATGTAATACTGTGTGGCATAACGTAAATAAGAGACACTACTGTGCGGTGTAATGTGATACTGTGTGGCATAACGTGAATAAGAGACACTACTGTGCGGTGTAATGTGATACTGTGTGGCATAACGTAAATAAGAGACACTACTGTGCGGTCTAATGTGATACTGTGTGGCATAGCGTGAATAAGAGACACTACTGTGCAGTGTGATGTGATACTGTGTGGCATAACGTGAATAATAGACACTACTGTGCGGTGTAATGTGATACTGTGTGGCATAACGTAAATAAGAGACACTACTGTGTGGTGTAATATGATACTGTGTGGCATAACATAAATAAGAGACACTACTGTGCGGTGTAATGTGATACTGTGTGGCATAACGTGAATAAGAGACACTACTGTGCAGTGTAATGTGATACTGTGTGGCATAATCTGAATTAAAAGTACTATTGTGTGGCCACGCCCCTTCCCCACAAGGCCACGCCCTTTTTTGATACACCTTCCTTATTTCAAATATGTGTATGTGTGTGTGTGTGTGTGTGTGTGGGGGGGGGGGGGGGGGGGGCACCAGCCCTTACATTGCCAGGGGCGCTCGGACCCCTAGATACACCCCTGAGATCAAGAACCATTTCCTTTTAGTGCTGAAGCTGCTGCCACTAGCCATGACATAGACGATGAAATCCCATCAACGTCGTCTGCCAAGGCCGATGCCCATTGTGATAGTACAGAGCATGTAAAATCCAGAAAGCCAAAGTTCAGTAAAAAGACCCAAAAAAAGAAACTGAAATGGTCTGAGGAGAAACGTAAACTTGCCAATATGCCATTTACGACACGGAGTGGCAAGGAACGGCTGAGGTCCTGGCCTATGTTCATGACTAGTGGTTCACCTTCACATGACGATGGAAGCCATCATAACTGAGGCCTTGACACTTATGTTGGTGTTAGACGTGCGTCAGGTATCCGCCATTAGTGCAGTGGGATTTAGATAATTGATGGAGGTATTGTGTCCCCGGTAACAAATCCAATCTAGATTCAACTTCACTAGGCAGGCGATGCCGAGATTTTGCCAATTAATTCCAGTGATTTGGACGTATAATTATTAATTACAGTGATCTTGACAATTAATTCCAGTGATTTGGACATATAATTATTAATTACAGTGATCTTGCCAATTAATTCCAGTGATTTTGACGTATATTTACAGTGATTTTGCCAATTAATTACAGTGATTTGAATGTATAATTCCAGTTGGAATTGTTTGTGTTGCTTGGCTTAGTCATACAGCTACCTCACTGCATCTCTTCAACATCTTTGCGTGAGGTGCTGTTTGAGGCCTAGTTTTTGAAAAGTGCCATCCTGTGTGACACTGCTGTATGAGTCCAGGGGTACTGTTGTATCAGCCCTGGGGTACTGCTGTATAAGTCCACCAATTGCAGATTTTTTTTTTAAAGTGACTGGGGCATGCTGGAGATGCTGTCTGTGGACCGAACAATCGCGGCCCACTCTCGACATTCAGCCACTGCGTGACACTACTAGATGGGCCAGGTGGTTGTGTCGCTTAGCTTAGTCATACAGCAACCTCGGTGCACCTTTTTTTCTTCTTTGCATCATGTGCTGTTAGGGGCCTTTTTTTTTATATATCTGTCCTCCTGTCTGCCACTGCAGTGCCACTCCTAGATGGGTCAATTGTTTGTGTCGCTTGGCTTAGTCATACAACTACCTCATTGCAATTCTTTTTCTTCTTTGCATAATGTGCTGTTTGGGGCCTTTTTTTTTATATATCTGCCCTCCTGTCTGACACTACAGTGCCACTCCTAGATAGGCCAGGTGTTTGTGTTGTCCACTTGTGTAGTTTAGTCATCCAGCACCCTCGGTGCAACCTTTTGGCCTAAAAACAATATTGTGAGGTGTGAGGTGTTCAGAATAGACTGGAAATGAGTGGAAATGATTGTTATTGAGGTTAATAATACCGTAGGAGCAGAATTACCCCCAAATTCTGTGATTTTAGCTGTTTTTATGTTTCTCTATCGTCCTAGTGGATGCTGGGGACTCCGAAAGGACCATGGGGAATAGCTACTCCGCAGGAGACTGGGCACAAAGTAAAAGCTTTAGGACTAGCTGGTGTGCACTGGCTCCTCCCCCTATGACCCTCCTCCAAGCCTCAGTTAAGATTTTGTGCCCGAACGAGAAGGGTGCAATCTAGGTGGCTCTCCTGAGCTGCTTAGAGTAAAAGTTTAAATAGGTTTTTTTATTTTCAGTGAGACCTGCTGGCAACAGGCTCACTGCATCGAGGGACTAAGGGGAGAAGAAGCGAACTCACCTGCGTGCAGAGTGGATTGGGCTTCTTAGGCTACTGGACATTAGCTCCAGAGGGACGATCACAGGCCCAGCCATGGATGGGTCCCGGAGCCGCGCCGCCGGCCCCCTTACAGAGCCAGAAGAGTGAAGAGGTCCGGAAAATCGGCGGCAGAAGACGTCCTGTCTTCAATAAGGTAGCGCACAGCACCGCAGCTGTGCGCCATTGCTCTCAGCACACTTCACACTCCGGTCACTGAGGGTGCAGGGCGCTGGGGGGGGGGGGGGCGCCCTGGGACGCAATGAAAATACCTTAAATGGCTAAAAATACATTACATATAGCTCCTGGGCTATATGGATGTATTTAACCCCTGCCAGTTTTCCACAAAAAAGCGGGAGAAAGGCCGCCGAAAAAGGGGCGGAGCCTATCTCCTCAGCACACAAGCGCCATTTTTTCCTCACAGCTCCGTTGGAGGAAGGCTCCCTGACTCTCCCCTGCAGTCCTGCACAACAGAAACAGGGTAAAACAAGAGAGGGGGGGCACTAAATTGGCATATTAATATATACAGCAGCTATATTAGGGAAAAACACTTATATAAGGTTATCCCTATATATATATATAGCGCTCTGGTGTGTGCTGGCAAACTCTCCCTCTGTCTCCCCAAAGGGCTAGTGGGGTCCTGTCCTCTATCAGAGCATTCCCTGTGTGTGTGCTGTGTGTCGGTACGCTGTGTCGACATGTATGAGGAGGAAAATGGTGTGGAGGCGGAGCAATTGCCTGTGTTAGTGATGTCACCCCCTAGGGAGTCGACACCTGACTGGATGGTCTTATGGAAAGAATTACGTGATAGTGTCGGCACTTTACAAAAGACTGTTGACGATATGAGACAGCCGGCAAATCAGTTGATACCTGTACAGGCGTCTCAAACACCGCCAGGGGCTATAAAACGCCCGTTACCTCAGGTCGATACAGACACTGACACGGACACTGACTCCAGTGTCGACGGTGAGGAAACAAACGTATTTTCCAGTAGGGCCACACGTTACATGATCACGGCAATGAAGGAGGTTTTGAACATTTCTGATACTACAAGTACCACAAAAAAGGGTATTATGTGGGGTGTGAAAAAACTACCCGTAGTTTTTCCTGAATCAGATGAATTAAATGAGGTGTGTGATGAAGCGTGGGTTTCCCCCGATAAAAAACTGCTAATTTCTAAAAAATTATTGGCATTATACCCTTTCCCGCCAGAGGTTAGGGTGCGTTGGGAAACACCCCCTAGCGTAGATAAGGCGCTCACACGCTTATCAAAACAAGTGGCGTTACCGTCCCCTGATACGGCCGCCCTCAAGGAACCAGCTGATAGGAAGCTGGAAAATATCCTTAAAAGTATATACACACATACTGGTATTATACTGCGACCAGCAATCGCCTCAGCCTGGATGTGCAGTGCTGGGGTGGCTTGGTCGGATTCCCTGACTGAAAATATTGATACCCTGGACAGGGACAATATATTATTGACTATAGAGCATTTAAAGGATGCATTTCTATATATGCGAGATGCACAGAGGGATATTTGCACTCTGGCATCAAGAGTAAGTGCGATGTCCATTTCTGCCAGAAGAGGATTATGGACGCGACAGTGGTCAGGGGATGCGGATTCCAAACGGCATATGGAAGTATTGACGTATAAAGGGGAGGAGTTATTTGGGGTCGGTCTATCGGACCTGGTGGCCACGGCAACGGCTGGAAAATCCACCTTTTTACCCCAAGTCACCTCGCAGCAGAAAAAGATACCGTCTTTTCAGGCTCAGTCCTTTCGTCCCCATAAGGGCAAGCGGGCAAAAGGCCACTCATATCTGCCCCGGGGCAGAGGAAGGGGAAAAAGACTGCAGCAAACAGCCTCTTCCCACGAACAGAAGCCCTCCCCCGCTTCTGCCAAGTCCTCAGCATGACGCTGGGGCCTTACAAGTGGACTCAGGCAAGGTGGGGGCCCGTCTCAAGAATTTCAGCGCGCAGTGGGCACACTCGCAAGGGGACCCCTGGATCCTGCAGATAGTATCTCAGGGGTACAAATTGGAATTCGAGACGTCTCCCCCTCGCCGGTTCCTGAAGTCTGCTTTACCAACGTCTTCCCCCGACAGGGAGGCGGTATTGGAAGCCATTCACAAGCTGTATTCCCAGCAGGTGATAATCAAGGTACCCCTCGTACAACAGGGAAAGGGGTATTATTCCACGCTGTTTGTGGTACCGAAGCCGGACGGCTCGGTGAGACCCATTTTAAATCTGAAATCCTTGAACACTTACATAAAAAGGTTCAAGTTCAAGATGGAGTCACTCAGAGCAGTGATAGCGAACCTGGAAGAAGGGGACTATATGGTGTCTCTGGACATCAAGGATGCTTACCTCCATGTCCCAATTTGCCCTTCTCACCAAGGGTACCTCAGGTTTGTGGTACAGAACTGTCACTATCAGTTTCAGACGCTGCCGTTTGGATTGTCCACGGCACCCCGGGTCTTTACCAAGGTAATGGCCGAAATGATGATTCTTCTTCGAAGAAAAGGCGTCTTAATTATCCCTTACTTGGACGATCTCCTGATAAGGGCAAGGTCCAGAGAACAGTTAGAGGTCGGAGTAGCACTATCTCAAGTAGTACTACGACAGCACGGATGGATTCTAAATATTCCAAAATCGCAGCTGATTCCGACGACACGTCTGCTGTTCCTAGGGATGATTCTGGACACAGTACAGAAAAAGGTGTTTCTCCCGGAGGAGAAAGCCAAGGAGTTATCCGACCTAGTCAGGAACCTCCTAAGACCAGGCCAAGTGTCAGTATATCAATGCACAAGGGTCCTGGGAAAGATGGTGGCTTCTTACGAAGCGATTCCATTCGGCAGATTCCACGCAAGAACTTTTCAGTGGGATCTGCTGGACAAATGGTCCGGATCGCATCTTCAAATGCATCAGCGGATAACCCTGTCTCCAAGGACAAGGGTGTCTCTCCTGTGGTGGTTACAGAGTGCTCATCTCCTAGAGGGCCGCAGATTCGGCATTCAGGATTGGGTCCTGGTGACCACGGATGCCAGCCTGGGAGGCTGGGGAGCAGTCACACAGGGAAGAAATTTCCAGGGCTTGTGGTCAAGCATGGAAACGTCACTTCACATAAATATCCTGGAACTAAGGGCCATTTACAATGCCCTAAGTCAGGCAAGACCTCTGCTTCAGGGTCAGCCGGTGTTGATCCAGTCGGACAACATCACGGCAGTCGCCCACGTAAACAGACAGGGCGGCACAAGAAGCAGGAGGGCAATGATGGAAGTGGCAAGGATTCTTCGCTGGGCGGAGAATCATGTGATAGCACTGTCAGCAGTGTTCATTCCGGGAGTGGACAACTGGGAAGCAGACTTCCTCAGCAGACACGATCTTCACCCGGGGGAGTGGGGACTTCACCCAGAAGTCTTCCACATGATTGTGAACCGTTGGGAAAAACCAAAGGTGGACATGATGGCGTCCCGCCTCAACAAAAAACTGGACAGATATTGCGCCAGGTCAAGGGACCCTCAGGCAATAGCTGTGGACGCTCTGGTAACACCGTGGGTGTACCAGTCAGTGTATGTGTTCCCTCCTCTTCCTCTCATACCAAAAGTACTGAGAATCATAAGAAGGAGAGGAGTAAAGACTATACTCGTGGCTCCGGATTGGCCAAGAAGGACTTGGTACCCGGAAATTCAAGAGATGCTCACGGAAGACCCGTGGCCTCTACCTCTAAGAAAGGACCTGCTCCAGCAGGGACCATGTCTGTTCCAAGACTTACCGCGGCTGCGTTTGACGGCATGGCGGTTGAACGCCGGATCCTGAAGGAAAAAGGCATTCCGGATGAAGTCATCCCTACCCTGATCAAAGCCAGGAAGGATGTAACCATACAACATTATCACCGTATTTGGCGTAAATATGTTGCGTGGTGCGAGGCCAGGAAGGCCCCTACAGAGGAATTTCAACTGGGTCGTTTCCTGCATTTCCTGCAAACAGGACTGTCTATGGGCCTCAAATTAGGGTCCCTTAGGGTTCAAATTTCGGCCCTGTCAATATTCTTCCAAAAAGAACTGGCTTCTGTTCCTGAAGTTCAGACGTTTGTCAAGGGAGTACTGCATATACAGCCTCCTTTTGTGCCTCCAGTGGCACCTCGGGATCTCAATGTAGTTTTGGGATTCCTAAAATCACATTGGTTTGAACCACTCACCACTGTGGACTTAAAATATCTCACATGGAAAGTGGTAATGCTGTTAGCCCTGGCTTCAGCCAGGCGTGTCTCAGAATTGGCGGCTTTATCCTATAAAAGCCCTTACCTAATTTTTCATACGGACAGGGCAGAATTGAGGACTCGTCCTCAATTTCTTCCTAAGGTGGTTTCAGCATTTCACTTAAACCAGCCTATTGTGGTGCCTGCGGCTACTAGGGACTTGGAGGATTCCAAGTTGCTGGACGTAGTCAGGACCCTGAAAATATATGTTTCCAGGACGGCTGGAGTCAGAAAATCTGATTCGCTGTTTATCCTGTATGCACCCAGCAAGCTGGGTGCTCCTGCTTCTAAGCAGACGATTGCTCGTTGGATTTGTAGTACAATTCAGCTTGCACATTCTGTGGCAGGCCTGCCACAGCCAAAATCTGTAAAAGCCCATTCCACACGGAAAGTGGGCTCATCTTGGGCGGCTGCCCGAGGGGTCTCGGCTTTACAACTTTGCCGAGCAGCTACTTGGTCAGGGGCAAATACGTTTGCTAAATTCTACAAATTTGATACCCTGGCTGAGGAGGACCTGGAGTTCTCTCATTCGGTGCTGCAGTCATCCGCACTCTCCCGCCCGTTTGGGAGCTTTGGTATAATCCCCATGGTCCTTTCGGAGTCCCCAGCATCCACTAGGACGTTAGAGAAAATAAGAATTTACTTACCGATAATTCTATTTCTCATAGTCCGTAGTGGATGCTGGGCGCCCATCCCAAGTGCGGATTGTCTGCATTACTTGTACATAGTTATTGTTACAAAAATCGGGTTATTGTTGTTGTGAGCCATCTTTTCAGAGGCTCCTTCTGTTATCATGCTGTTAACTGGGTTCAGATCACAAGTTGTACGGTGTGATTGGTGTGGCTGGTATGAGTCTTACCCGGGATTCAAAATCCTTCCTTATTGTGTACGCTCGTCCGGGCACAGTATCCTAACTGAGGCTTGGAGGAGGGTCATAGGGGGAGGAGCCAGTGCACACCAGCTAGTCCTAAAGCTTTTACTTTGTGCCCAGTCTCCTGCGGAGCCGCTATTCCCCGTGGTCCTTTCGGAGTCCCCAGCATCCACTACGGACTATGAGAAATAGAATTATCGGTAAGTAAAATAAGATTTTACTTACCGATAAATCTATTTCTCATAGTCCGTAGTGGATGCTGGGGACTCCGTCAGGACCATGGGGAATAGCGGCTCCGCAGGAGACAGGGCACAAAAGCAAGCTTTTAGGATCACATGGTGTGTACTGGCCCCTCCCCCTATGACCCTCCTCCAAGCCTCAGTTAGGTACTGTGCCCGGACGAGCGTACACAATAAGGAAGGATCTTGAATCCCGGGTAAGACTCATACCAGCCACACCAATCACACCGTACAACTTGTGATTTGAACCCAGTTAACAGTATGATAACAATGAAGTAGCCTCTAAAAAAGATGGCTCACAACAATAATAACCCGATTTTTTGTAACAATAACTACGTACAAGTAATGCAGACAATCCGCACTTGGGATGGGCGCCCAGCATCCACTACGGACTATGAGAAATAGATTTATCGGTAAGTAAAATCTTATTTTCTCTAACGTCCTAGTGGATGCTGGGGACTCCGTCAGGACCATGGGGATTATACCAAAGCTCCCAAACGGGCGGGAGAGTGCGGATGACTCTGCAGCACCGAATGAGAGAACTCCAGGTCCTCCTCAGACAGGGTATCAAATTTGTAGAATTTAGCAAACGTGTTTGCCCCTGACCAAGTAGCTGCTCGGCAAAGTTGTAAAGCCGAGACCCCTCGGGCAGCCGCCCAAGATGAGCCCACCTTCCTTGTGGAATGGGCATTTACAGATTTTGGCTGTGGCAGGCCTGCCACAGAATGTGCAAGCTGAATTGTACTACAACTCCAACGAGCAATAGTCTGCTTAGAAGCAGGAGCACCCAGCTTTTTGGGTGCCTACAATATAAACAGCAAGTCAGACTTTCTGACTCCAGCCGTCCTGGAATTATATATATATATATATTTTCAGGGCCCTGACAACGTCTAGCAACTTGGAGTCCTCCAAGTCCCTAGTAGCCGCAGGCACCACAATAGGTTGTTTCAGGTGAAACGCTGACACCACCTTAGGAAGAAACTGGGGACGAGTCCGCAGTTCTGCCCTGTCCGAATGGAAAATTAAATATGGGCTTTTGTAAGACAAAGCCGCCAATTTTGACAATCGCCTGGCCGAGGCCAGGGCCAACAGCATGGTCACTTTCCATGTGAGATATTTCAAATCCACAGATTTGAGTGGTTCAAACCAATATGATTTGAGGAATCCCAACACTACGTTGAGATCCCACGGTGCCACTGGAGGCACACAAGGGCTGTATATGCAATACTCCCTTGACAACGTCTGGACTTCAGGAACTGAAGCCAATTCTTTCTGGAAGAAAATCTATAGGGCCGAAACTTGAACCTTAATGGACCCCAATTTGAGGCTCATAGACACTCCTGTTTGCAGGAAGTGCAGAAATCGACCTAGTTGAAATTTTTTCGTGGGGCCTTCCTGGCCTCACCCACGCAACATATTTTTACCACATGTGGTGATAACGTTGTGCGGTCACCTCCTTCCTGGCTTTGACCAGGGTAGGTATGACCTCTTCCGGAATGCCTTTTCCCTTAGGATCCGTCGTTCAATCCGCCATGCCGTCAAACGCAGTCGCGGTAAGTCTTGGAACAGACAAGGTCCCTGCTGGAGCAGGTCCTTTCTTAAAGGCCGATGCCACGGTTCCTCTTGGAACAGACATGGTACTTGCTGAAAGCAAATCCCTTCTTAGCTCCCGAGGCCCTTAGTCCTCTGTGAGCATCTCTTGAAGTTCCGGTTACCAAGTCCCTCTTGGCCAATCCGGAGCCACGAGTATAGTTCTTACTCCTCTATGTCTTATAATTCTCAATACCTTGGTTATGAGAAGCAGAGGAGGGAACACATACACCGACTGTTACACCCACGGTGTTACCAGGACGTCCACAGCTATCGCCTGAAGGTCTCGTGACCTGGCGCAATACCTGTCCCATTTTTTGTTCGGGCGGGACGCCATCATGTCCACCTTTGGTCTTTCCCAACGGTTCACAATCATGCGGAAAACTTCCCGATGAAGTTCCCACTCTCCCGGGTGGAGGTCGTGCCTGCTGAGGAAGTCTGCTTCCCAGTCGTCCACTCCCGGAATGAACACTGCTGACAGTGCTATCACATGATTTTCCGCCTAGCGAAAAATCCTTGCAGTTTTGCCACTGCCCTCCTGCTTCTTGTGCCGCCCTTTCTGTTTACGTGGGCGACTGCCGTGATGTTATCCCACTGGATCAATACCGGCTGACCTTGAAGCAGAGGTCTTGCTAAGCTTAGAGCATTATAAATTTGCTCTTAGCTCCAGTATATTTATGTGGAGAGAATTCTCCAGACTTGATCACACTCCTTGTGTGACTGCTCCCCAGCCTCTCAGGCTGGCCTCCGTGGTCACCAGCATCCAATCCTGAATGCCGAATCTGCGGCCCTCTAGAAGATGAGCACTCTGTAATCACCACAGGAGAGACACCCTTGTCCTTGGATATAGGGTTATCCGCTGATGCATCTGAAGATGCGATCCGGACCATTTTTCCAGCAGATCCCACTGAAGAGTTCTTGCGTGAAATCTGCCGAATGGAAGCGCTTCGTAATAAGCCCCCATTTTTACCAGGACTCTTGTGCAATGATGCACTGACACTTTTCCTGGTTTTAGGAGGATCCCGATTAGCTCGGATAACTCCCTGGCTTTCTCCTCTGGGAGAAACACCTTTTCCTGGACTGTGTCCAGAATCATCCCTAGGACCAGCAGACGTGTCGTCGGAACAACTGCGGTTTTGGAATATTTAGAATCCACCCGTGCTGTCGTAGAACTACTTGAGATAGTGCTACTCCGACCTCCAACTGTTCTCTGGACCTTGTTCTTATCAGGAGGTCGTCCATTTTCTTTGAAGACGAATCCTCCTTTCGGTCATTACCTTGGTAAGGACCCGGGATGCCTTGGACAATCCAACGGCATCGTCTTGAAACTGATAGTGACAGTTCTGTACCACGAACCTGAGGTACCCTTGGTGAGAAAAGGCAAATTTTGGGACATGGAGGTAAGCATCCCTGATGTCCCGGGACACCATATAGTCCCCTTGTTCTTTGCTATCACTGCTCTGAGTGACTCCATCTGGATTTGAACCCTTGTAAGTGTTCAAATTTTTCAGATTTAGAATAGGTCTCACCTAGCCTTCAGTACCACCATATAGTGTGGAGTAATACCCCTTTCCTTGTTGTCGGAGGGGTAATTTTATTATCACCTGCTGGGAATACAGCTTGTGAATTGTTTTCAATACTGCCTCCCTGTCGGAGGGAGACATTGGTACAGCAGACTACAGGAACCTGCGAGGGGGGAAACCTCTCGACATTCCAATCTGTACCCCTTGGATACTACTTGTAGGATCCAGGGGTCCTGTACGGTCCCAGCGTCATGCTGAGAACTTGGTAGAAGCGGTGGAGGGCTTCTGTTCCTGGGAATGGGCTGCCTGCTGCAGTCTTCTTCCCTTTCCTCTATCCCTGGGCAGATATGACTCTTATAGGGACGAAAGGACTGAGGCTGAAAAGACGGTGTCTTTTTCTGCAGAGATGTGACTTAGGGTAAAAAACGGTGGATTTTCCAGCAGTTGCCCTGGCCACCAGGTCCCATGGACCGACCCCAAATAACTCCTCCCCTTTATACGGCAATACATCTTTGTGCCGTTTGGAATCTGCATCACCTGACCACTGTCTTGTCCATAAACATCTTCTTGCAGATATGGACATCGCATTTACTCTTGATGCCAGAGTGCAAATATCCCTCTGCGCATCTCGCATATATAGAAATGCATCCTTTAAATGCTCTATAGTCAATAAAATACTGTCCCTGTCAAAGGTATCAATATTTTTAGTCAGGGAATCCGACCAAGCCACCTCAGCTCTGCACATCCAGGCTGAGGCGATCGCTGGTCGCAGTATAACACCAGCATGTGTGTGTATACTTTTTAGGATATTTTTCAGCCTCCTATCAGCTGGCTCCTTAAGTACGGCCCTATCCGTAGATGGTACCGCCACTTGTTCTGATAAGCGTGTGAGCGCCTTATCCACCCTGAGGGGTGTTTCCCACCGCGCCTTAACTTCTGGCGGGAAAGGGTATACCGCCAATAATTTTCTATCGGGGGAAACCCACGCATCATCACACACTTCATTTAATTTATCTGATTCAGGAAAAACTACAGGTAGTTTTTTCACCTCACACATAATACCCTTTTTTGTGGTACTTGGAGTATCAGAAATATGTAACACCTCCTTCATTGCCCTTAACGTGTGGCCCTAAAAGAAAATACGCTTGTTTCTTCACCGTCGACACTGAAATCAGTGTCCGTGTCTGGGTCTGTGTCGACCGACTGAGGTAAATGGGCATTTTACAGCCCCTGACGGTGTTTGAGACGCCTGGACAGATACTAATTTGTTCGCCAGCCCTCTCATGTCGTCAACCGGCTTGCAGCGTGTTGACATTGTCACGTAATTTCCATAAATAAGCCATCCATTCCGGTGTCGACTCCCTAGAGAGTGACATCACCATTACAGGCAATTTGCTCCGCCTCCTCACCAATATTTTCCTCATACATGTCGACACACACGTACCGACATACAGCACACACATAGGGAATGCTCTGATAGAGGACAGGACCCACTAGCCCTTTGGGGAGACAGAGGGAGAGTTTGCCAGCACACACCAAAACGCTATAATTATCCAGGGACAACCTTTATATAAGTGTTCCTCCCTTATGGCATTTTAATATATATATATATATATATATCGCCAAATCAGTGCCCCCCCTCTCTGTTTTAACCCTGTTTCTGTAGTGCAGTGCAGGGGAGAGCATGGGAGCCTTCCCACCAGCCTTTCTGTGAGGGAAAATGGCGCTGTGTGCTGAGGAGAATAGGCCCCGCCCCCTTTTCGGCGGGCTTCTTCTCCGGAGTTTTAGATATCTGGCAGGGGTTAAATACATCCATATAGCCTCAAGGGCTATATGTGATGTATTTTTCGCCATACAGGTATTATACATTGCTGCCCAGGGCGCCCCCCCCCAGCGCCCTGCACCCTCCGTGACCGCTGTGTGAAGTGTGCTGACAACAATGGCGCACAGCTGCAGTGCTGTGCGCTACCTGATGAAGACTGAGAGTCTTCTGCCGCCTGGTTCCGGACCTCTTCATCTTCAGCATCTGCAAGGGGGGTCGGCGGCGCGGCTCCGGGACGAACCCCAGGGCGAGCCCTGTGTTCCGACTCCATCTGGAGCTATGTCCAGTAGCCTAAGAATCCAATCCATCCTGCACGCAGGTGAGTTGAAAATCTCTCCCCTAAGTCCCTCGATGCAGTGAGCCTGTTGCCAGCAGGACTCACTGAAAATAAAGAACCTAAAAACTTTTTCTAAGCAACTCTTTAAGAGAGCCACCTAGATTGCACCCTTCTCGGCCGGGCACAAAAACCTAACTGAGGCTTGGAGGAGGGTCATAGGGGGAGGAGCCAGTACACACCATGTGATCCTAAAAGCTTGCTTTTGTGCCCTATCTCCTGCGGAGCCGCTATTCCCCATGGTCCTGACGGAGTCCCCAGCATCCACTAGGACGTTAGAGAAATTCTTATTTTTTTTAAAAAATCACACAGATCCAAAACCAAAACCAAAACACGAAAGGGTGGTTTTGGCAAACACAAGCCAAAACCAAAACACGAAAGTGGAATTAGAACCAAAATCAAATCACAAAACACGAAAAGTGCCAGCCGCACATCTCTAGTTCTGACGATCACTGCAGCACACTGCCTGTAATGCACAGACACCTGTTTGTGAATTAGAGGCAATTTATGGCCAGTGTTTGTGATGCTTGCTGTATGCCTGCCTAATTGATGAATTGAGGAAAGCACAAGGGGCAGGGCCGGAGCACTTGAGACAGGGGGGCCTCTCCCTCATGTCAGCACCACACTCCTGGCTGTGCTCGTTGTGCCTCCACCTCACATGCAGGTCATATCTCTCTCTCTCTCTCTCTCTCTCTCTCTCTCTCTCTATATATATATATATATATATATATATATATATATATACACAGAGCCGGTCCTAAGCCTAGGGCATTTTGTATGCCTATGGGCACAAGCAGCTTTTGCAACATGCCTATATTCTGTGTGTGACTGCGGCTGTATCTGCATACGAACTGGTACGTTACAGTGTATTCCTGGAAATCACTGTAACGTAGCATTTTGTATGCAGATACAGTCGCACACAGAATATAGGCATGCTGCATATAATTTTAATCAGCAGAAGCTGCTTGTGCATCCTAGCCACATAGTAATGCAAATAAGGCACATTTTCATAAAATAAAAGTGCCCGACATTAGCAGAGTTGCCAGCTGACTCATGCCAGGCAGCTCCTGCTGCATGGTGTATTGAGGTAAGATGTATGAGGACACATCTGTATCCAATCAGATGCAGAGGTCACAGTGGTAGCGGCCATGTGAGTGCTGTGTGCCAGTGGGTTGTTTGTCCAGTGGTGTTCGGCATATGTGTAAGAGGCATTACTGTGTGGTATTATGTGTGTAAATGCATTACTAATGTGTGGCATTATGTGTATAAGGTGCTCTACTGTGTGGTGTAATGTCTAAAAAGGGCACTACTGTGTGGTCTAATATGAATAAAGAGCAATATGGTGTGGTGTAATGTGAATAAGGGGCACTACTTTCAGGAGTAACGTTTATAAGGTAAAGTGGTACTACTGTGTGATATAAAGTGATTAGGGCATGGGTTCCCAAACTGTGTGCCGTGATTCCCTGGGGTGCCTCGGGACACTTGCAGGGGAGCCCTGGGTTGGTGGTCCAGGATCAATTCAAATTATTCATGGTCAATATAATAGGCAAAACCAGTGCTGGTGGCTGCCAGTCATAAAATATGTGGCCAAACAGAAGCAAATCTTGTCCCTCACCACACAACTGACCCTAAGGATGACATATAAACGCAATCTTCTTAATGTAATATTTCTTTCTAAATTTCTCAATAAGAGATTTTTGGCCTAGGGGTGCCGTGAAAAAAATTCTGATATTCTAGGGCGCAGTGATTCAAAAAAGATTGGAAACCACTGGATTAGGGACATTATCGCATGATAAAATGTGAATAAAGTTGCACTACTGTGTGGCATAATTTGAACTGGCGGTGCTATTGTGTGGCCATGCCCCTTCTCAGCAAGAACACGCCCCTTTTAGGGCTGTGCGTCGAATCTGCGCACTGTTCCTATTTAAAATATAGGGGGTAGAAACACCAAAATGAGGACTGCTATGGGTGAGGGGTGATGGTGCTGGGAAAGGGGTGCAGGGTCAGAGGCGGAACTAGTGGTGGTGCTAAGGAACACCAGCCAAAATCTTGCCTAGGGCATCAAATTGGTTAGGGTCGTCTCTCTCTCTCTCACTCTCTCTCTCTCTCTCTCTCTCTCTCTCTCTCTCTCTCTCTCTCTATATATATATATACACACAATAGTATTTGGGGAACACCCAATATCGTAACCTGCTGAATACCACAAATTTCTTTAAACCAGTTATTTAAGATCTTTAATATTCCTTTTTGGGGTAGAGATTGAGGTTAAATACTGTAGTCAAAGATGGAACCCATTAAACATAGTACACCCATAAAAAGTGTTTCACTTTTCAAAGTTAAAAATTGTATTAAGAACAAAAAAAAATTGTATTAAAAACAAAGATGCTGTTTCCCAACGCTTTTCGTCACTTGTGACTTCCTCAGGGGTGTTTAATTAAAAAGTCTGTGTGAGGGCCTCCTCAAACAACCATTGACTGGTTACAATTAAATATATATTTTAACCTTCACAAGCCAGGGAACCTTTTTCACAGATCTTTGGCTCTATTATGTGGTAGAGAGAATGCATGTGGTCCCAGTGCTTGTCAGGCAGTGAATGATTTTTAGCAAAACTGCAACTGTCTGCCATTACATGCTGGCGGCAGCCCCGCACAGGGCAAAGCCACCCAGCATGCAAATACCCGGCAGCGATGCAATCGCATCGCTGATTTGTGGATGCCCCCTGCCTCCGCAGCCAGGCTGCTAAGGCAAGCGTAGGGCAGCAATTTTTCGGGGTTGCAGCTGCACGAATCTGCCCCCTTTTTTGACGCAATGCCAGTCAGGCAGAGGCGTTTGCATAACTGTGATGCAATCGTATCTCCCCACCTGTGCATATGCAGATTTGGTCCTGCGGATTTCGTACTGATCCCCACTGCGGGGGAGTGAGGTAAGATGTGATCGCATCTCCGTAACTGCTGAATACTCCCCTTTAAGGGTGGGATGTACTAAAGCCAGAAACGTGGCCAAAACTCAGAAATGGCTGTTTTCTGAGTTTTGACCACATTTGCGTATGTACCATCCTCTGGAATGTGATACATTCCAGAACTTGGACCCAGTGAGTAAAGCCATCTTTAGATAGGCTTCTTTCCACATTTCCCTCTGAGAGGGAGCCAACCGGGTCCCTCCCAACAACCCCCGCGGTACCCGTGTCATTCTGCGCAGAAGGACTCCTGGGTCCTAAACCCAGAAGTCCAGTGATCGCAAAGGACAGCTCTTAATGGGAGAGCTGTCCTCTGTGATACTAACCACATTTCTAGGTACATACCGGTGTTATAAACGTCGGTATGTACCCCATAAGTGGCAGGATGTATTGCGGATGCTATGCGAAGTACATCCAGCTCTAATTAAGAAACAAGGTTAACAATTAATGACTACTTAAATAATAATAATAATTAAATATTTTTACTTAGCAAAGAGGAAACTATACCTTAATAGCACATTTTTTAACAGAGAGAATGTTTAAAAAGTAAAAATATTCTGTTTATATGTAGCGTTTGTTTTATTGTTTTTCAGATCTTCAGTGAAACGTGTGTGAGTTATACTGCACTGAAACAAACTAATTTATCTGCATCTTTATCATGGCAAAATATCTTCAATAACTGTACACCAAGGTATCTTATAGACATGACAGTGCCCTTGCTTTATTTATTCAGAGATCTGCAATGTTCTGGTTTCAAAATATATTTTTCTTTTTACTGTTCCCATAACATCTCAAGGTGGCTCAGAGTCTGCAAAACAGAAACTTCATTGTAGGTGGCTACAGTACTTGCATGACTTGTATAATATCTGTCTGTCAGGAGCTTAATCCCTTTATGGTATTTTATGCTTTTATGTCCTCAATGACCTGAGCAGTAGTTTATTTTGCATTTTTGTGTGCTGAAAATAACTTTTTCATTTAAGTTTTTGCTCAAGTAAAAAATACATTTGTCAAATACATGCACGGTCAGAATAGATTTTTCTTTGCTTGCAACAAGGTGTCACGTACTGCCAGATGTAATACAGTCAGGGGAGATATACTAAGGGGTGGTTTTGTAACCACACATTGGCCATGCCTCCTAACTTTTGTCCATGCTGAATCGGGAACTGCTGAGAGGAGTGGCTGCGGGTGAAAGGGGGTGTGACCTTTAGAAGAGTGGGTGGGGCCTCATGTGGAGGGGTGCGGTCTAGCACCGTGACCCCAGTTTTTGACATTTTGGGGGGCGTGCCCTGCGCTCTCTGAGCAGCTGGGCAGCCCCCCTTCTAACCTTAACTGATGGATGCAGAGCAGAGCAGCGGTGATCACTGACTCTACCAATCTATGCACCCCCTCTCCCCCGCCTGCAGGACACTGCGACCAGTGAGAGGGACAGCGGGACAGTGTCCAATTTCCAAGACTGTCTTGCTGTATTTGGGACAAGACGCAGATGCTCTCGCATGTGTAGGGGTGTCCTCTGTCTACGCATGACTAGCTGCAAAAGCAAACGGTGGGCCCCAATGTTTGGGTCGCAGCAGGTGCATGTGATGTCACACAGCTGCCGCTGCCCGCCCCGTAAATGGTCCGGACACAGCTGCGTTGTCCAGACTGTGCCCGCCAATGCCACCGCAACACCACGATACTCCCTCCCGCCCCACGAACGCCTCTGCCATTGCATCTCACTGTGTGTGCACACTGCAGAGAGCTTCAGCATGAGAACACTGTCAGAGCAGCGTTACATGCTGAATTAGGCCCTACAAGTGGTACATGTGCACAAAGGATACTAGCACTTGTAGTGTATGAACTTTAAGTGTTGCCCCATCCTAAAGTAGTTATTTAGTATTGCCCCCATAAGTATTCAAAATATAATATTATTGACCGATATCTAATTAAAATACATTTTAGTGGCCTCCTAATTATTTAAAATAAATATTAATGCCACCTTGTGTAGATTAATATATTAATATTATTTTCAGTCAATCATAATGTATATTCCAGCTCCCATAATGTAGAACTAAAAGTTGTTGATCTACTGAATACTTTCTTAAAGCTTTCTTGTTCCCTTCTCGGTCTGAAATAATCCAATGTAAAAAGTTATAATCCATATGGGTAATAAAATAATAATAATAAAAATAATAATAATAATAATAATAATAATAAATAAAAAAGTGGACCGGAATCAGAATGACCATTCCAGAGGCGCACCTAACACAAAATTAGTTGATCTCTCTTGAGCACAGTTATGTTGTAGCCGGACAAAGGGAGTCATTCCGAGTTGATCGCTAGCTGAAAATGTTCGCTGTGGTGCGATTAAGGAAAAAACTGGCACTTCTGCGCATGTGTATGCGGCGCAGTCCGCACGCGCGACGTACTTTCACAACGGCCACTGTATTTTTACACAAGGTCTAGCGAAGCTTTTCAGTCGCACTGCTGACTGCAGAGTGATTGACATGAAGTGGGCGTTTCTGGGTGTCAACAGACCGTTTTCAGGAAGTGTTTGAAAAAACGCAGGCGTGCCAGGAAAAACGCAGGCGTGACTGGCCGAACGCAGGGCGTGTTTGTGACGTCAAATCCGGAACTTAATGGGCTGAAGAGATCGCAAGCGCTGAGTAGGTCTGAAGCTACTCAGAAACTGCACAATTATTTTTTTAGCCGTTCTGTGATGCAATCGTTCGCACTTCTGCTAAGCTAAGATACACTCCCAGAGGGCGGCGGCTTAGCGTTTGCACGGCTGCTAAAAACTGCTAGTGAGCGATCAACTCGGAATGACCCCCAAAGTCAGTCTCATATTTCTGATTGGTTGACTTAACTGGCATGGTCAGCTTTCATACAACTGCGCCATACCACCCTGTCCCCCCGTTTTTGACGAGGAGATCCGTTCTGCAGATGTGCATAATATAATGTTTAAATATTTTTAAAAATACTTTTTCAACTTTATTAAATAAAATAAATTTTAAAAAACAATGTTGTTAACGCTTTTGAAGGGAAAAATCGTCAGTTAAGTGGTTTTAAAAGACTGCTTCTGATTTGCTCAACTGAATTTATCTTATTGTTCTATAATAATTAACCAATATGCATGCACAGAGGTATAACCAGTGCTTAAAGTGGTCCTAGAGAGGTGGTGGAACTCACCTCCCCCCCACGCCTGTGAAATAAAGGGAGTGCGTGCGCCGCAGGCACAATGCAAAGGGGCGGGGTCTAAAAAGGGATGTGGTCTCATAACAAAGGGGCGTGGTCACCCAATAGTATCCCCAATTCAAATTACGCCGCACAGTAGCACAATCTAATTCACACAACACCACATAGTAGTGTCCATTATTATTGTTATGACAAACTTTAGTACCCCTTACATACAAAGCCCACAGTAATAGCACCCCAAATACACATAATGCCCACAGAAGTAGTGCCCTTTATACAATGCCCTCAGTAATAGTGCCCCTTATGCAATGTCCACTGTAGTGGTAGTGCCCATACTATTGGTGCCCCTTACACAGTGCCCCCAGTAGTAGTGCCCCTTATGTCCCCAGGAGTGATGCTCCTTATTAGGTGCCCCCTATGCAATGCCCTCATTAGTAGTGCCCTCCAGTAGTAATGCCCCAGTAGTAATGCCCAAGTAGTTATGCCCCCTGTAGATTTCCCCCCAGTAGTTATGCCCCCAGTCAGAAGTGCCCCAGTAGATGTGCCCCTGTAGTTATGCCTCAGTAGATGTGCCCCCATTAGTTATGCCCCAGTAGATGTGCCCCCAATAGTTATGCCCCTAGTTGATGTGCCCCCTGTAGTTATGCCCCCATTAGTTTTGCCCCCAGTAGATGTGCCCCCATTAGTTATGCCCCCAGCAGATGTGCCCCATTAGTTATGCCCCCTGCAGATGTGCCCCCATTAGTTATGCCCCCTGCAGATGTGCCCCCATTAGTTATACCCCCAGCAGATGTGCCCCATTAGTTATGCCCCAAGCAGATTTGCCCTATTAGTTATGCCCCATGCAGATGTGCCCCTATTAGTTATGCCCCCAGCAGATGGGCCCCTGTAGTATCACCCCCAGCAGATGTGCCCCCATTAGTTATGCCCACAGCAGATGTGCCCCCATTAGTTATGCCCCCAGTAGTTATGCCCCTGCAGATGTGCCCCCATTAATTATGCCCCCAGCAGATGTGCCCCTGTAGTTATGCCCCCATTAGTTTTGCCCCCAGTAGATGTGCCCCCATTAGTTATGCCCCCAGCAGATGTGCCCCATTAGTTATGCCCCCTGCAGATGTGCCCCCATTAGTTATGCCCCCTGCAGATGTGCCCCCATTAGTTATACCCCCAGCAGATGTGCCCCATTAGTTATGCCCCAAGCAGATTTGCCCTATTAGTTATGCCCCAAGCAGATGTGCCCCTATTAGTTATGCCCCCAGCAGATGGGCCCCTGTAGTATCACCCCCAGCAGATGTGCCCCCATTAGTTATGCCCACAGCAGATGTGCCCCCATTAGTTATGCCCCCAGTAGTTATGCCCCTGCAGATGTGCCCCCATTAATTATGCCCCCAGCAGATGTGCCCCTGTAGTTATACCCCCAGCAGATTTGCCCCCATTAGTTATGTCCCCAGCAGATGTGCCCCCATTAGTTATGCCCCCAGTAGTTATGTCCCCTGCAGATGTGCCCCCATTAGTTATGCCCCCAGATGTGCCCCTGTAGTTATACCCCCAGCAGATGCGCCCCCTAGTAGCATTGCTTAAATACACACACACACAAAAAAAACCACTATACTCACCAGCCCCGCTCCTGCTTCCAGACCGCGTTGTCCTCCATCTGGCCGCCCGCTCCTTGGAACTATGGGAGAGACGTCATGACGTATCTCCCATAGCACCGCCCAGACACACACTGCCTGAGCCGGAAGCCGGAGCGCCTCCGGGAGTCACTGAGGGGAAGGAGCCGGGCGCCCGCTGGTAACATAATCTCAGCGGGCACCTGACATCTCCCTCCTAGTTAGGTGAGCCGGAGGAGGCGGAACTGGTTCTGTCTCCAAATGGAACTGACGGAACGCAGTTCTGCCCCGTACCAGCTCACTTTAACCTCTGCACAGCTCCCCCCTCTCAGCACATACTATCCTACACACAGCTCCCCCCTCTCAGCACATATTATCCCACACACAGCTCCCCCCTCCCAGCACATATAATCCCACACACAGCTCCCCCTTCCCAGCACATGTAATCCCACATGCAGCTCCCCCTCCCAGCACATATAATCCAACACACAGCTCCCCCTTCCCAGCACATGTAATCCCACACACAGCTCCCCCCTCCCAGCACATGTAATCCCACACGCAGCTCCCCCTCCCAGAACATATAATCCCACACACAGCTCCACCCTCCCAGCACATATAATCCCACACACAGCTCCCCCCTCCCAGCACATATAATCCCACACACAGCTCCCCCTTCCCAGCACATGTAATCCCACACGCAGCTCCCCCTCCCAGCACATATAATCCAACACACAGCTCTCCCTTCCCAGCACATGTAATCCCACACGCAGCTCCCCCTCCCAGCACATATAATCCCACACAGAGCTCCCCCCTCCCAGCACATGTAATCCCACACGCAGCTCCCCCCTCCCAGCACATGTAATCCCACACGCAGCTCCCCCTCACAGCACACATAATCCAACACACAGCTCCCCCTTCCCAGCACATGTAATCCCACACGCAGCTCCCCCTCCCAGCACATATAATCCCACACACAGCTCCCCCTCCAGCACATGTAATCCCACACACAGCTCCCCCTCCAGCACATATAATCCCACACACAGCTCCCCCTCCAGCACATGTAATCCCATACACAGCTCCCCCCTCCAGCACATGTAATCCCACACACAGCTCCCCCCTCCAGCACATGTAATCCCACACACAGCTCCCTCCTCCCAGCACATATAATCCCACACATAATCCCCACTCCCACAGTACATATAACCCTATAAACACCTCCCCGCCCACCCCATCCCCCACAGCACTTTTTAACCCACACAAATCAAACAGCTTCCCCTATGTGTCTCCCTCTTTCTTTTTAACTGTGTCTGCATGGGTGTTGGCGTCTCGTCTCACTGCGCCAACAACTCCTCCCCGTTGCGCGGCTAGAGAGACGAACAGGAGGTGCCGTTTTATTCCTGCTGCCAGCGTGAGGGGGACAGGCGGAGGCGGGGCTGGCGGGCAAAAATAGACTGTGTGCATCGCTGCATACCCACCTCATATATTAACGAGGGAGGCGCGGTGCACTGTGACGGCAGGTATGACAGCCGAGCCAATCAGGAAGCACTGCCTGACCATGTACAGAGTCCTGTGGCCGGGCAAGAGGTGGGCTGGAGGTGGCGGAACTCGTTCCGCCTCCCAATACAACTGACGGAACGCAGTTCCGCCCCGTTCCGGCCCACTTTAACCCCTGGGTATAACACATGATCACCAGGCCTCACAGTAACATCTGAGAGGAGGGTCTGATGATACTGTACTTGATAATTCATTGTACATGGACTCATTTTCCAGCGATGCTCTAAAGAGAAAAAAACTATTTGAGTAGAAATGAGTGGAGGGGGTGTCAAAGTGAAGTCTCCAAGGGCCATCTGTTGCCTGTGTGCCCAGCAGCCCACCCAAATGTCTATTCAGATATTTGTGCTAACTGTTCATTATATGTTAATATGTTTTTTTGCACTTCAATTAGCCAAATCCAGTAAATATTGGCATTTTATTGGTATTTAAAATTGAGAGAGAAAAAAGTCGATAGTAAAATCATATCCAGCATATAGAAAGAACATTTGTTGATGACTTGGTCAATATAAAAAAACAAACAGTGATAGATAGATAGATAGATAGATAGATAGATAGATAGATAGATAGATAGATAGATAATGTACTATATAAAAAGGAACAAACATTTCCAGGGACAAATACTTACAATCGGGTGCTGTCCCTGAGCATTAGGGACATTTGGCAATTATGTACAGTTACAGTAAGTATGAGAGTTCATAAAGAATAAGATACAAAATCACTAGTGTCCTCATATGTCATCAGGATTTATATATATATATATATATATACACAGTGGGCACAGTGACTTCAAGATGTGTGGACCTTGTGCTTCAGCAGCTGCACTTACAGTAAGACACCTTTGGAGAGCTCTCTCCCGGGACACATGCCACCATCTACCTTCTCAGGCAAGAGTTCTTTTTTACATTTTGGATTTGCTTTATACATTATCTTGGCCACTGGGCGCACTTTACGTCTCCAGTTCCCTGGAGGGTTTTGTTCACTTATTTTTGTATTGAATCTTTTATGTTCATGTGTTTTAAGAAATATTACTTATATAAAAATGTCATGTCTTTACATGAATGGAGCCTGTGCAATATATTTACCTGAGATAGCTGTTGTTACTACATATGCTATTTGGGGCAACTCTGACTTCTAAAGGGATTTGTGCACTGCTCCTATCAGATAGACTTCCTAACCTATAGATAATTGTTAATGGTTAATCCAGTATACTAATTTTCTACACCATAAGGCGCTTGTATTCTTTCTTCCACTTTCTTTCACATATACTATGTGTGTGTGTGTGTGTGTGTGTGTGTGTGTGTGTGTGTGTGTGTGTGTATATATATATATATATATATATATACATATATATATATACACAATTCTGAGCTTTGTGTGTGTAGGAGCAGGGAATTATTGTGATAACTTACTACAGATCACAGTAACCGGAATGATGCAGGTAAGACAGTTTGTGTGGGAGTAGTTTTATTTGATTGAATTGATTACATTAATGTCAGCTAATCTCAACATTTTGGTGGATAAATAGCATTTTACAAACAAACAAAAATAAATAGTTGTACAAATGACAGAGGTCAGCAGTTGTGTTACATTATGGCACCATTATCAGTTCAGGGTTCTGTGCGTTGAACTGGTAATTATTCTGTTACTGTGAGAGACAGAAAATCTGCTCCAGTTGCAGGTAGAATGGGAGAAGTCAGAATTCCTGGTAAAATGCTGTTTTTTCTGTCAGTGGGTGAAAATTGCTCTTAATAAGTCTTGAGAAAAATACACCTTAGGATTTTCATCTAAAGTCCTTTTTCGTTCCCCAGAAGCATTTTCTTGTAAAGAAAGTGTACAGAAAGTTCTTTTTCTTTAGTTTCTTTCCTCTGTAGTGTATTTTCATTGAATTGCTCAAGGCAGCCGCTGGGATTTTCTTTGCTGCCATCACTGGGTCCCTGAAGGCAATTTAGCTGTAATATATATAACAGTGTGGTACATCAGCGGTGCTGGGATATGGAGCTACAGCATCAGCCTTATGTAAAACTTGGTAAATAAAACCAGTGTGTTGTAAACCACAGCAGCCAATGTCTCTCAGAAAGGAAGAAGATAACATAGACGGATATGCTAGTGTAGCATACCCAGGGCCAGCGCTTACTTAGGAGAAAATGGCCAAGTGTCTAAACCCAGAGATGCCACTGGGTGTGGAATAAAAGATCTACAGTATTTAGGTCAACAGTAAAAAGGGCAACACCAAATGGTCTTAATGCATTAGATTGACAGGTACAATAAGTCAACAGGTTAAAAAAGTCAACATGTCAATGATCGACACAAGTTTTTTTCAGTATTTTTGGGTCAAATCTTGTATGTTTGGTAATATGTAACCACCATCAGTAAAAATATATTCCCTTGTGGGCTTGCTTCGCTCACTACACTATGGGGCAAGGTGGCTCGTTCTACTACCACTACTCTCGCCACAGGTTACTATTCCCACTCGTAGTTCACGTGGATAGTAAATCAAGCAACTGTTGGGGAAAGCATGTAAAAGAAAACCCCCCCAAAATATGTGTTGACCATTTCCGTGACGACCATTGTTATATCGACATTTTGAACATGGCGACCTTAAGCACTGGCGATCTTTCATCTGTCAACCTTTTGCACCTGTTGACCATGTGGCGTTGACCTATTGACTGCCTACCTAGACTCTGTCTATCATTCAGATACCATGCCACCCATGTAGTCCCTCAAAGTCTGCATAATCCCCCGTCCCCCGACTTAATTTTATTTGGTAATACTGTAATTTGAAGTAGTGCTGCCACCACATCATTCCTAATAGGTGATGTATCCATCAGATACTCCCACCATTAACACTGCCACGCCAGATCATCATTGGGGAGGATGAAACTACAACTCCGGGCGTCCAGATAAATATAGGCCCATCATCATACAACGTGATGATGATCAGCTGCACAACTGTCCACAGGATTGGCCATAAATCAGAAGTAATACAATTGTATTTCTAATTTCTTCACAAAATGACACAATTTTTATGCTTTTATGTATTTCGGCAGGGTTGCCATAAAATCCATTTAATCTGGGACACCTATGAATTACACAGGTTCTGTGGTTGACTACATTCAAACCTGCATTTCACCTGCTTTTAATCAGCCACAGAACCTGTGTAAATCATATTTTACTGGATCAAAGGGATATTATGGCAACCCTATATCTAGGGAGACATTGGTGCTGATAGTGTAGGGGTATACATGCCCACATTGCACTGGCCACACTCAGTAAACACTGGTCACACCTCCCCCGCATTTCACAATAGGCCCATATGATTGTTAATCCTTCCCTGAACATTGTAAATTAGCTTCTCTGACAGTCCATTCTTTGATACCCAGAACTTGGTTCCATAGACAATCAGTTAGCTGCCAGTGTTCAGCTGTATGCTGTTATATGAGACGTCTCTCCCATAGAGTCTTTTACAGTAAACTAATCAGATAATTGCTCCTAGGGTCACCAGACATGGAATAGTACTAGGATGTGTACTAGGATCAGTACTGGATGAAGATTGTTCACTTATTAATACCCCTTTTCCACCTACTAAGCACGGTTTGCAGCCGGGAGCCTGACACGGGTGCTACCTGGCTGCAGCCCGTGCTCAGCCCCCTTTCCCACTGCGCTCACCAACCCGGCATATTGCCGGGTTGGTGACGCTGCTAGTGACGCGGCAGGGGCGTCGCTGTGCGGCGCTGGGAGATAACAAGATCTCTCAGCGCCACCCTTCCATACAGTGTAAACGGGAGTGACACGGCTTCCGTTTACACTACAACCCTACCCGGATCATTCCCGTGTCCTACCCAGGTAGTTACCCTGGTAGGATTCACGGGTAACTTGATCCGGGGTTTTGCGGGGGGACCCTTTTCCACTAGCAAAAAACACGGGTAAATGCGCGCCCCCATGCATTTACCCGGGTTTTTTGAGCTAGTGGAAAAGGGGTATTAATTACCTTGGACATTTGGGGCCAAATATAATGGAGTGAGAGTTTCAAAGGGTGAGAGATTTGGTAAGGTTTTGCAGTTTTTTTTTAAAGTGCCAATCATTTACACAGCAAGATCAACCTGGTTTTGCAGTGTAAATGATTGCCACTTTAAAAAAGACTGAAAAACCTTACCAAATCTCTCACTTTCTGAAAATCTCACTCTTTTACATTTGGCCCTATATATTTGTTTGTTGAAATTATATGAAAAATTCTGTGGTGATTTTTTTAGGCAGAAATGTAGAATTTGCCATCTCTCCTAGATTTGTTTCTTTAGTTGGCATTAGATGATTTATAATTCTGCATAGTGACAAGGTCTACCATGGCAACCACAATCAGGTGGCACAGAAGTAGAAAGCAGAGAAGCTTTGGAATTTCCCTCTGAGTGAGGACTGGATCACCTGTTTCACAAACTAGACCCCTGGGAATCCCACCCCTGTCATATGCATTACGTGCATTTAAAAAAAGAAATCTGCTTTCTCCTCTAGTCTTCAGCTTTGTTACCCCATCTCACTCTGTGCTCTGACCCAACAATACTTCCCAACAAGACAAAGGACATATGGGGTGTATATAACAGCACTATATATTAATTCCCAAGTGCAGATAAAAATAAAATTGGGGTGCTAGTTTCTGTATTAAAGGGATTTATGCAGAGATTAAATGGAATGGAGGAGAGCTTTGAAACAGTATTTTGCTTGGTCCTACATGGAGTCTTAACCTGACTATGCTCTGAGCTCTTTCTGACAGCCAAATTTTGTATCCTCCAGAGAGATTTTGAAAAGGAGATCATCTGTAGAGGGACAGCTGAAAATTGAAGCAAGCTTAAAAAGTACTTGACCTGCTATTTAAAGAAAAAATGAATGTGGTATTGCTGTTTCTTTAAGAAGGTTGCTGAATGTTGCAACAATACATTCACTATATTGGGACAAATTGACACTATGGGGGGAATGTAATAGGATGTGAGAATCAGAAAGTGAGAGATTTTGTGAGAGTCCTACTGTTTTTTTTTTTTTTAAAGTGACAATCATCTGCATGGCCTGGTTTTGCAATGTAAATAATTGCCACTTTGATATAATATACAGTGCGTTTGGGTTTATGCCTGTTGGGATCCAAAGTTTTTTTTCTGTTGGGGACTGAAAGGATTTGCCCTTATATTCTTTAACCCTCGATGTGATGGCCTCTTAGACGTCTGGAGTATGAACTTTTAGCCACAAGGTACATGCACAACACAAGCAGTAAAAATTCACACTGTTTATTATGAGGTTAACAAAGATATATAAGACAATGCATATGGGTGTAACTGACATTTTGTTACACTCCCATTGGCTCGTTAATAGTTACCAGGCAGAACAGAAAAGGCGGATGTCCATATATGGGTTTTCTACAAGTTTCTCAAACATTTAACAAAGTTTTTGTAACACAGTATATTTGGGTAGAAAGAACAAGTTTCATCTGGTATGGAACTGACCTTGGATGCCAGACCCACACAGGCCTGGTATCTGTATGAGAGACAAAGGCACCTAGCACAGGGCAGCACGCATCCATGCAAACACATAAGAGTTCATATAGCATGTTTTAACCCTTCACTAGGGAAATAGAAATATTCACTTTTACACTGTAACTATTATAAGGAAATTGATCATATAAAAAGTAATATTTACAAAGCACAGAAGAGTTAACCCTTCAATCCCCTCTTAGAATCATGATTATTATATGACATGATTCTTGAGTGAGGCTCCTTTCTTGTTCCTCCAGTTCTTGAGATATTGGACATAATCGTCGGGTCCCTTACTATCAGAGGAGGTGACAGGACTGGTGGTTATATCATAGTACATCAGGGCCTTATCAATGCCTTTGGAGGTAAGTTTCTTTCCACAGGGGATTACACAATAAACTATAATGCCTACAAGAATTAAAGTTACAAGTATGAATATGCTTATTTGCACAAGAGCCTGTTTCCAATTTTCAAACCATCCAAAATATTGGCTCCATGGGTTATCAGTACCTGAATTTTTCTTAAGTTCTATGGATAAGGTTTCTAACTTGTTTATGGCTAAAGTAACCTTACCATTGGGACCAGTGTTGTCAGGAATATATGTACAACAGCCTTCCACCTTACTAATGTAAACACATGTACCGCCTTTTTCTGCTAGGATCATGTCAAGGGCCATTCTATTTTGAAATGTCATTTGGGAAGTGGCTTCTAGCTGTTCAGCTATACCTTTAAGAGCATCTTTGGTATCATTAACAAATCTTTGTTGATTATAATATATATAATTAATCCAGGCTACGTTTTTATTTACAGTTACTATAGGAAATAATGACTCAAAACCCGCAGCCACCTCATCTCTAGCTTTGAACTCATTTGGAACACCTCTTGGGACCCCTATAGCATCAATGTATACGTGGGGGTCAAAGCTACCTCCTGGGAGTGCTCTTTTCTTTCGATTAGCAGGAGTATTAGAGGGAGGAGTGGGGTCATCGGTGATCATTAAAAAGGCTGAAAAAAACAATTTTCCTGTTCTAGGGGTATATTAAGGGGCACTGTACCTAGGTGGGGCCTAGATTTGCCACAGACATAACAGTTGCTTTTATTGTGTTTGTTAGCACTATACTTCATCCATTCCAACCAAAAATTAATGTCAGAGAAACCAGTTTCAATAGCTAGGGTGTCTTCAAAGGTAGGGTTAGTAATAGCCACCATATCTTTAGAAGTGGCAATATGGGGCTTTAAAGGTTTGTTTTGGGGATATTTGCTATATCTATTTTTTGCAAATGATGGGCCATATTTCCAATCTGCTCCTGTATTCCACCCCACAGCTTCCCAGGAATTACAATTAGATCCATAATATCTAATGTCATAGTACCATTCGTCAGTAACACAAATATATACTGTCTCAGACATTCCTGATTTCCTTTTCTGCTGTATGAAATGTTTGTTGTCAGCAAGTTTAGGGAACATGAAATAATCAAGGATGTATGTGGCTACGTGTGTATTGGAGGAATTGTACCACAAGGTGGGGACCCCATCTGTTTGTGTGATGTCGACTTCACATAGTGAGGTGAATGAGGGCCAGTAGGGCTATCGAGATAGTCCCCAGGATAAAGATAGGGGACAGGTTCCTCATCTTCTTCTGTTCTTCTTTCTTCGCTAGGTGGGAGGTCAGGGCTGTCTGCCCCGGTTCGTACCTCACTGGAATCACTTGCTTCCCTCTCTAGGTCTGGTCTAGGAACCTTTTTTACTCGGGATGCATGGATCCAGGCAGGACTTTCCTCTGTCAGGACTGCTGTTCGGGTAACTGCTACGACCTCTGTCTCTGGACCATAGGTGAAGTCTCCTGGGCTCTTGTTCCTGGGGAGCACCTTCACCACGACTCTGTCTCTGACTTTAAAGGGGTGTGTAGGTTCCTGTGGATTCAAAAGGGTTTTTACAAACAACCTCATGTTCAATTTCATTCAGTTTTGTTATCAGGGACCTGACATACTCTTCTCTGATGAGTTCTAGATCTCCTTCCTGTATTACTAGTGGTTTCTTAGCCCAGGGTGTAGGAAAAGGGTCTACCCATTAGTATTTCAAAGGGTGAGTATCCTAGAGTTTTCTGTGGGGTATTCAAGATGCTGGTGTTTAGCTTTATTAGGGTTGTTCCTGAGGCAAGTGATGCATCTGCTAACATACTGGTCCACAAGTGATTTGGCATTAGTAACATAAAAATCATTGGTTAGTAGGAGGAGTGTTGTGGCTTCACCACGGTGACCAACACCACGGCACTGGGCAACGAGCAAAGGGGCACTGGACTGGGGTATACAGGGTTTCCCCTCTTTGCAGATTAATCCTGATTTAGGATTTTTTCTGCAGAATTGGGTAAGTCCAGTCGGAGAGATCAGTATTAGTCGCAGCAGCTTGAAGTTGAGTGAGCAGATGGACGTTATCAAGGGAGGGACATGCTCTAGTGAGTGCAATGAGTTCTGCAGCTTGCGCGGACTGATAAGGTATTGGTAGGGTTTCCAACACAGTGTCAGGGAGGGTGACAATGGCATAGCCAGCCTGGTATGTATTGTCATTGGGCCTACTACAGGAGCCGTCAACAAAAACTATGTCTGCGCCTGGTATGGGAACGGGAGACATGTCAAGTCTGGGAGAAGTTTCAGCTTCAATGGAAGCAGCACAGTCATGTAGGTCGGGTGGTTCATCCTCAGGACCTTTCAAGCCTAAAAGGGCATTGAGAATGGGTGCAGGGCCAGAAGAACTAGCAGTATACTTGATGGTAAGGGTAGGGTTACTCAAAAGGAGTACTTCATATCCACTAAGGCGTTGTGCTGACATGTGCTGTGTGTGCAAGCCTTTAAGTATTGCCAGGACATCATGTGTGGTGTGGAGTACTGTGATGTGGCCTAAAGTGAGGGTAGTGGCCATTTCTGCAACCATTGCACAGGCTGCCAAAGCCCTGAGGCAGGCAGGCATACCTTGCACAGACACTGGCATGACTTTGGGAAAAAAATGCCACGGGGCGCAACTTCCCTCCATGAAACTGTGTGAGCACCCCCGCCATGGTTTTACAATTGTCCCTTGCATATAGATGGAAAGGTAGCACATAACTGGGGAGGCCAAGTGCCGGACTTTTCATCAACATACATTTTAAACTTTCATATGCAGTTAACATTTCTTGTGACCATTGTACAGTTTTAGGTTTGTCCTTCAGTGTGGCTTGTCTCAAAATGTTATCATAATAAGAGCAATCAGATATCCACTGTCTGCAGTAATTTACCATACCCAGGAAGGACAGTAGTTCCCTCTGGGTAGTTGGGGTGACCAGGCCCAATACAGACTGTATGCGTTGTGGACTGACTTTCCTCTCTCCCTGAGTGAGCACAAAACCTAAGTAATCAACATGCTTTTTACACCATTGCATTTTTATTTTGGACACCTTGTGTCCACATTCACAAAGCCAGTTTAGTAATGAAACACCATCCTCTCGGCAGGCCTCCTCAGTTTTACTACAGAGCAGCAGATCATCTGCATACTGTAGCAGGACTGAACCATGGTGAGGTTGCCAGGGCCTCAATGTGGCCTGGAGACAACAGGTGCGTCAATAATCTGCACCAGGTAAGTTGTTTACCCTCAAAAGAAAAGGCAAAAAGTAATTGTGTCTGTGAATCTACAGGTATGCTGAAAAAAGGCATTCTTCAAATCAAATACAGAGAAGAACGCAGCATCTGCAGGGATTGCAGAAATGAGTGAGTTTACATCTGGAACAATTGGTGCAATTGGGACAATTAGCTGATTGATCGCTCTGAGATTCTGTACAAATCTTATACTGCCATCAGCTTTGGCAACAGGGTTCACAGGAGTACAGTATGGTGATACAATATGTCTGAGAATACCCTGTTGTAAGAATTGCTGTATCATGGGGCGGAGACCTTCTATCTTTTCTGGTGAGAGGGGACACTGCATAGGTCAGAACACAAAACACTGGTTGTTGCACCGCTGTCCACTAAAAAGGGAATTTTACTTCCATTTATAATAAGTGGCAGCAGAGGTGATTTTTACTATGACGGGTGAGTTGAATAAAGGCTGGGATGCCCTCCTCCGGGCCCCGTCAGTGCGCGGGGTCTTTGGAATCTTCCCTGACTGCGGGGCCGGCTCTGTCTGTCAAAGCGTCCGGAGCTCTGATAGGCATGAGTGGGTGGGGAAATGAGTAAGCTTTCTGAGTTAAGCAAAGGTAAGCCAGCGTCATCTGTCCAGCAGTCCTTAAACCTTTTCCAAAACGCAGTAACAGACTATGAAGGTTTCTGTTTACAAGCCACAGCGACAGGCAAAAAAAAAAAAAAAAGCACAGGCAAAAAAGCCTTCCTTCATATGTGTATAGCTGCGTCCTTTGCAAGCTTTGCGCAAATAAGATATACAGCCATCGAGGGTAATAGTGGGCTTGGGACAGTGTTTTACTATTATCTAAACTCTGGGTTATTGGTGCTAGGGATAGAGCTAGTGGACGCACCCTCCAGCAGTGGAGCTGGAGGCAATCCCATTTGGTGTGAAAGGGTTACTGCTGCCAAGAGATTTGTGTCTCTGAGCGCAGGATACATTGGAATGCAAAGGGGGGAGGCGAGAGGGATTTTCAAAGATTTACAGTTCTCTGCAGCTTCGCTTCTGTGCTAAACTGACATTTTTTCTTAAATCTCCATATAGAAAGGGTAATTACTGCCTTCCCGTAGGAATGGGTCCTGTCCTGCTTTCTCTGTCCATCCCGCTAAATTATCCACCCATGGGTTAACTAAATAATAATCTGTGGTGGAGTTACGGGCAACATACATCTTGCATGTCTCACCAGGGAGGGGCGGGGGATATGCAGTTTTTTACTCTGACTAGAGCCCATTGTCAGACAGTAATATAAATCAACAATACAACTTTAAAAGAAAATATCTAAAATATACAACACTCTACTTACTATACATGCATCAGCTAACCAGTTAATTAGTCATTGACAATATCACAATATTATCTGTATAGTGAGAACATGAAATCTTTTGACGGTACGATACTTACCATTCGTACAAGATGTCAGAAAAATACAGCGTTTTAGACAGGAAGCAAGAAAAGTGTTTGAGTAAAGATATCTGGCAGACGAAAACTTACCAGCCGTCTGGACCAAATATAAGAACTTATCTCAC
Organism: Pseudophryne corroboree; assembly: GCF_028390025.1. Taxonomy (NCBI): domain Eukaryota; kingdom Metazoa; phylum Chordata; class Amphibia; order Anura; family Myobatrachidae; genus Pseudophryne; species Pseudophryne corroboree. The sequence continues at coordinate 147,258,059 of NC_086450.1, forward strand.
TACAAACATACAAGAATATATATAGACGATCAAATCGAGGTATGATCTACGTTACGTATAGACTCCCAGGTCTATTTTTTTAAGTATCCCAGATACTAACGTCTTTGGAGAATTGCGCTTGGACGCCTGGTCCTTTCTCAGACGTATCTTTAAGTCCCAGACATTAAAGATTCTATGGTATCCCTGATACCTGTTTTATGCTTTTACATAAAACTTCGTAATATTAAGTCCCGGACTTAAATATTACCTTGTCACGTGTTCCCGGAACACTGACACGGATTCAGCTTCAGTGTATGACCGCAATCCTGTATGGCAAAGACAGACAATAAATTCTCTATCTTACCATTCAGGGACGATCACTGAATTCCGGACATAGCCCCCAGCTTAAAGGATTTGCCCTTATATTCTTTAACCCTCGATGTGATGGCCTCTTAGACGTCTGGAGTATGAACTTTTAGCCACAAGGTACATGCACAACACAAGCAGTAAAAATTCACACTGTTTATTATGAGGTTAACAAAGATATATAAGACAATGCATATGGGTGTAACTGACATTTTGTTACACTCCCATTGGCTCGTTAATAGTTACCAGGCAGAACAGAAAAGGCGGATGTCCATATATGGGTTTTCTACAAGTTTCTCAAACATTTAACAAAGTTTTTGTAACACAGTATATTTGGGTAGAAAGAACAAGTTTCATCTGGTATGGAACTGACCTTGGATGCCAGACCCACACAGGCCTGGTATCTGTATGAGAGACAAAGGCACCTAGCACAGGGCAGCACGCATCCATGCAAACACATAAGAGTTCATATAGCATGTTTTAACCCTTCACTAGGGAAATAGAAATATTCACTTTTACACTGTAACTATTATAAGGAAATTGATCATATAAAAAGTAATATTTACAAAGCACAGAAGAGTTAACCCTTCAGGGACCAATGTTGTTTTTGTTGTTTTATTTTTCCTGACAGGGACCAATGTGTTTTATTTATTCCTGTGGGGGCCTATGTGTACCTAAGAAAACAAAGGGGGATAGGAGGTTAGTGCACTGGTATAGTCACTAAACTCATAAGTGGCTATTAATAAGTCTAATATTACCGGAATAGTTAATAGTATATGCAGATTCAGTTATCCCTTGATATCATTTGTCATGGCGGTTCAATTGAACCTATTCCTATATATATTGGCCCGGTGGTGCTCCCAAGAGTTTGAATAGAACATATGGACAAAAGAAAAGAGAAAAGAGAAAACCTGTACCTGTCAGGGGCCAACGTGTTTTTTCCTGTTGGGGGCCATTGTGTTTTATTTTTTTCCTATTGAGGCAGTTTTGTCCACTCCCCACAAAACAAAAATCCTAAGGAATATTTTTTAAAAAGGGGAGGCGAGGGCCAAAACCAGTATCTTGCCTAGGGCCCCATGAGGTCTAAATCTGGCTCTGGGCAGGGTAGTGCTGGTTGTGGAGGCTGAATACAAAGTACCACATCTGGACACCCTTCAGTGAGTGCCTCAGCATGTAAAGAGGGCCCTGGTATTTATGATGGAGCATGGCCATCATAAATGTCCATGTCCAATACATTTTGCTCACAACTTTTGAAAACAAAATACTGAGACCCTACTATGCATGGAATTTGCTCAGGGGTCTAGGGTGATTGAGAGAAGGTACAACATACACAGTTATGAAAAGCAAGAGGGGTCAGAGTACTTCTTCAACTCTGCAATTATCATCACCTGGCTTAGCTTAACTCCGAGCAATTACTATTATCAAATCATTAGGAAGACACACATTCCACATTCACATTCACTGTTTCGTTTCTTCAATCTGATAAATGCATCAAGTAAATTGTAAATGTAATTGAAAATGGGCAAAAATACTTCATGTTTAAGTGAATGCTCTCTGGAAGTTTTTTTTTTTATTTCTTTATAATGAAACATGCAATTTAACCATAGTGCTCATTTAATGAATTTTAATCTTTACATAACTTAAATAACTTTGGCTACTGCTTGAGCTTTGCTCCCATTTTCTTTTGTTATTACAAGCACTAGCTTAGGAGGTCTGCCCTTGACGGACTCATTTAACAGCTGCAGGATAGCCATATGTAATTATTTTTTTAATAAATCCTCAACACCTTCATTAATCTATTCCCCTATGCCTAAAGAAAATTTTGTTCCCCCCCGCCACATGACAGACAGCCCGCCAGCACTCATTACACTCACACACTGCATTGTTCCAATCCATTCTGTTATTCCATCTCTGTGTAGTGTCTACCGTAGGGTCTACAGTACAGCAACTCTACCATCCATCATCTCACAGGGGTGGTATTCAGTATACCGGTTGTTGGGATCCCGGCGCACAGTATACCGGAGTCGGAATCCCGACAACCAGCATACCGACACCTTTTCTCCCTCTTGGGGGTCCACGACTCCCCTGGAAGGAGAATAGATAGCGTAGCGCGCCACCGTGCCCACAGCATGGCGAGCGCAGTGAGCCCACAAGGGGCTCATTTGCGCTCACCCCGCTGTCAGCAAGCCGTCGGTCGGGATCCCGGCGCCAGTATGCTGGCCGCCGGGGACCTGGCCGCCGGCAACTCATACCACGCCTTCTCACAGCAGTGTATATACAGCATCTGTATATAATTACTTTGCCACCTAGGCTTCGTGATTGTGGATAATCTAGTTTTTGTGCTCTCTAGTGTTTGCGCTTGGCCGATATGCAGGATTGAGTGAATGGTGATTGGCATATTGTGGGTTATAAGTGAAAATATCTATTATTCTAAAGATTTATATTGCCTCCCTAATCCAAATCAGTATCCCAACACCGGCATTGCCGACAATGGTGCGCAGGGTACCCTAACCACCCTCCCCTACCCCTAACCCTAACCTCTCTGCTGCCTAACCCTAACCTCCCCTATTGGTGCCTAACCCTAACCTCCCCCGGTGGAGCCTAAACCTAACCCCCCCTTTCAGCAGCCTAAACCTAACCCTCCCCCTTAGTGCCTAACCCTAACACTCCCCTGGTGGTGCCTAACCCTAACCTCCCCCACCCTGCAGCCTAACCCTAACCTCCCCCACCCTGCAGCCTAACCCTAACCCTAACTCTCCCTTTCAGCAGCCTAACCCCCCCTGGAGTGTGCCTAAACCTAACCCCCCCACTCCGCAGCCTAACTCTAACCTCCCACACAGACGGGATTCACTTAATTGTGCATGACATAAAGCCCTAAATAGTATAATTTGTCTTTATAGGATGGATGACAGCAAGTGTTTAATTAATGTCTATTAATCTAAATTTGGGTTGTTAAAGTTGTATACTCTAAATTAACCCATCTTCCATCTCTGATACATGTCACCTATTATTGCACATGAACTTTGCCACATTGTTAGATTAGGGTTCTCGCAGTATTGAACCATGACCGTACCACTTAGTGTTTTTTGTAGTATTGTTTGCAGGGGATGTGGTCAATATGCCACCTGTCGGCCGGGATCCCATACTGAATTAGTTTTCAGACCACTGGCTAAATGTTATATAATACGGACTTTGAGGGTAATTCAGACCTGATCGCTAGGCTGCGTTTTCGTACAGCCTGCGATAAGGTCTAAACTGCGCATGCGTATGCACCGCAATGTGCAGGCGCGTCGCACGGGTACAAAGCGGATCACCGCTTAGGGATGCCTTTGTGCGAAGAATGCATTCGCATGGGCGATCGCAAGTAGATTGATAGGAAGAGGGCGTTTGTGGGTGGCAACTGACCGTTTTCAGGGAGTGGTTGGAAAAACGCAGGCGTGTCCAAGCGTTTGCAGGGAGGGTTCCTGGCGTCAATTCCGGTCCTGGACAGGCTGAAGTGATCGCAGCGGCTGAGTAAGTCCTGGGCTGTGCAGACACTGCACAAGATCTGTTTCTACAGCTCTGCTACACATGCGTTCGCACAGTTGCATAGCTAAAATACACTCCCCCAGTAGGCGGCGACTATCTGATCGCAGCAGTGCAAAAATCGCCTGCTAGCAATCAGGTCTGAATTAGGCCCTTTGTGCGAGTTGGCCTGTCCCTCCCCCCCCCCCCCCCTCTCCCTCACCACCACACCTTACCTCCCCAATAAAATGTCGGGCAGTACGGATGGTGTAATGGTTAGCATTACTGCCTCACAGCACTGAGGTCATGGGTTCGATTCCCACCATGGCCCTAACTGTGTGGAGTTTGTATATTCTCCCCGTACTTGCGTGGGTTTCCTCCGGGTACTCCGGTTTCCTCCCACAATCCAAAAATATACAGGTAGGTTAATTGGCTCCCTACAAAATTAACCCTAGCGTGAATGTGTGTACATGTGATAGTGAGTATAGATTGTAAGCTCTACTGGGGCAGGGACTGATGTGAATGAGCAAATATTCTCTGTAAAGCTCTGCGGAATATGTGTGCGCTATATAAATAACTGGTAATAATAATAATAATAATGATATGACAACATGGAGTCACCTGTCCTAGTGCCATTGAGCCATAGACAGATCTGCATGTGGCTCAATTTCTCAGATGAATCAGGCCCTCTCCCTTGGAAGAAAACAGCCCCGTGCTAAAAGCTTTCATATTACCTTTAATGCCTCCAAAATATTAACGCAAATCTCTTCGGTGGTTAAATCAGCTGAGCATCCATGTTGTGATAAAATCCGCTGAGCACGCCATGTTGTAGAAAAATGCTTTTGTCCTGTTCTGTGCACCTGTGTGTATTAGAGTTAATGCAGCAAGATTAGAATCGTATCAGTAGCTATTAGCTGAGATATGACATAGGGTTATAAGACTTTTAAAACAAGTGCAAAGAAGCTTTTTATTTGGTGAGGAAAACTGACACATTAACTTCCATAATTGCTCCTGAGGCATGCGTTATTTCCGACTATCTCCTGGTTTTAAAACATCTCAATTAAGTCCTGGGCACAGTGCTGACTTAGCGAAGTGCGTCGTTCTGTTGGCACTGCAGTTTGACACATCTCAGGAGTCAACAAAACTGTTTGTTCAAAGAATGTTCTATTAGGAAAGGAAAATCTATATAATTGAATAAAAGTGAGACAATGCATCCTGTTTTCTACATCTGCTCTCAAGTACTGTAGCTGATTGTGAAGTAAAAATAAGACTTGTTCTAAGTACTTTGTTTCAATCTTATTTTTCTGTAATGGTCTGTAAAACACCTACAGTACATTTAAGTAATCCTAATGGAAACCTGCATTTCCACCGACTGTGTTGTTGGTTACATTTTAATATAATTTCCGGTGACGCTTCGCTACTGGGAAAGTACATGCACTTATAAAAAAATGAGTGTAGGTAAATTACAGTACCCTTCAAGGCTTGTTAACTGAATAATATTATATAGTAAATTATTTGTACTTTATATACTATTCTTCAGTATATAGAAAAGCATAATTCTACCTAGATTCTAGATTTCAATTTTGCAACAAGATGCTGTGCCCGGCTTGCTCTGTTGGTTAGATACATCATATAGAATAGTGTATCTACCAGAATCTGCAGGAGAACAATAATCTCTCATCAGATGTAGTGCTTTGCACTGCAGTCCTGTGCTCATTGGGGGTGATTCAGAAGTGGTTGCAAAGAGTATTGCAGTGATGGTCTTATATGGTATGTAGCAGGAGGCATCTGGTATATGTAGAACCTCCTGCATGCATGTGTGTCCTCTGCTGCGTCCAAGGTGACACCATTGGCCGCCTGAGTAACCCATGAGGTTACACAGACCAGCCGTTGCAGCTCCGTCGCGGAGGCCAGGAAATTCCAGGAAGATTGAAGACCCTGGCCTTGGAACTCCCACAAAACAGAGGCAACACGCCTCCTGTGCCATTATCCCGGAGATCTGCACATGCGCATTAGGGGCTGAGCACTCAGACTGTCTACAGTGCTGTGCCACTGCCAGCTCCCGGCAGAGAGGAGGGGGCCTGGCCCGGAGGAGGCTGCACATGGGCCTCCTCCTCTCTTAAAACAACCCTACCCGTACTGCACATGCGCAGTACAGGTCTGGCGCATGCGCAATGTACAGAACGACAGCACTTTTAACAATACTGTAACCAGACCTGAATCACCCCCATTGTCTCTCCCACCAACATGACATCAGCCTACTAGGGTAGAGTGTCAATCAGCAATTTTCAATGACACATTGTTAGGTTATACTAAAATGTCACCAACAGGGAAGGTAGCAATAGCATTTACAAGGGAAAGAATGAAGATAAGAAATTAAACTTCAAACTTACAGTCCTGGAATCATAAGTTTGGTAATGTTTTATGCAGTACAATATCAGTAAAATGTCAGATTTTCACTGACCTCAGCTGTAAATGTCACAAAATTTTACTGTCAGTAACTTTATCAATGATTTGCAAACCTGCTGCCTGATATCTGTGTTTTTTAAAATCCCTGGTATAAATTAGTTGTTGCACTCTGGTTTCAAATCGCTAACATTGGGCGAATGACATACTGTAGAAGTGGGGACAGGGCGAGCTATGACCCTCCCTATGTAAACAGAATTATCCACAGATTATGCCCATCCAGTTACCATTAGATTCCAGAGTGTACAATATCAACGATGCAAGTTGATATTTTCAAAACTGTCCATCTCTTAGAGGACCTATTTATCAAATATATATCTCTGATACTTTCCATGGTCCCTGCATTTCCAACAGTAGAATCAGACTGCATAGTTTCTATAGGAGCTGCTGTACTCCCAGATTTACCAAGCCCCAGAATTGTCTGTAGGAACTCTCCCCAGGTATGGGCGCTACACATGCGAGGTCGATAGAGAAGTTACTGTAAGTGATTGCATTAGCGTTCACTTCTTGCACTTTGCAGGGATGGGCTCCTTTTAGAATCTCTGTTCCCTCTATGTGTTTCTAATATATTTGGTTGGTACATAATGTCTTTTCTCTAACGTCCTAAGTGGATGCTGGGGACTCTGTCAGGACCATGGGGAATAGCGGCTCCGCAGGAGACAGGGCACAAAAATAAATCTTTAGGATTAGGTGGTGTGTACTGGCTCCTCCCCCTATGACCCTCCTCCAAGCCTCAGTTAAGTTTTTGTGCCCGTCCGAGCAGGGTGCAATCTAGGTGGCTCTCCTAAAGAGCTGCTTAGAAAAAGTTTTTAGGTTTTTTATTTTCAGTGAGTCCTGCTGGCAACAGGCTCACTGCATCGAGGGACTTAGGGGAGAGAATTTCAACTCACCTGCGTGCAGGATGGATTGGATTCTTAGGCTACTGGACACCATTAGCTCCAGAGGGAGTCGGAACACAGGTCTCACCCTGGGGTTCGTCCCGGAGCCGTGCCGCCGACCCCCCTTACAGATGCTGAAGATTGAAGGTCCGGAAACAGGCGGCAGAAGGCTCTTCAGTCTTCATGAAGGTAGCGCACAGCACTGCAGCTGTGCGCCATTGTTGTCACACACTTCACACCAAGCGGTCACGGAGGGTGCAGGGCGCTGCTGGGGGCGCCCTGGGCAGCAATATTTATTACCTTTATGGCAAAAGAATACATCACATATAGCCATTGAGGCTATATGTATGTATTTAACCCATGCCAGTTATCTAAAACTACGGGAGAAAAGCCCGCCGAAATAGGGGGCGGAGCTTATTCTCCTCAGCACACAGCGCCATTTTCCTGCTCAGCTCCGCTGTGAGGAAGGCTCCCAGGACTCTCCCCTGCACTGCACTACAGAAACAGGGTAAAACAGAGAGGGGGGGCATTTTTTTGGCGATATTTTGATATATTTAAGCTGCTATAAAGAAGTAAAAGAACAACACTTATATAAGGTTGTTCCCATATATATTATAGCGCTTGGGTGTGTGCTGGCAAACTCTCCCTCTGTCTCCCCAAAGGGCTAGTGGGGTCCTGTCTTCGATAAGAGCATTCCCTGTGTGTCTGCTGTGTGTCGGTACGTGTGTGTCGACATGTATGAGGACGATGTTGGTGTGGAGGCAGAGCAATTGCCGATAATGGTGATGTCACCCCCCAGGGAGTCGACACCGGAATGGATGGCTTTGTTTATGGAATTACGTGATAATGTCAGCACATTACAAAAATCAGTTGACGACATGAGACGGCCGGCAAACCAGTTAGTACCTGCCCAGGCGTCTCAGACACCGTCAGGGGCTGTAAAGCGCCCTTTACCTCAGTCGGTCGACACAGACCCAGACACAGACACTGAATCTAGTGTCGACGGTGATGAAACAAACGTATTTTCAAGTAGGGCCACACGTTATATGATCACGGCAATGTAGGAGGCTTTGCATATCTCTGATACTGCAAGTACCACAAAAAGGGGTATTATGTGGGGTCTGAAAAAACTACCTGTAGTTTTTCCTGAATCAGAGAAATTAAATGATGTATGTGATGAAGCGTGGGTTAACCCAGATAGAAAAATGCTAATTTCAAAAAAGTTATTAGCATTATACCCTTTCCCGCCAGAGGTTAGGGCGCGCTGGGAAACACCCCCTAGGGTGGATAAGGCGCTCACACGCTTATCAAAACAAGTGGCGTTACCGTCTCCTGATACGGCCGCCCTCAGGGATCCAGCTGATAGGAAAATGGAACTACCCTAAAAAGTATATACACACATACTGGTGTTATACTGCGACCAGCCATCGCCTCAGCCTGGATGTGCAGTGCTGGGGTCGTCTGGTTGGATTCCCTGACTGAAAATATTGATACCCTGGATAGGGACAGTATTTTATTGACTATAGAGCAATTAAAGGATGCTTTCCTTTATATGCGAGATGCTCAGAGAGATATTTGCACTCTGGCAGCGAGAGTAAATGCGATGTCCATATCTGCCAGAAGGAGTTTATGGACGCGACAGTGGTCAGGTGATGCGGATTCCAAACGACATATGGAAGTATTGCCGTATAAAGGGGAGGAATTATTTGGCGTCGGTCTATCGGATCTGGTGGCCACGGCAACTGCCGGAAAATCCACCTTTTTACCTCAGACCCCCTCCCAACAGAAAAAGACACCGTCTTTTCAGCCGCAGTCCTTTCGGTCCTATAAGAACAAGCGGACAAAAGGACAGTCATATCTGCCTCGGGGCAGAGGAAGGGGTAAGAGAGGGCAGCAAGCAGCCCCTGCCAAGGAACAGAAGCCCTCCCAGGGTTCTGCAAAGCCCTCAGCATGACGCTGGGGCCTTACAAGCGGACTCAGGAGCGGTGGGGGGTCGACTCAAGAAATTCAGCGCACAGTGGGCTTGCTCACAGGTGGACCCCTGGATTCTGCAGGTAGTATCTCAGGGTTACAGGTTGGAATTCGAGAAGTCTCCCCCTCGCCGGTTCCTAAAGTCTGTTTTGCCAACGTCTCCCTCAGACAGGGCGATGGTATTGGAAGCCATTCACAAGCTGTTTTCTCAGCAGGTGATAGTCAAGGTACCCCTCCTACAACAGGGAAAGGGGTATTACTCCACGCTATTTGTGGTACCGAAGCCGGACGGCTCGGTAAGACCTATTCTAAATCTGGAATCTTTGAACCTGTACATACAAAAATTCAAGTTCAAGATGGAGTCACTCAGAGCAGTGATAGCGAATCTGGAAGAAGGGGACTTTATGGTGTCCCTGGACATAAAGGATGCTTACCTACATGTCCCAATTTGCCCTTCACATCAAGGGTACCTCAGGTTCGTGGTGCAAAACTGTCATTATCAGTTTCAGACGCTGCCGTTTGGATTGTCCACGGCACCTCGGGTCTTTACCAAGGTAATGGCCGAAATGATGATTCTTCTGCGAAGAAGAGGCGTATTAATTATCCCTTACTTGGACGATCTCCTGATAAGGGCAAGGTCCAGAGAACAGCTGGAGGACGGAGTAGCACTAACCCAACTAGTGCTGCAACAACACGGGTGGATTCTGAATTTTCCAAAATCTCAGTTGACCCCGACGACACGTCTGCTGTTCCTGGGAATGATTCTGGACACGGTTCAGAAAAAGGTGTTTCTTCCGGAGGAGAAAGCCAGGGAGTTATCCGAACTTGTCAGGAACCTCCTAAAACCAGGGAAAGTGTCTGTGCATCAATGCACAAGAGTCCTGGGAAAGATGGTGGCTTCTTACGAAGCGATTCCATTCGGCGGATTCCACGCACGAACTTTTCAGTGGGATCTGCTGGACAAATGGTCCGGATCGCATCTGCAGATGCATCAGCGGATAACCTTATCGCCACGGACAAGGGTGTCTCTTCTGTGGTGGTTGCAGAGTGCTCATCTGTTAGAGGGCCGCAGATTTGGCATACAGGACTGGGTCCTGGTGACCACGGATGCCAGTCTGAGAGGCTGGGGAGCGGTCACACAGGGAAGAAACTTCCAGGGAGTATGGTCAAGCCTGGAGATGTCTCTTCACATAAATATACTGGAGCTAAGAGCGATTTACAATGCTCTAAGTCTGGCAAAACCCCTGCTTCAGGGTCAGCCGGTGTTGATCCAGTCGGACAACATCACGGCAGTCGCCCACGTAAACAGACAGGGCGGCACAAGAAGCAGGACAGCAATGGCAGAAGCTGCAAGGATTCTTCGCTGGGCGGAAGATCATGTGATAGCACTGTCAGCAGTATTCATTCCGGGAGTGGACAACTGGGAAGCAGACTTCCTCAGCAGACACGATCTACACCCGGGAGAGTGGGGACTTCATCCAGAAGTCTTCCACATGATTGTGAACCGTTGGGAAAAACCAATGGTGGATATGATGGCGTCCCGCCTCAACAAAAAACTGGACAGGTATTGCGCCAGGTCAAGAGACCCTCAGGCAATAGCTGTGGACGCTCTGGTAACACCGTGGGTGTTCCAGTCAGTGTATGTGTTCCCTCCTCTGCCTCTCATACCAAAGGTACTGAGAATTATACGGCAAAAGGGAGTAAGAACGATACTAGTGGCTCCGGATTGGCCAAGAAGAACTTGGTACCCGGAACTTCAAGAGATGCTCACGGAGGATCCGTGGCCTCTACCTCTAAGACCGGACCTGCTTCAGCAGGGACCGTGTCTATTCCAAGACTTACCGCGGCTACGTTTGACGGCATGGCGGTTGAACGCCGAATTCTAAGGGAAAAAGGCATTCCGGAAGAGGTCATTCCTACACTGGTAAAAGCCAGGAAGGAGGTGACTGCACAACATTATCACCGCATTTGGAGAAAATATGTTGCGTGGTGTGAGGCCAGGAAGGCCCCCACGGAGGAATTTCAACTGGGTCGATTCCTACATTTCCTGCAAACAGGATTGTCTATGGGCCTCAAATTGGGGTCCATTAAGGTTCAAATTTCGGCCCTGTCGATTTTCTTCCAGAAAGAATTGGCTTCAGTTCCTGAAGTCCAGACTTTTGTAAAAGGAGTACTACATATACAGCCCCCGGTTGTGCCCCCAGTGGCACCGTGGGATCTTAATGTAGTCTTGGATTTTCTCAAATCCCATTGGTTTGAGCCGCTCAAATCGGTGGAGTTGAAGTATCTTACATGGAAAGTAACCATGCTACTGGCCCTGGCTTCAGCCAGGAGAGTATCAGAATTGGCGGCTTTATCATATAAGAGCCCATATCTGATTTTCCATACGGACAGGGCAGAACTGCGGACACGTCCTCATTTTCTGCCTAAGGTGGTGTCAGCGTTTCACCTGAACCAGCCTATTGTGGTGCCTGCGGCTACTAACGATTTGGAGGATTCCAAGTTGTTGGACGTGGTCCGGGCATTGAAAATATATATTTCAAGAACGGCGGGAGTCAGAAAGTCTGACTCACTGTTTATATTGTATGCACCCAACAAGATGGGTGCTCCTGCTTCTAAGCAGACGATTGCTCGTTGGATTTGTAGCACAATTCAACTTGCACATTCTGTGGCAGGCTTGCCACAACCTAAATCTGTCAAGGCCCATTCCACAAGGAAAGTGGGCTCATCCTGGGCGGCTGCCCGGGGGGTCTCGGCATTACAACTCTGCCGAGCTGCTACTTGGTCAGGGGCAAACACATTTGCAAAATTCTACAAATTTGATACCCTGGCTGAGGAGGACCTTGAGTTCTCTCATTCGGTGCTGCAGAGTCATCCGCACTCTCCCGCCCGTTTGGGAGCTTTGGTATAATCCCCATGGTCCTGACGGAGTCCCCAGCATCCACTTAGGACGTTAGAGAAAATAAGAATTTACTTACCGATAATTCTATTTCTCGTAGTCCGTAGTGGATGCTGGGCGCCCATCCCAAGTGCGGATTGTCTGCAATACTTGTACATAGTTATTGTTACAAACAAATTCGGGTTGTTATTGTTGTGAGCCGTCTGTTCAGAGGCTCCTACGTTTGTCATACTGTTAACTGGGTTCAGATCACAAGTTATACGGTGTGATTGGTGTGGCTGGTATGAGTCTTACCCGGGATTCAATATCCTTCCTTATTGTGTACGCTCGTCCGGGCACAGTATCCTAACTGAGGCTTGGAGGAGGGTCATAGGGGGAGGAGCCAGTACACACCACCTAATCCTAAAGCTTTATTTTTGTGCCCTGTCTCCTGCGGAGCCGCTATTCCCCATGGTCCTGACGGAGTCCCCAGCATCCACTACGGACTACGAGAAATAGAATTATCGGTAAGTAAATTCTTATTATTGCCGGGAATTGCGGGATATCAGGTCTAAAACCCTATTATTGCTGCATATGCCTCATTGTACGTTACATGTCTGAAAACTTTAACATAAGCCAAGTCAGGACTTTCTAAGCATGCCACCGCCCCACGTAGGGGGATCATCACTTACAAAATACACTGGAACAACATCAGCCTTCTTCCCCTCCCCTAAAAACATACTTTCCGGCCCACTGGCCATTGGTGTGTGCGGTCATGGGTATCGTGTCATGCTGCATTCTATGGAGCAACCTCCCAAACCCTTGACATGACCATGGGACAGCCCTCCAAAATCTAAATAATGTGTCGAAAGCTAGGCAGTTGGGAGAAATGTTAGTGCAACCAAAAATGTTATGTGATGACACAGGAAGTAAACTGGGAATTGAAAACATGGAAAAAGAAAGAGTTGCCTACTGTCCAGAATGTCCAGGAGATTTTGGGGAGGTCTCCCAGACTCCCGAGAAAGTAGACCAGCCTCCCAGAGCCTGCTCACTTCCCCAGGGATCTCCTAGGAAGCTTTAATAAGCTATTTTCATTGGGAAATATGTACAAGGATACATGAAACAAAAGACATACTGTGTAGTACGTATCTACCAGCCCTCATCCCCTCCCCTAAAAGAAAAACACCTTCAAAAGCCACAGTCTCCTGCTGCTGTTACATGTAAATTGAACACATCAATCAATTTTCCTGGAATCTGTAAAAAAGTCCTGGGGCTTATGTAATAGACTGCCCGTATATTTAAAGCGACAATCATTTAAAAGGCAAAACCAACCTATCATTTAGAAGCTAAAACCAGCCTGGTTTGCCTTTTAAATGGGATCCGGTCATGTGACCGGGGCTCAGGATCCCAGCGGTCACCATGCTGATGCCAGGATCCTACCCGCTTACCTGTCCGACAGTCGGCATGCCGAATGGCAGGGACTTTCCAGTACACCCATAGAGTGGGAATAGAACGTAGTGCCTCACCGCAAGGGGCTTTGTTGCACTCGCCCCCCACAGAGATTTTGCGGCCGGGATCCTGGGGTCAGTATGCTGACCGCCGTCTCCCAGCCACAAACCATTTCAATGATTGCTGCCTTAAAAGTAGAGTTATGACGCCTTAATTGCTAGAAGTTGATTTCCTGGCGAATCCAAAACTAGACATATCTAGAAATTTTAGTTCTATCCATCTGCAACACACGGCAAACTTTCAGAATCATAGTTATTTCTTAGATTGGCAATTTAGACAGCAAATTCCTTGCAAGTCACCTATTCTGAAGGGGTGAAAAATGATTGTTATTGAAGAGGAAGCTGTTACCTTGTAAACGATTTGTTCCAAAAATTCAGTCAAAGATCCAGGGGCAAGCAAAGCATTTCCACAGGGGGTTTCTGAATACTTGATTTGCTGCAGGGACAAAGCAAAGAATAACTAATAAGCCTAAAATAGATATTTCTCTAACGTCCTAAGTGGATGCTGGGGACTCCGTAAGGACCATGGGGAATAGCGGCTCCGCAGGAGACTGGGCACATCTAAAGAAAGCTTTAGGACTATCTGGTGTGCACTGGCTCCTCCCCCTATGACCCTCCTCCAAGCCTCAGTTAGATCTCTGTGCCCGAACGAGAAGGGTGCACACTAGGGGCTCTCCTGAGCTTCTTAGTGAAAGTTTTAGATTAGGTTTTTTATTTTCAGTGAGACCTGCTGGCAACAGGCTCACTGCATCGAGGGACTAAGGGGAGAAGAAGCGAACTCACCTGCGTGCAGAGTGGATTGGGCTTCTTAGGCTACTGGACATTAGCTCCAGAGGGACGATCACAGGCCCAGCTTGGATGGGTCCCAAAGCCGCGCCGCCGGCCCCCTTACAGAGCCAGAAGGCAGAAGAGGTCCGGAAAATCGGCGGCAGAAGACGTCCTGTCTTAAACAAGGTAGCGCACAGCACTGCAGCTGTGCGCCATTGCTCTCAGCACACTTCACACTTCGGTCACTGAGGGTGCATGGCGCTGGGGGGGGCGCCCTGAGACGCAATAAAAACACCTTGGATGGCAAAAAAATGCATCACATATAGCTCCTGGGCTATATGGATGCATTTAACCCCTGCCAGAATCCATAAAAAAGCAGGAGAAAAGTCCGCGAAAAAGGGGCGGAGCCTATCTCCTCAGCACACTGGCGCCATTTTCCCTCACAGCTCCGTTGGAGGGAAGGTAGATGCTAGAATCAAGTGGGCTAAGGGACCTTTTCCGTAAGGGGGAGGAGTTACGACGCAAGGGGGAGGAGCTAGGCCAGCGGGATAGTTCCTCTACTATCCACGCCACCAACTATTACCTTTAGTAATTAGGTGGTGAGCGAAGCGGAGCGGAGCGAGCCACCGTGCCCGAAGCGTGGCGAGCGAAGCGAGCCCGCGAGGGTACTTTTCGGGTACCCTGTTCGCCCGTAGCTCCTCCCCCTGGTGACGTAGCTCCTCCCCTCAATACGTCACAAGGTCCCTTCAGCCCCTCCGATATAGAACCAACCTTGGAGGGAAGCTCCCTGTCTCTCCCCTGCAGTCACTACACTACAGAAAGGGTTAAAAAAAGAGAGGGGGGCACTAATTAGGCGCAGTATTAACTATACAGCAGCTATAAGGGGAAAAACACTTATATAAGGTTATCCCTGTATATATATAGCGCTCTGGTGTGTGCTGGCAAACTCTCCCTCTGTCTCCCCAAAGGGCTAGTGGGGTCCTGTCCTCTATCAGAGCATTCCCTGTGTGTGTGCTGTATGTCGGTACTTTTGTGTCGACATGTATGAGGAGAAAAATGATGTGGAGACGGAGCAGATTGCCTGTAATAGTGATGTCACCCCCTAGGGGGTCGACACCTGAGTGGATGAACTGTTGGAAGGAATTACGTGACAGTGTCAGCTCTGTATAAAAGACAGTGGTTGACATGAGACAGCCGGCTACTCAGCTTGTGCCTGTCCAGACGTCTCATAGGCCATCAGGGGCTCTAAAGCGCCCGTTACCTCAGATGGCAGATATAGACGCCGACACGGATACTGACTCCAGTGTCGACGGTGAAGAGACGAATGTGACTTCCAGTAGGGCCACACGTTACATGATTGAGGCAATGAAAAATGTTTTACACATTTCTGATAATACGAGTACCACCAAAAAAAGGGGTATTATGTTCGGTGAGGAAAAACTACCTGTAGTTTTCCTGAATCTGAGAAATTGCGTGGGTTTCCCCCGATAACAACGGATAATTTCTAAAATGTTATTGGCATTATATCCTTTCCCGCCAGAGGTTAGGGTGCGTTGGGAAACACCCCCTAGGGGGGATAAAGCGCTCACACGCTTGTAAGGGCTCTACCTTCGCCTGAGATGGCCGCCCTTAAGGATCCTGCTGATAGAAAGCAGGAGGGTATCCTAAAAGGTATTTACACACATACTGGTGTTATACTGCGACCAGCAATCGCCTCAGCCTGGATGTGCAGTGCTGGGTTGGCGTGGTCGGATTCCCTGACTGAAAATATTGATACCCTAGATAGGGACAGTATATTTTTGCCTATAGAGCATTTAAAAGATGCATTTTTATATATGCGTGATGCACAGCGGAATATTTGCCGACTGGCATCAAGTCTAAGCGCGTTGTCCATTTCTACCAGTAGAGGGTTATGGACACGTCAGTGGTCAGGTGATGCGTATTCCAAACGGCATTTGGAAGTATTGCTTTATTAAGGGAGGAGTTATTTGGGGTCGGTCTTTCAGACCTGGTGGCCACGGCAACAGCTGGGAATTCCACGTTTGTACCCCAGGTCGCCTCTCAACATGAGAAGACGCCGTATTATCAGGCGCAGTCTTTTCGTGGACAAGCGGGCAAAAGGTTCCTCATTTCTGCCCCGTGACAGAGGGAGAGGAAAAAGGCTGCAGAAATCAGCCAGTTCCCAGGAACAGAAACCCTCTCCCGCCTCTGCCAAGCCCTCAGTATACGCTGGGGCTTTACAAGCAGAATCAGGCACGGTGGGGGGCCCGTCTCAATGAATTTCAGCGCGCAGTGGGCTCACTCGCAAGTAGACCCCTGGATCCTTCAGGTGATATCTCAGGGGTACAAATTAGAATTCGAGACGTCTCCCCCTCGCCGTTTCCTAAAGTCGGCTTTACCGATGTCTCCTTCTGACAGGGAGACAGTTTTGGAAGCCATTCACAAGCTGTATTCCCAGCAGGTGATAATCAAGATACCCCTCCTGCAACAGGGAACGGGGTATTATTCCACACTGTTGTGGTACCGAAGCCGGACGGCTCGGTGAGACCGATTCTAAATCTAAAATCTTTGAACACTTACGTACAGAGGTTCAAATTCAAGATTGAGTCACTCAGAGCAGTGATTGCGAACCAGGAAGAAGGGGACTACATGATGTCTCGGGACATCAAGGATGCTTACCTTCATGTCAAAATTTACCCTTCTCACCAAGGGTACCTCAGGTTTATGGTACAGAACTGTCACTATCAGTTCAGACGCTGCCGTATGGATGGTACACGGCACCCCGGGTCTTTACCAAGGTAATGGCCGAAATGATGATATTCCTTCGAAGGAAGTGAATTTTAGTTATCCCTTCCTTGGACAATTCCCTGATAAGGGTAAGATCCAGGGAACAGTTGGAGATCGGTGTAGCACTATCTCAGGTAGTGTTGCGGCAGCACGATTGGATTCTCAATATTCCAAAATCGCACCTGGTTCCGACGACATGTCTTCTGTTCCTAGGGATGATCCTGGACACAGTCCAGAAAAAGGTGTTTCTCCCGGAGGAGAAAGCCAGGGAGTTATCCGAGCTAGTCAGGAACCTCCTAAAACCGAGCCAAGTCTCAGTGCATCAATGCACAAGGGTTCTGGGTAAAATGGTGGCTTCCTACGAAGCAATCCCATTCGGCAGATTCCACGCAAGAACTTTCCAGTGGGACCTGCTGGACAAATGGTCCGGATCGCATCTTCAGATGCATCAGCGGATAACCCTGTCACCAAGGACAAGGGTGTCCCTCCTGTGGTGGTTGCAGAGTGCTCATCTTCTAGAGGGCCGCAGATTAGGCATTCAGGACTGGGTCCTGGTGACCACGGATGCCAGCCTGCGAGGCTGGGGAGCAGTCACACAGGGAAGGAATATCCAGGGCTTATGGTCAAGCCTGGAGACATCACTTCACATAAATATCCTGAAGCTAAGGGACATTTACAATGCTCTAAGCTTAGCAAGACCTCTGCTTCAAGGTCAGCCGGTGTTGATCCAGTCGGACAACATCACGGCAGTCACGCACGTAAACAGACAGGGTGGCACAAGAAGCAGGAGGGCAATGGCAGAAGCTGCAAGGATTCTTCGCTGGGCGGAAAATCATGTGATAGCACTGTCAGCAGTATTCATTCCGGGAGTGGACAACTGGGAATCAGACTTCCTCAGCACGACCTCCACCCGGGAGAGTGGGGACTTCACCCAGAAGTCTTCCACATGATTAAAAACTCGACAGGTATTGGCCAGGTCCAGGGACCCTCAGGCAATAAGCTGTAGACGCTCTGGTAACACCGTGGGTGTACCAGTCAGGGTATGTGTTCCCTCCTCTGCCTCTCATACCCAAGGTACTGAGATTGATAAGATGGAGAGGAGTAAGCACTATATTCGTGGTTCCGGATTGGCCAAGAAGGACTTGGTAACCGGAACTTCAAGATGCTCACGGAGGATCCGTGGCCTCTACCTCTAAGAAGGGACCTGCTCCAGCAAGGACCCTGTCTGTTCCAAGACTTACCGCGGCTGTGTTTGACGGCATGGCGGTTGAACGCCGGATCCTGAAGGAAAAAAGGCATTCCGGATGAAGTCATCCCTATCTGATCAAAGCCAGGAAGGATGTAACCGCAAAAACATTATCACCGCAATTGGTGAAAATATGTTGCGTGGTGCGAGGCCAGTAAGGCCCGACGGAGGAAATTCAACTGGGTCGATTCCTACATTTCCTGCAAACAGGAGTGTCTATGGGCCTGAAATTGGGGTCCATTAAGGTTCAAATTTCGGCCCTGTCAATTTTCTTCCAAAAAGAACTAGCTTCAGTCCCTGAAGTTCAGACGTTTGTAAAAGGGGTACTGCATATACAGCCTCCTTTTGTGCCTCCAGTGGCACTTGGGATCTCAATGTAGTTTTGGGTTCCAAAAGTCACATTGGTTTGAACCACTTAAATCTGTGGAGTTAAAATATCTCACATGGAAAGTGGTCATGCTGTTGGCCCTGGCCTGGGCCAGGCGCGTGTCAGAATTGGCGGCTTTATCCTGAAAAAGCCCTTATCTGATTTTCCATTCGGACAGGGCGGAATTGAGGACTCGTCCTCAGTTTCTCCCCAAGGTGGTTTCAGCGTCTCACCTGAACCAACCTATTGGTGGTGCCTGCGGCTACTAGGGACTTGGAGGACTCCAAGTTGCTAGACGTTGTCAGTGCCCTGAAAATATATATTTCCAGGACGGCTGGAGTCAGGAAATCTGACTCGCTGTTTATCCTGTGTGCACCCAACAAGCTGGGTGCTCCTGCTTCTAAGCAGACTATTGCTCGTTGGATTTGTAGTACAATTCAGCTTGCACATTCTGTGGCAGGCCTGCCATAGCCAAAAATCTGTAAATGCCCACTCCACAAGGAAGGTGGGCTCATCTTGGGCGGCTGCCCGAGGGGTCTCGGCTTTACAACTTTGCCGAGCAGCTACTTGGTCAGGAGCAAATACGTTTATAGAATTCTACAAAATTGATATCCTGGCTGAGGAGGACCTGGAGTTCTCTCATTTGGTGCTGCAGAGTCATCCGCACTCTCCCGCCCGTTTGGGAGCTTTGGTATAATCCCCATGGTCCTTACGGAGTCCCCAGCATCCACTTAGGACGTTAGAGAAAATAAGAATTTACTTACCGATAATTCTATTTCTCATAGTCCGTAGTGGATGCTGGGCGCCCATCCCAAGTGCGGATTGTCTGCAATACTTGTACATAGTTATTGTTACAAAAATCGGGTTATTATTGTTGTGAGCCATCTTTCAGAGGCTCCTCTGTTATCATGCTGTTAACTGGGTTCAGATCACAGGTTATACGGTGTGATTGGTGTGGCTGGTATGAGTCTTACCCGGGATTCAAAATTCTTCCTTATTGTGTACGCTCGTCCGGGCACAGTATCCTAACTGAGGCTTGGAGGAATGTCATAGGGGGAGGAGCCAGTGCACACCAGATAGTCCTAAAGCTTTCTTTAGATGTGCCCAGTCTCCTGCGGAGCCGCTATTCCCCATGGTCCTTACGGAGTCCCCAGCATCCACTACGGACTATGAGAAATAGAATTATCGGTAAGTAAATTCTTATTTTTTTCAAGTGTCTGTTTTACATAACTAGTACAGCTTAGCACCCACAGTTAGTGTTGTTTAGTCAAATAGTGTTATCTAATAGGCTCAATTTCACTCAATGTTTGCACATTTAGTACCACAGTAAGTATGCAGCAAGATACCTTCACCATAGAGGAGGTGGGACTTTGGACACCAGGAAACACCCCTAAAGGTGCCTCTGAGATCATTTAAAAGATGACAGTGACACAATGAAAAATCTGCATCTATTTTGAAAGTCACTGCAAATGCTATAAGATGTTAGAATTTTAGATGACCATTAGTATTATTTATTATTATCATTTATTTATATTGCGCCACAAAGGTTCCACAGGGCCTAACAAAGACCATAAACAAATGATCAAAACAAGAAAACAGCAACTTAAGGTACAAGACAATGTAACATAGTATCTATGGTTGAAAAAAGACAATTGTCCATCGAGTTCAAGTTCAGCCTATTTGTGGTCTCCTATGTAGGATTATTTGGTCTAAAATTTTGACTGATGCTGATGTCAGCCGTTGCGTTTATCCCTCTTTTTATAGTAACTATAGTCAGGGGTGTAGCGAGGGTGGCTCCGGTGGAGCGCGAGCTCCGGGTGCCGAAAAAGTTAGAGGGCGCGCTGCCTACTACCACCCCCCTTCCCACAGGCGACTACACTGACAGCTGCAGAGAAGGAGGAGGAGAAGCAGAGGAGGCACACACTGACTTGGACTAGGTAGCGAACAGGGCAGACCAGAGGCAACAGCAGGAGGCACTGACAGCCTGCACATGCCGGAGCTCTTCCCACCCTCTTTATATGTCTCACTTTCTGCTTGTACTTGTGCAGCAGTCCTACAGCACTACTCTCTGCCCCCACTGCTGCAGCACCTCTCTCTTTCCTGGAAGCTGAAGCACATGTCTCTACTTCAGATGCTGCAGCAGTTCTCTCTGCCCTAGCGCTGCAGCACTTCTCTCTACATTGATGCTGCAGTACCTCTCTCTGCTCCAGCAACTGCTGCAGAACCTCTCTCTGCAGCTGCTGCAGTACCTCTCTGTGCCCCAGCTGCTCTACCTCTCGCTGCATTAGAAGCTGCAGCACCTCACTCTGCCTCTCAAGCTTCTGCAGCACCTCTCTCTGCCCCTCAGGTTGCTGCAGCATTTCTCTCTGCCCCTAAGTCTGCTGCAGCACCTCTCTCTACCTCTCAGGTTACTGTGGTGCAGCTCTCTCTGTCTCTCAAGCTGCTGCGGTACAGCTCTCTTTGCCTCACAGGCTGCTGTAGCATAGCTCTATCTGCCCCTCAGCCAATTCTGGGACATTATTTTCATTGACGCATAGTGGGATTATCAGGTCTGGGAGGGAAGTTCTAGGGTATTATTTTCATTGAGTCTTTGGGGGGTTTCAGGTCTGTGGAGGGGGCTCACATTTTAGGCATTATTTTCATTGAGGCATTAGGAGATTATCAGATCTGCGGGGATAAGATTTGGGGCATTATTTTCATTCAGAGATTGGAGGAGTTATTAGGTCTGTGGGGGGTGGGGGGTGTCACATTTGGGGCTTTATTTTCATTGAGGAAAAGTGGGGCTTGTAAGGTCAGGTCAGTCAGGGCATATATAGTGTTTTTAATTTATTTGAACTAAACAAGTAAATACTTAAATACAGCTACTTTCATAGCGGCTCTACCATGGTGTAATGCAGGCATGTCCAAACTGCGGCCCTCCAGCTGTTGTGAAACTACATATCCCAGCATGCCCTGACACAGTTTTGCTGTCAGAGAATGCTAAAGCTGTGTCAGTGCATGCTGGGATGTGTAGTTTCTCAACAGCTGGAGGGCTGCAGTTTGGACATGCCTGGTGTAATGTGTATAACGGGCTCTACTGTGTTGCGTAACGTGTATAAGGGGCTCTACTGTGTGGCATATTGTGTATAAGGGGTATTACTGTGTGGTGTAATGTGAATAACGGACACTTCTGTGCCTATTCTGAGGCCATGCACCCTCTCAAAGAAGCCATTATTTATTTATTATTACCAGTTATTTATATAGCGCGCACACATTCCGCAGCAGTTTACAGAGAATATTTTGTCATTGACATCAGTTCCTGTTAACCTACCAGTTTATTTTTGTATTGTGGGAGGAAGTTGGAGTATCCAGAGGAAACCCACGCAAGCATGAGAACATGCAAACTCCACACAGTTAGGGCCATGGTTGGAATCGAACCCATGAACTCAGTGCTGAGAGGCAATAATGCTAACCATTACACCATCCATACTGCCATGCCCATATATTGCTGTGGCAAGCCTTCGGCACGCACTGACCCTATTTTAAACATGGGGGCACCCAAAGGAAACTTCCGCCCTGAGCACCACAAGGTCTAGAACCGGCCCGGTCACCAATTTGGGATTTTTAAATATTGTTTATTTTCAAATGTAACATGCCCCCAATTCAGTGCACGGGAGGGGGCGCAAAAACATACCCTTGGTCCGGGCACCATGGCGCCTAACTACACCTCTGACTATAGTGCGTGACTATGCACCATAACCCTGGATATCCTTATCCATTAGGAATTTATCTAACCCATTCTTAAAGGTGTTGACTAAGTCCACAATTACAACTCCCTCAGGTAGGGAATTTCAAACACGTATTGTCCTTACCTTGAAAAAGCCTTTACGCCGTATTTTGCGGAATCTCCTCTCCTCTAACCTGAGCGAGTGTCCACGAGTCCTCTGTGTTGATCTAACCAAAAACAGGTCCCGCGCAAGCTCTATGTATTGTCTCCTTATATATTTGTAGTTTTTGATCATGTCCCCTCTTGGTCTCCTCTTTTCCAGTGTAAACATGCCTAGTCTTGCAAGCCTTTCCTCGTATTCCAGCGTCTCCATGCCCTTAATTAGTTTGGTCGCCTGCCTATGAACCTTTTTTAGCTCCAGGATATCCTTCTTGTAGTATGGTGCCCAGAATTGTACACAGTATTCAAGGTGTGGCCTCACTAGTGATTTATATAACGGGAGTATATCACCCTCGTCCCTAGCATCAATTCCCCGTTTTATGCATGCTAATATCTTATTAGCCTTCTTTGCTGCAATCCTACTTTGGGTACTTCTGCTTAGTTTGCTATCTATGAGAACATCTGAGTCCTTTTCCAGGACAGTATCCCCTATTTTTACCCCATTCAGTATGTAGGTGTTATTTTTGTTCTTGCTACCACAGTGCATTACCTTACACTTGTCTGTATTGAAGCGCATTCTCCATTTGGCTGTCCATGCTTCTAATTTAACTAAGTCATTCTGAAGAGACTCAGCATTCCCCTCCGTATTTATAGCCTTGCACAATTTGGTATCATCTGCAAAAATTGACACCATGGTCTCTAGACCTTCTGTTAGGTCGTTAATGAAAATGTTGAACAATAGCGGTCCTAATACCGAGCCTTGTGGCACACCACTTAACACTTCAGTCCAATTTGAAAAAAGATCCATTGACCTCAACGCGCTGCTCCCTATTATCTAACCAATTTTCTCTTACGTCCTAGAGGATGCTGGGGACTCCGTAAGGACCATGGGGTATAGACGGGCTTCGCAGAAGACATGGGCACTATAAAGAACTTTAGATGGGTGTGCACTGGCTCCTCCCTCTATTGCCCTCCTCCAGACCCCAGTTAGATCCTGTGCCCAGAGGAGACTGGGTGCACTCAACAGACAAAGAGGAAGGGGGGTGTAAATCCCCACCCCTAAATTCCCTTCCGCACACTGAAATTACCTGTAACCATCCCTGAACCTATCTGGTAATAAAATTCAGAGAATTAGTCACAAATGTTTGCAAACACATGTTTAGCTGCTGGCCACTTCACGGCTTCTCTGATACAGCAGTCCTAACACCACATGATAGCAGTGCCCAGACTGGGTGCACTACAGGGGAGCTCTCCTGAGTTTCTCTGAAAATGACTTTTGTTAGGTTTTTTATTTTCAGGGAGCACTGCTGGCAACAGGCTCCCTGCATCGTGGGACTGAGGGAAGAGAAGCAGACCTACTTAAATGATAGGCTCTGCTTCTTAGGCTACTGGACACCATTAGCTCCAGAGGGTCGGAACGCAGGTCTCACCCTCGCCGTTCGTCCCGGAGCTGCGCCGCCATCCTCCTCACAGAGCCGGAAGATAGAAGCCGGGTGAGTATAAGAAGAAAGAAAACTTCAAAGGCGGCAGAAGACTTCGGATCTTCTCTGAGGTAACGCGCAGTGGTAACGCTGCGCGCCATTGCTCACACACACACACACACACACACACACACACAGCGGGCACTGAAGGGTGCAGGGGGGGGCGCCCTGGGCAGCAATAATAAACCTCTAGGGACTGGCTAACATATATATATGCTGCGGAGGCTGTATATTAAATTATCCCCCGCCAGTATTGGAAATTTGAGCGGGACCGAAGCCCGCCGCTGAGGGGGCGGAGCTTGATCCTCCAGCACTAACCAGCGCCATTTTCTCCACAGCACACTGCAGAGAAGCTGGCTCCCCGGACTCTCCCCTGCTGAACACGGTGACAGAGGGCAAAAAAGAGGGGGGGGGGCACATTTAATTGGCGCATTGAGTGTGTATATATATATATATATATATATATATATATAAAAGCGCTGTTTTAACTGGGAATTTTGTTTCCAGTGTCAGGTGGCGCGGTGTGTGTGCTGGCATACTCTCTCTCTGTCTCTCCAAAGGGCCTTACTCTCTTTCTGTCTCCATATAGGTATATCCCTGAGTGTGTGGGGGTGTCGGTACGTGTGTGTCGGCATGTCTGAAGCGGAAGGCTCATCTAAGGAGGAGGTGGAGCAGATGATTGTGGTGTCTCCGTCGGCAACGCTGACACCTGATTGGTTGGATATGTTGAATGTTTTAAATGCAAATGTGTCTTTATTACATCAGAGATTGGACAAAGCAGAGTTCAGGGATAGAACAGGGAGTCAATCCATGGCTTTGACTGTGTCACAGGGCCCTTCAGGGTCTCAGAAACGTCTCCTGTCCCAAGTAGCAGACACTAATACCGACACGGATTCTGACTCCAGTGTCGACTACGATGATGCGAGGTTACACCCAAGGGTGGACAAAAGTATTCATTATATGATTATTGCAATAAAGGATGTTTTACATATCACAGATGACCCCTCTGTCCCTGACAAGAGGGTACACATGTTTAAGGAAAAGAAGCCTGAGGTAACCTTTCCCCCATCTCATGAGCTGAACGCATTATTTGAAAAGGCTTGGGAAACTCCAGGCAAGAAACTGCAGATTCCCAAGAGAATTCTTATGGCGTATCCTTTCCCTGCGCAGGACAGGTTACGGTGAGAATCCTCACCCAGGGTGGACAAGGCGTTAACGTGCTTGTCCAAAAAGGTGGCGCTACCGACTCCAGACACAGCAGCCCTCAAGGATCCTGCTGATCGCAGACAGGAAACTACCTTAAAATCAATTTATACACATACGGGTGCCTTGCTCATACCGGCAATAGCGTCGGCTTGGGTTTGTAGCGCTGTAGCGGCTTGGACGGATACTTTGTCACCTGACATTGATACCCTGGATAGGGATACAATTTTATTGACCTTAGGTCACATTAAAGACGCAGTCTTATATATGAGGGACGCTCAGAGAGACGTTCGTCTGCTAGGTTCGAGAGCCAATGCCATGGCGATTTCTACTAGGCGAGCCCTGTGGACCCGCCAATGGACGGGTGATGCCGACTCAAAGAGGCATATGGAAGTTTTGCCTTACAAGGGTGAGGATTTATTTGGGGAAGGTCTCGCAGACCTGGTTTCCACAGCTACCGCGGGTAAATCTACTATTTTACCTTATGATTCCCCACAGCAAAAGAAAACGCAGCAATATCAGATGCAGTCCTTTCGGTCGCATAAGTCCAGAAGAGGTCGGGGCTCTTCCTTCCTCACCAGAGGTAAGGGTAGAGGGAAAAGAATGCCTGCTACGGCTAGTTCCCAGGAGCAGAAGTCCTCCCCGGCTTCTACTAAATCCACCGCATGACGCTGGGGTTCCACTGAGGGAGTCCGCGCCGGTGGGGGCACGTCTTCGACTCTTCAGCCATGTCTGGGTTTAGTCAGACGTGGATCCTTGGGAAATGGAAATTGTATCCCAAGGTTACAAGCTGGAATTCGAAGACGTGCCTCCTCGCCGGTTTTTCAAATCGGCTTTACCAGCTTCCTCCCCAGAAAGGGAGATAGTTTTAGCTGCAATTCAAAAACTGTGTCAACAACAAGTGGTTGTCGAGGTTCCCCTAGTTCAACAGGGGAAGGGGTACTATTCAACCCTATTTGTGGTCCCGAAACCGGATGGCTCGGTCATACCCATTCTAAATTTAAAATCCCTAAACCTGTACTTGAAAAAGTTCAAATTCAAGATGGAATCGCTCCGGGCAGTTATCTCCAGCCTGGAAGGGGGGATTTTATGGTGTCACTGGACATAAAGGACGCATACCTTCATGTCCCCATATATCCCCCTTATCAGGCGCACCTGAGATTCGCTGTACAGGACTGTCATTACCAGTTTCAGACGTTGCCGTTTGGGCTTTCCACGGCCCCGAGGATTTTCACCAAGGTAATGGCGGAAATGATGGTGCTCCTGCGCAGGTCCCGTACTTGGAAGATCTCCTGATAAAAGCGAGATCAAGAGATCAGTTACTGAAAAGCGTGGCGCTCTCCCTGAGAGTGCTGCAGCAACATGGCTGGATTCTGAATCTACCAAAGTCACAGTTGGTTCCAACAACTCAGCTATCTTTCTTAGGCATGATTCTGGACACAGAACAAAAGAGGGTTTTTCTCCCAATGGAAAAAGCCCAGGAACTCCAGAACATGGTCAGAGACCTGTTAAAACCGAAAAGAGTGTCAGTTCATCAATGCACTCGAGTACTGGGGTAAATGGTGGCGACCTACGAGGCCATCCCCTTCGGCAGGTTTCATGCGAGGACGTTTCAGTGGGACCTTCTGGACAAGTGGTCCGGGTCCTGGTCCCATCTTCTAATTCATCAGAAAATAAGCCTGTTCCCCAGGGCCAGGGTGTCTCTCCTGTGGTGGCTACGGAGTGCTCACCTTCTAGAGGGTCGCAGGTTCGGCATTCAGGACTGGAATCTGGTGACCACGGACGCGAGCCTCCGAGGATGGGGAGCAGTCACAAGAGGAAGAAACTTTCAGGGATTATGGTCAAGCCAGGAGGCTTGTCTACACATCAACGTTCTAGAATTGAGGGCCATATACAACGGCCTTCGTCAAGTGGAGAATCTTCTTCGCGACCTATCGGTTCTGATTCAATCAGACAACGTCACAGTAAACCGCCAAGGTGGGACAAGGAGCAGAGTGTCAATGGCGGAAGCCACCAGAATTCTTTGCTGGGCGGAAAAATCACATAAGCGCTTTGGCAGCAGTCTTCATTCCGGGAGTGGACAACTGGGAAGCAGACTTCCTCAGCAGACACGATCTCCATCCAGGAGAGTGGGGACTTCATCAAGAAGTTTTTGCAGAGATAACAAGTCATTGGGGACTTCCTCAAATAGACATGATGGCGTCACGCCTCAACAAGAAGCTTCGGAGGTATTGTGCCAGGTCAAGGGACCCTCGGGCAGTAGCAATAGACGCCATGGTGACACCGTGGGTGTTTCAGTCGGTCTATGTGTTCCCTCCTCTTCCACTCATCTCAAAGATATTGAGAATCATAAGACGACAAAGCGACAATACTCATTGTTCCAGATTGGCCTCGAAGGGCCTGGTATTCAGAACTTCAGGAAATTCTCACAGAAGATCCGTGGCCTCTTCCTTTCAGAGAGGACCTGTTGCAACAGGGGCCCTGCGTGTTCCAAGACTTACCGCGGTTACGTTTGATGGCATGTCGGTTGAACACCGAATCCTATCTGTGAAAGGAATTCCAGAAGAAGTCATCCCTACTCTGATAAAGGCTAGGAAGGAGGTGACGGCGAAACATTATCACCGTATCTGGAGAAAGTATGTATCTTGGTGTGAAGCCAAGAATGCTCCTACTGAGGAATTCCATCTGGGCCGTTTTCTCCACTTTCTACAAACAGGAGTGGATATGGGCCTACAATTAGGCTCCATTAAGTTACAGATTTCGGCCCTATCAATTTTCTTTCAGAAGGAATTGGCTTCTCTCCCAGAAGTCCAGACTTTTGTAAAGGGAGTGCTGCACATACAGCCTCCTTTTGTGACTCCAGTGTCACCATGGGACCTTAACGTGGTGTTACAGTTCCTAAAATCTCACTGGTTTGAACCTCTTCAAACGGTTGAATTAAAATTTCTCACTTGGAAGGTGGTCATGTTGTTGGCCTTGGCATCTTCAAGGCGGGTGTCCGAATTGGCGGCTTTGTCTCACAAAAGCCCCTATCTGATTTTCCATGTGGATAGAGCGGAATTAAGGACTCGTCCTCAATTTTTGCCTAAAGTGGTTTCATCGTTTCATATGAACCAACTTATTGTGGTACCTGTGGCTACAGATGACTTGGAGGATTCCAAGTCCCTTGATGTAGTCAGGGCCTTAAAAATTTATGTAGCCAGGACGGCTCGGTTTAGGAAAACAGAGGCACTGTTTATCCTGTATGCAGCCAACAAGGTTGGCGCTCCTGCTTCTAAGCAGACTATTGCTCGCTGGATCTGTAACACGATTCAGCAGGCTCATTCTACGGCTGGATTGCCGTTACCAAATTCGGTAAAGGCCCATTCCACTAAGAAGGTGGGCTCTTCTTGGGCGGCTGCCCGAGGCGTCTCGGCATTACAGCTTTGCCGAGCGGCGACTTGGTCGGGTTCAAACACTTTTGCAAAATTCTACAAGTTTGATACCCTGGCTGAGAGGACCTCATGTTTGCTCAATCGGTGCCGCAGAGTCATCCGCACTCTCCCTCCCGGTCTGGAGCTTTGGTATAATCCCCATGGTCCTTACGGAGTCCCCAGCATCCTCTAGGACGTAAGAAAAAATAAGATTTTAAACCTACCGGTAAATCTTTTTCTCCTAGTCTGTAGAGGATGCTGGGCGCCCGTCCCAGTGCGGACATATTGCTGCAAGGCTTGTATATAGTTATTGCTTACATAAGGGTTATGTTACAGTTGAGATCAGTCTTTGGCTGATGCTGTTTTTGTTCATACTGTTGACTGGTTGCGTATATTCCAGGTTATACGGTGTGGATGGTGTGGGCTGGTATGAATCTTGCCCTTGGATTAACAAAAATCCTTTCCTTGTACTGTCCGTCTCTTCTGGGCACAGTTCTCTAACTGAGGTCTGGAGGAGGGGCATAGAGGGAGGAGCCAGTGCACACCCATCTAAAGTTCTTTATAGTGCCCATGTCTCCTGCGGAGCCCGTCTATACCCCATGGTCCTTACGGAGTCCCCAGCATCCTCTACGGACTAAGAGAAAAAGATTTACCGGTAGGTTTAAAATCTTATTTTTGACACAAGTGCATATTATACTATACAAGTATAGTGTATGTACACATTGCTGCATCAGGGGACATGCTACTGAGATAAGTATCAGGGTGGCAAAAACCAAGGGTTATGTGCCATTGTAGAGAGTATGCAGTAGAGATGAGCGGGTTCGGTTTCTCTGAAACCGAACCCGCACGAACTTCATGTTTTTTTTACGGGTCCGAGCAGACTCGGATCCTCCCGCCTTGCTCGGTTAACCCGAGCGCGCCCGAACGTCATCATGACGCTGTCGGATTCTCGCGAGACTCGGATTCTATATAAGGAGCCGCGCGTCGCCGCCATTTTCACACGTGCATTGAGATCGATAGGGAGAGGACGTGGCTGGCGTCCTCTCCATTAGAAATTAGATTAGAAGAGAGAGAGAGATTGTGCAGAGTCAGACAGAGTTTACCACAGTGACCAGTGCAGTTGTTGTTAGTTAACTTTTATTTATTTTAATATAATATATCCGTTCTCTGCTATATCCGTTCTCTGCCTGAAAAAAAACGATACACAGCAGCAGCCAGTCACACAGTGTGACTCAGTCTGTGTGCACTCAGCTCAGCCCAGTGTGCTGCACATCAATGTATAAAAGGCAAAGCTTATAATAATTGTGGGGGAGACTGGGGAGCACTGCAGGTTGTTATAGCAGGAGCCCCCAGGAGTACATAATATTATATTAATTTAAAATTAAACAGTGCACACTTTTGCTGCAGGAGTGCCACTGCCAGTGTGACTAGTGGTGACCAGTGCCTGACCACCAGTATAGTAGTATATTGTTGTATGTATTGTATACTATCTCTTTATCAACCAGTCTATATTAGCAGCAGACACAGTACAGTGCGGTAGTTCACGGCTGTGGCTACCTCTGTGTCGGCAGTCGGAACTCGGCAGGCAGTCCGTCCATCCATAATTGTATTACAATATATACCACCTAACCGTGGTATTTTTTTTTCTTTCTTTATACCGTCGTCATAGTGTCATACTAGTTGTTACGAGTATACTACTATCTCTTTATCAACCAGTGTACAGTGCGGTAGTTCACGGCTGTGGCTACCTCTGTGTCGGCAGTCGGCAGGCAGTCCGTCCATCCATAATTGTATTATTATTATAATATATACCACCTAACCGTGGTTTTTTTTTCATTCTTTATACCGTCATAGTGTCATACTAGTTGTTACGAGTATACTACTATCTCTTTATCAACCAGTGTACAGTGCGGTAGTTCACGGCTGTGGCTACCTCTGTGTCGGCAGTCGGCAGGCAGTCCGTCCATCCATAATTGTATTATTATTATAATATATACCACCTAACCGTGGTTTTTTTTTCATTCTTTATACCGTCGTCATAGTGTCATACTAGTTGTTACGAGTATACTACTATCTCTTTATCAACCAGTGTACAGTGCGGTAGTTCACGGCTGTGGCTACCTCTGTGTCGGCAGTCGGCAGGCAGTCCGTCCATCCATAATTGTATTATTATTATAATATATACCACCTAACCGTGGTTTTTTTTTCATTCTTTATACCGTCGTCATAGTGTCATACTAGTTGTTACGAGTATACTACTATCTCTTTATCAACCAGTGTACAGTGCGGTAGTTCACGGCTGTGGCTACCTCTGTGTCGGCAGTCGGCAGGCAGTCCGTCCATCCATAATTGTATTATTATTATAATATATACCACCTAACTGTGGTATTTTTTTTTCTTTCTTTATACCGTCGTCATAGTGTCATACTAGTTGTTACGAGTATACTACTATCTCTTTATCAACCAGTGTACAGTGCGGTAGTTCACGGCTGTGGCTACCTCTGTGTCGGCAGTCGGCAGGCAGTCCGTCCATCCATAATTGTATTATTATTATAATATATACCACCTAACCGTGGTTTTTTTTTCATTCTTTATACCGTCGTCATAGTGTCATACTAGTTGTTACGAGTATACTACTATCTCTTTATCAACCAGTGTACAGTGCGGTAGTTCACGGCTGTGGCTACCTCTGTGTCGGCAGTCGGCAGGCAGTCCGTCCATCCATAATTGTATTATTATTATAATATATACCACCTAACCGTGGTATTTTTTTTTCTTTCTTTATACCGTCGTCATAGTGTCATACTAGTTGTTACGAGTATACTACTATCTCTTTATCAACCAGTGTACAGTGCGGTAGTTCACGGCTGTGGCTACCTCTGTGTCGGCAGTCGGCAGGCAGTCCGTCCATCCATAATTGTATTATTATTATAATATATACCACCTAACCGTGGTTTTTTTTTCATTCTTTATACCGTCGTCATAGTGTCATACTAGTTGTTACGAGTATACTACTATCTCTTTATCAACCAGTGTACAGTGCGGTAGTTCACGGCTGTGGCTACCTCTGTGTCGGCAGTCGGCAGGCAGTCCGTCCATCCATAATTGTATTATTATTATAATATATACCACCTAACCGTGGTTTTTTTTTCATTCTTTATACCGTCGTCATAGTGTCATACTAGTTGTTACGAGTATACTACTATCTCTTTATCAACCAGTGTACAGTGCGGTAGTTCACGGCTGTGGCTACCTCTGTGTCGGCAGTCGGCAGGCAGTCCGTCCATCCATAATTGTATTATTATTATAATATATACCACCTAACTGTGGTATTTTTTTTTCTTTCTTTATACCGTCGTCATAGTGTCATACTAGTTGTTACGAGTATACTACTATCTCTTTATCAACCAGTGTACAGTGCGGTAGTTCACGGCTGTGGCTACCTCTGTGTCGGCAGTCGGCAGGCAGTCCGTCCATCCATAATTGTATTATTATTATAATATATACCACCTAACCGTGGTTTTTTTATACCACCTAACCGTGGCAGTCCGTCCATAATTGTATACTAGTATCCAATCCATCCATCTCCATTGTTTACCTGAGGTGCCTTTTAGTTCTGCCTATAAAATATGGAGAACAAAAAAGTTGAGGTTCCAAAATTAGGGAAAGATCAAGATCCACTTCCACCTCGTGCTGAAGCTGCTGCCACTAGTCATGGCCGAGACGATGAAATGCCAGCAACGTCGTCTGCCAAGGCCGATGCCCAATGTCATAGTACAGAGCATGTCAAATCCAAAACACCAAATATCAGAAAAAAAAGGACTCCAAAACCTAAAATAAAATTGTCGGAGGAGAAGCGTAAACTTGCCAATATGCCATTTACCACACGGAGTGGCAAGGAACGGCTGAGGCCCTGGCCTATGTTCATGGCTAGTGGTTCAGCTTCACATGAGGATGGAAGCACTCAGCCTCTCGCTAGAAAACTGAAAAGACTCAAGCTGGCAAAAGCACCGCAAAGAACTGTGCGTTCTTTGAAATCCCAAATCCACAAGGAGAGTCCAATTGTGTCGTTTGCGATGCCTGACCTTCCCAACACTGGACGTGAAGAGCATGCGCCTTCCACTATTTGCATGCCCCCTGCAAGTGCTGGAAGGAGCACCCGCAGTCCAGTTCCTGATAGTCAGATTGAAGATGTCAGTGTTGAAGTACACCAGGATGAGGAGGATATGGGTGTTGCTGGCGCTGGGGAGGAAATTGACCAGGAGGATTCTGATGGTGAGGTGGTTTGTTTAAGTCAGGCACCCGGGGAGACACCTGTTGTCCGTGGGAGGAATATGGCCGTTGACATGCCAGGTGAAAATACCAAAAAAATCAGCTCTTCGGTGTGGAGGTATTTCACCAGAAATGCGGACAACAGGTGTCAAGCCGTGTGTTCCCTTTGTCAAGCTGTAATAAGTAGGGGTAAGGACGTTAACCACCTCGGAACATCCTCCCTTATACGTCACCTGCAGCGCATTCATAATAAGTCAGTGACAAGTTCAAAAACTTTGGGTGACAGCGGAAGCAGTCCACTGACCAGTAAATCCCTTCCTCTTGTAACCAAGCTCACGCAAACCACCCCACCAACTCCCTCAGTGTCAATTTCCTCCTTCCCCAGGAATGCCAATAGTCCTGCAGGCCATGTCACTGGCAAGTCTGACGAGTCCTCTCCTGCCTGTGATTCCTCCGATGCATCCTTGCGTGTAACGCCTACTGCTGCTGGCGCTGCTGTTGTTGCCGCTGGGAGTCGATGGTCATCCCAGAGGGGAAGTCGTAAGCCCACTTGTACTACTTCCAGTAAGCAATTGACTGTTCAACAGTCCTTTGCGAGGAAGATGAAATATCACAGCAGTCATCCTACTGCAAAGCGGATAACTGAGTCCTTGACAACTATGTTGGTGTTAGACGTGCGTCCGGTATCCGCCGTTAGTTCACAGGGAACTAGACAATTTATTGAGGCAGTGTGCCCCCGTTACCAAATACCATCTAGGTTCCACTTCTCTAGGCAGGCGATACCGAGAATGTACACGGACGTCAGAAAAAGACTCACCAGTGTCCTAAAAAATGCAGTTGTACCCAATGTCCACTTAACCACGGACATGTGGACAAGTGGAGCAGGGCAGGGTCAGGACTATATGACTGTGACAGCCCACTGGGTAGATGTATGGACTCCCGCCGCAAGAACAGCAGCGGCGGCACCAGTAGCAGCATCTCGCAAACGCCAACTCTTTCCTAGGCAGGCTACGCTTTGTATCACCGCTTTCCAGAATACGCACACAGCTGAAAACCTCTTACGGCAACTGAGGAAGATCATCGCGGAATGGCTTACCCCAATTGGACTCTCCTGTGGATTTGTGGCATCGGACAACGCCAGCAATATTGTGTGTGCATTAAATATGGGCAAATTCCAGCACGTCCCATGTTTTGCACATACCTTGAATTTGGTGGTGCAGAATTTTTTAAAAAACGACAGGGGCGTGCAAGAGATGCTGTCGGTGGCCAGAAAAATTGCGGGACACTTTCGGCGTACAGGCACCACGTACAGAAGACTGGAGCACCACCAAAAACTACTGAACCTGCCCTGCCATCATCTGAAGCAAGAAGTGGTAACGAGGTGGAATTCAACCCTCTATATGCTTCAGAGGTTGGAGGAGCAGCAAAAGGCCATTCAAGCCTATACAATTGAGCACGATATAGGAGATGGAATGCACCTGTCTCAAGTGCAGTGGAGAATGATTTCAACGTTGTGCAAGGTTCTGATGCCCTTTGAACTTGCCACACGTGAAGTCAGTTCAGACACTGCCAGCCTGAGTCAGGTCATTCCCCTCATCAGGCTTTTGCAGAAGAAGCTGGAGGCATTGAAGAAGGAGCTAACACGGAGCGATTCCGCTAGGCATGTGGGACTTGTGGATGCAGCCCTTAATTCGCTTAACAAGGATTCACGGGTGGTCAATCTGTTGAAATCAGAGCACTACATTTTGGCCACCGTGCTCGATCCTAGATTTAAAGCCTACCTTGGATCTCTCTTTCCGGCAGACACAAGTCTGCTGGGGTTGAAAGACCTGCTGGTGACAAAATTGTCAAGTCAAGCGGAACGCGACCTGTCAACATCTCCTCCTTCACATTCTCCCGCAACTGGGGGTGCGAGGAAAAGGCTCAGAATTCCGAGCCCACCCGCTGGCGGTGATGCAGGGCAGTCTGGAGCGACTGCTGATGCTGACATCTGGTCCGGACTGAAGGACCTGACAACGATTACGGACATGTCGTCTACTGTCACTGCATATGATTCTCTCAACATTGATAGAATGGTGGAGGATTATATGAGTGACCGCATCCAAGTAGGCACGTCACACAGTCCGTACTTATACTGGCAGGAAAAAGAGGCAATTTGGAGGCCCTTGCACAAACTGGCTTTATTCTACCTAAGTTGCCCTCCCACAAGTGTGTACTCCGAAAGAGTGTTTAGTGCCGCCGCTCACCTTGTCAGCAATCGGCGTACGAGGTTACATCCAGAAAATGTGGAGAAGATGATGTTCATTAAAATGAATTATAATCAATTCCTCCGCGGAGACATTGACCAGCAGCAATTGCCTCCACAAAGTACACAGGGAGCTGAGATGGTGGATTCCAGTGGGGACGAATTGATAATCTGTGAGGAGGGGGATGTACACGGTGATATATCGGAGGGTGAAGATGAGGTGGACATCTTGCCTCTGTAGAGCCAGTTTGTGCAAGGAGAGATTAATTGCTTCTTTTTTGGGGGGGGTCCAAACCAACCCGTCATATCAGTCACAGTCGTGTGGCAGACCCTGTCACTGAAATGATGGGTTGGTTAAAGTGTGCATGTCCTGTTTTGTTTATACAACATAAGGGTGGGTGGGAGAGCCCAAGGATAATTCCATCTTGCACCTCTTTTTTCTTTTCTTTTTCTTTGCATCATGTGCTGATTGGGGAGGGTTTTTTGGAAGGGACATCCTGCGTGACACTGCAGTGCCACTCCTAGATGGGCCCGGTGTTTGTGTCGGCCACTAGGGTCGCTTATCTTTCTCACACAGTCAGCTACCTCATTGCGCCTCTTTTTTTCTTTGCGTCATGTGCTGTTTGGGGAGGGTTTTTTGGAAGGGACATCCTGCGTGACACTGCAGTGCCACTCCTAGATGGGCCCGGTGTTTGTGTCGGCCACTAGGGTCGCTTATCTTACTCACACAGCGACCTCGGTGCAAATTTTAGGACTAAAAATAATATTGTGAGGTGTGATGTGTTCAGAATAGGCTGAAAATGAGTGTAAATTATGTTTTTTGAGGTTAATAATACTTTGGGATCAAAATTACCCCCAAATTCTATGATTTAAGCTGTTTTTTAGGGTTTTTTGAAAAAAACACCCGAATCCAAAACACACCCGAATCCGACAAAAAAAATTCGGTGAGGTTTTGCCAAAACGCGGTCGAACCCAAAACACGGCCGCGGAACCGAACCCAAAACCAAAACACAAAACCCGAAAAATTTCAGGCGCTCATCTCTAGTATGCAGTAGACAAAAGTCTACGTTAGATAAGGAAAAAAACTTGAGGGGAGAAGGCCCCACTTGTGTGAGCTTACATTCTGAAAAAAGAGGGGCAGACAGGTAGGGGTGACACAGATGGGGTAGAAGTCAGCATGGTACAGAGGGTTAGGATGAGAGATGAATGGGTTTGATAAAGAAGTGTGTCTTGAGAGCCCATTTGAAGTTTTGTAGGGAGGTCGAGAGTCTGATAGGGCAGGTAGAGAATTCCAGAGGTAGGGGCAAAATCTTGGAAGCAGGAATGGAAGTAAGTAATCAGTATGCAGCAGAGGAGGCAGCAAGCATTGAGGGCGGGTGGGCGTGTACAGGTAGATAAGGTCAGATATGTAAATGAGAGAGGAATGGGTGAGGGTTTTGTAAGTGAGTGTGAGAAGCTTGAATTGAAGATGAAGGGCAGCCAATGTAGTGCTTTTAAGAGAGGGGAGGCTGACGTACTATGTTTGGAGAGGAAGATGACCCGGGCAGCTGCAATGAGGATAGATTTGAGTGGAGAGAGGTGATTATCATGGAGGCCAGCTAGGAGAATCTTAGTAGCATCTATGGTGAGAAATGGTCTAATCCTGGAAATATGTTTGAAATAAAAATGGCAGGACTGCGACAGGTATTTAATGTGTGATTTGAAGGAGAGGGAGAACTCAAAGATAACTCCAAGACAGCATTTTTTTTTTTAAATTCAATAAGTTTTTAAGGCAAAGGCAAACATAACGTACATACATCTACTGGACTAAAACTCTTAAACAGATAGAGTGCAATAAAATCAACAACATGCTTACGGTATTACATAGGAAGCTTAGTGTGATGTGGTATTAGGTATCCCATTCATAGTCATAAATAGCAATAAAGCAGTGGTGACCCATTATTCTTTTATATTAAACACACATTGTATTATCTTTTGTCATGGCATTATCGTGCCTTTGAATCCGGCCGACCACGGGCCACTCATCCCAGAGATCCCACACAGAGACCACTCATATCAGACAGTTAAATAAATCTAGGGTTCAGCAGTATTCATCCGTGAAGCAAAATAGCGAGAGCTCATCCACTTTCCCCAAATAGCAATAAACTTTTTTTCCGCATTCCTGGCCAGATATACAAATTTTTCATGAGCGACGGATGTATTAACCAGCGAAATCCAGGATTGTAGCGCTGGGGCTTCATTAGCCATCCAAAGTCTGGCTATGCAAACCTTGGCCAGAGCACAGAGGTTTATAACATAGCGTCGACTGGGCGGATCTAGAGCTTCCTCATCTATAGTTGCTAATATACAAGAGATAGGTGTAAGTACGGAAGAGGGGATACCCGTACCAACTATGGCACGTATAACCTCCTCCCAAAAAATCGACACCAAGGGACATAGCCATATCATATGCCAAAAGTCTGCTCCCAGACTGCCACATTTGGGACACTTTGAACTATGGGATCCCCCTATATGTGACAGTCTCAGGGGGGACATATATACCCTGTGTAGCACGAACAACTGAATTTGTTGATATCGGACAGATGATGTTGAAAGCCTGCACGATCACAGAGCACCCTCCCACAAATCATCCGACACTGGACCTAGATCAGTTTCCCATTTGGTCTTGAGGGCACTAAGGGGGTCTATATGATGCATTTGAAGTAAACGGCCATATATTTTGGAGACTAAATGACCGGATCCCACCTTCTGCAACAGCAATTTGACCGGTGAATCAGTAAGCGCCGGCGGGCCATCGGGGAATTGGGCAGACATAGCATGTCGCAATTGAAGGAAGCGAAAAAAATACGCAGAGGGGACGTTAAATTCCTGTTTGAATCTGCTGGAAGGATCTAAAAAACCCGTCAGTGTATAAGTGCCCCAGTGAAGTTACTCCCCATGGTTCCCACACCTCCCTGACTTGAAGCTGACACAACTCCGGCAATCCATATTTATTGTCCAGCGGAGTGTCAGGGTCAATGCCCTGCCCCTGCATTATCTGATGCGCCAGCCTCCAAATAGTAAGATATTGTTTAATGAGTGGTAGTGCCGACATTTTGACGCCTCCACAGAGAAGCAGTCTCAGTGGGGAGCCACCTGGATACTCCTGCAATACCAACTGTGAGTGCAGACTTGAAGTGTCAGAATCATTAACCCATTCCCATAGATGTGCTAATTGTGCTGCCAAGTAATAAAAACGAAAGTTGGGAAGAGCCAGCCCCCCTGAGGTTTTGTGCCTGGTCAAAGTATTAAGTTTCAGCCGTGCCCGTTTACTAGCCCATACCAAAGAGGATATCAAACCATCTATCTGTTTGAAAGTTTTCTGGGGGATATATATTGGGGATTGTTGTAGTATGTACAGGAGTTTGGGCTGAAAAACCATTTTCACCATGTTAACCCTCCCTGTAACTGTCAGGGGCAATTTCCCCCAAACCTTCACCTTATTGCGAAGATAAGATATTTGCGGTGTAATATTAAGGGAAGTAAATTTATGAGGGTCATTGGATACCCAAATGCCCAGATATTTAAAGGAATTCACCCATCTTAGCGGGAGAACAGCCAATGGGGAGTCAGGGACCTCGCCCTGAAACGGGATAATGGAGGATTTCTCCCAATTGATCAGGAGCCCGGAGTAACAGCCGAACTTGTTAATAATATCTAAAATCTTAGGCATAGACTCAGCATAGCGATCCACAAATAGCAGGATGTCATCGGCATATAGAGCTATTTTCTCCTCCCTGGTGCCCACAGTGTATCCAACAATTTCAGGGTTCGCTCGCAGAAGACATGCAAGGGGTTCAATGGCTATAGCAAATAGAGTAGGGGACAATGGGCATCCCTGACGAGTACCTCTAGACAATGGAAAGGAATGTGACACAAAGCCATTCACCGCCACTCTAGCCATGGGAGAGGAATACATCAAGCGGACGAATTTGATAAAGCTGGGGCCTATACCAAACTTGTGCATGATACTCCACAAGTACTCCCACTCCACGGAGTCAAATGCCTTAGCGGCGTCCAATGATACTACTATGGATGAGGGTGCCTCACGGGGGACCTGGAGATGGGTAAATAATCGTCTGAGATTAATGGATGTTGACTTATTAGGCATAAATCCCGTCTGATCTGGGTGTATGATCTGCGTAATGACTTTATTTAATCTACACGCCAGGATTTTGGCCAGAATTTTAATATCGGTCGGTAGAAGGGAGATAGGTCTATAAGAATCAACCTTCCTATGGTCCTTATCAGGCTTCGGAAGGACAATAATCAATGCCTCCGCCATAGATAATGGGAGGGATTCCTGTGTGAATATCTGATTATATAGCTCAAGTAATTGGGGGACAAAAAAATCTAAATGGCGTTTATATAGCTCAGACGGTATGCCATCGAGCCCTGAAGCCTTCCCATTGGGGGCAGCATTGATCGCATCCACAATCTCCTCTGGTGAAATAGGTGCCTCGAGGAAGTCATGCGCCTCACAAGTTAGCAAGGGGAGCTGTATAGTCTGTAGATATTCGTCTAGTTGCATCGGGGTGCAGTCTAATTTAGAGCTATATAATCGCCTATAATACGACACGAATTCCGACGCAATCTGTGGGGTCTGCGACACAATGGTACCGTCTGAGGCCTCTATTTCAACTACGGTGTTAGCGGATCTCTCACCCCGTGCCAGGGAGGCTAAATAAGATCCCGGCCTATCCCCGGAGGCGTAAAAGGCGTGAGAGGAGAAGAGGAGTCTATGCTGAGTCTTATCCATTAGACATTCCCTCCACTCCCCCTGAGCCGTCAACCATGCAGATTTGGAACTATTCAAGCAGTCCTGTAAATATTGTGCCTCTGCAGCAACACTTTTGGTCTCTAATTCGGACTCCCGGTGCCTGAAAAAGGTTTTTAAGTTAGCCACTCGTTTAATTAGGGTTCCCCGCAAAAAGGCCTTGAACGCATCCCATAAATTAGAGATAGACTGCCCATCTTTGTTTATCTCGAAAAATTCCCGCCATGCAGTCACCAAATCGGAGCCATCTCCCATATGTACCAGCCAAAACGGATTAAACTTCCACACTGCCTGGCCTCTAGAGCAATTAAAATCCAGGGTCAGTGTTAAAGGGGAGTGATCCGATATACCCCTAGTCTCATATTTGCTATCCCGGACCCTAGGAATCAGATCGCTCGATAAAAGAGCCAGGTCAATCCTAGAGAACGAGGAGTGGGAATGTGAGAAGCATGAATACTGTTTAACAGATGGATGTCTCAGTCTCCAGGGATCAACCAGACCCAGCCCCGAGACAACATCCGCAAAATCATTTCTACCAGAATGTGGACCAGAGGGATTAGTAGAGAATCTATCCATCGCTTTATCTAATACATTGTTGAAATCCCCCACACAAACCACGGGTATACCCGGTGACAAGGCCATAAACTCTGCAACCCTTTTCAGGACATCGGAGGAGTACGGGGGAGGCACATACACGGACAGTAAAAGCAGAGGGGTACAGTGGATCTTACACTTTAGAAAGACATGTCTCCCCCATGGGTCCGTTTGTACTGACTCCATCACAAAGGGAACAGTCTTCTGTACAAGGATAGAGACCCCCCGGGAGGCAGAAGTGTGTGTAGAATGGAATGCCCATCCTACCCAAGGTCTCTTAATGGCTAGGGTCTTGCTGCCCACCAGGTGGGTCTCCATAAGACATATCACATCAGCGGCATACTGCTTAATTTGTCTAAGTACCAGAGATCTCTTAATTTTGTCATTGAGTCCCCGCACATTCCATGACACTATCCTAAGTCCAACCATGAGGGGTCGTTTTGATCATAATAGAGGCTACAGCCCGCAGCCAGCCAGATCCATCTTCTCTGCAAACAAGTACAAGGCACCACCGCTCAATGAATAGGTTTGTAAGCCACACACACTCAAATTCGGAACATCCATACCAGAAACAACCGTAACCGTTAACTTCCCCCCTCCCCCCACCCTGTACACTACTCCCAACCTGCAGCATACTTGGATCCCCTAACCTAACACCGGCTCAAGCCCAGAGCACACAACTCGTTACCCTCTGGGTGAAGCCAAAAATATAATGGCCCTTAGAAAGAAAGAAGAGAAAAAAAAAAAAACGAAACACCAACAAAACAAAGCATCCCCAGCCTTTAGACTAAGTCACCCCCACAAGATAGAAAAAGGGGCGAAGCATACAAAGTCACTCCCCGAGTTTCAAGAGCAATATACCATCGGGTGTATTCGGACCACAAATATATCCCTCCTCTCCCCCATCTCTCCCAACCCACACATCCTAGCAATATAAGTATATTAATTGGCTTGTATGAGAAGGATAACAAGACAGAAGACCTGGTAAGTAATTATCCCCCCCACCGCCCTCACATCCTCAGGAAGCAGTTCTTTGACATTTAAACATTTTCCACATCCTTCATCCCCCCAGTATATATGCAGATAATCTTATCCTGTCCATAAAGTCTCTTGCAACCACAGTCACAGGAAATAATCACGGATCAGCAAGAGCCCGTCTCGCCGGGAAGCGTCTATCCAGCCATATCATCGCCTCTCGAGGAGCCGCAAAAAATTTGGTTTCACCATCAGCTACCACTCGTAATCGTGATGGAAAGAGCATGGCGTATGGCAAATCAAGTTCCCGGAGTCTCCTCTTAACAGGGAGAAATTGAGCTCTATCTTTCTGCACCTCCACCGCAAAGTCTGGGAAGACCGATATTGGCGACCCGTTCCATTTTAGAGGGCCTTTCGTGCGAGCAAGTTTCAGAACAGTGTCCCGGTCGCGGAAGTGGAGGAACTTGGCGATGAAGGTACGGGGCGGGGCCCCCGGAGGCAACGGGCGCATCGGAACCCTATGAGCTCGTTCTATGGTGAAATGAGACGAGAATTCCTCGGGTCCAAATGCCTTCCGAAGCCACTCCTCTAGAAATTCCTCAGGAGATGAGCCTTCCTCCTTCTCGGGCAAGCCTATGAAACGGACATTATTGCGACGTAGGCGTCCCTCCATATCCGTTAGTTTTTTGCGCACATCAGTCATTTGAGACTCCAAAATATCAGTACGCCGTCCCAGCGGGGTGACAGTATCCTCGACATTGGAGATACGGGTTTCGGCCTCACTCACCCTCTCTCTCACCCGTTGTAGGTCTTGATGTATAATGGAGAGATCAGACTGCACCTGCCCAATTTTATCGGCCAACCGGGCCTCGCTAGCTGTCACGGCATCCAACACTCTTTGTAAAGCAGCATCAGGCGGTTCTGCTGAGGCAGAGCTGTATGCAGGAGAAGGGGGCGGAGACTCAGCTTGTGTAGTTTCCCTCCTCTGTTGTTGGGGACCGGGGTTGCGAACAAACTTTTCCATTGCGCCCGCCGCCGCGTTTTGTTGGCGGCCTTTCACCATTTTGGATAACACAATGCCGCCGTATTCGACTAGTTATATATCCAAGCAATGTAGGCAGAGAGAGGGGGCGCAGGCACCAACCCGCTGTGTGAGGGCCAGGAGACGCAGGACAAATATATATATATAAAAGGACCAATGTTCCTGGCAGTGTTGCTTCGTGTCGGCACTATGAACCTGGAAGCTGTGGTCTGAATCAGGGAGTCTGGCAGTTTCCCACCTGTACAGACAGTACCTTCCCGAGGCAGAACAATGCAGGTCCTCTTATTATCTTTTACCAGCCTCCAGTCAGGTCCAGCTGCCCATGCTGCATGTAACAGACACTTCCTGCAGGAGGGGTTTGGATAGGAGCAAAACTGAGCCTGCCGCCAACCCCAAGATGGCGCCCGGAAACCCCACAGATAGCCCAGTTAATGTTATATCCCCCCAGGGACAAGGGCCCCTGTAGCAGGCAGCGGGGGTGGGCAGCGTTCGGCGCACTGGCCGCTTCAGATCTATCACCGGGCTGTCAGGGGCGGGTGGCGGAGCTCCGTGTATGCGGCCCGCCAACCGCAAGATGGCGCCCGGCGGCTTCACACAGGCTTCACGGCCGCGACAGGCGCCCTGGACGTCCGGCGGGGAAACGAAGCAGAAGGGTGTATTATGCAGGTGGCGGGGCCCCCGCGGCGTCCACTCTCCGATCGCAGGGCACTTCAGGAATGCCGGGAGGGAGACGAGTGGCACAGCTCCCCTGCAGCACCATCCAAGATGGCGCCGGCCTCATGCAGGTCAGAACAAATCAGTTTTTCTAACGTTCCCAGCAGGGACACCGAGCTCCAAATTTACTTGAAATGAGGTCCAAGTCGGGCAGCAGATAATCATAAAGCCGCACAGGGCCACTTATACAGTCACTTAGGGGGTGCAGGATATAATAAGGATAATGTCGGCTGGGGAGCTAGGAGAACACGTCCTACTCCATTACTCGTCAGGCCACCCAAGACAGCATTTTTGAGGGCTAGGGAAGATGATCAGCTCAGTCTTAAGATATGTACACACGGTGAGATTCGGGCTAACCCCGGTTCTCACTGTGCGATAGGGACCAGGTCGGTATCGCAAGCCTAGATGACTGTGCTTACAATACTGACTATGTACGATTTTGGCTAAGTGACAATTTTGACTATACTTTTAAACTAGATAGTCAAAATTGACTTGCCTGCAGAGTCTATCTAGGCTTGCGATACCGACCTCGCGGGACCGCGCATCGGTATCGCATCGGGATCGCATGGTGACTTTCACCTTGCGATCTGCACTATTTTTTCTTGCGATTTTGACTATATAGTCAAAATTGAAAGAAAACATCTTACCGTGTGTACACACCTTACGATATGTTAAGTTTCAGATAGGGCTGGGACTTACCTAATGCTGTCAGCGTTAGTGACACTGACCAGTGATGACAACCACAATAGCACAATGTGCCCACTGTCCTGAACACACCAGGCTCTCTTACTCCACTCCATACAGACACAGCGCCCC
Source organism: Pseudophryne corroboree (assembly GCF_028390025.1). NCBI lineage: Eukaryota > Metazoa > Chordata > Amphibia > Anura > Myobatrachidae > Pseudophryne > Pseudophryne corroboree. The sequence continues at coordinate 147,302,213 of NC_086450.1, forward strand.
TGCCTGCCCTATACAGACTTGAAGGAACCTGTGACTATTAGAGATGAGCGGGTTCGGTTTCTCTGAATCCGAACCCGCACGAACTTCATGTTTTTTTCACGGGTCCGAGCAGACTCGGATCCTCCCGCCTTGCTCGGTTAACCCGAGCGCGCCCGAACGTCATCATGACGCTGTCGGATTCTCGCGAGACTCGGATTCTATATAAGGAGCCGCGCGTCGCCGCCATTTTCACACGTGCATTGAGATTGATAGGGAGAGGACGTGGCTGGCGTCCTCTCCATTTAGATTAGGGTTGAGAGAGAGAGAGAGAGAGATTGACCTGAGGCTGTGATACTGTAGAAGAGAGTGCAGAGTTTAGTGACTGACGACCACAGTGACCACCAGACAGTGCAGTTGTTTGTTTTATTTAATATATCCGTTCTCTGCCTGAAAAAAACGATACACACAGTGACTCAGTCACATACCATATCTGTGTGCACTGCTCAGCCCAGTGTGCTGCATCAATGTATATATATATCTGACTGTGCTCAGCTCACACAGCTTATAATTGTGGGGGAGACTGGGGAGCACTGCAGTGCCAGTTATAGGTTATAGCAGGAGCCAGGAGTACATAATATTATATTAAAATTAAACAGTGCACACTTTTGCTGCAGGAGTGCCACTGCCAGTGTGACTAGTGACCAGTGACCTGACCACCAGTATATATAATATTAGTAGTATACTATCTCTTTATCAACCAGTCTATATTAGCAGCAGACACAGTACAGTGCGGTAGTTCACGGCTGTGGCTACCTCTGTGTCGGCACTCGGCAGCCCGTCCATAATTGTATATACCACCTAACCGTGGTTTTTTTTTCTTTCTTTATAGTCATACTAGTTACGAGTATACTATCTCTTTATCAACCAGTCTATATTAGCAGCAGACACAGTACAGTGCGGTAGTTCACGGCTGTGGCTACCTCTGTGTCGGCACTCGGCAGCCCGTCCATAATTGTATATACCACCTAACCGTGGTTTTTTTTTTCTTTCTTTATACATACATACTAGTTACGAGTATACTATCTCTTTATCAACCAGTCTATATTAGCAGCAGACACAGTACAGTGCGGTAGTTCACGGCTGTGGCTACCTCTGTGTCGGCACTCGGCAGCCCGTCCATAATTGTATATACCACCTAACCGTGGTTTTTTTTTCTTTCTTTATACATACATACTAGTTACGAGTATACTATCTCTTTATCAACCAGTCTATATATTAGCAGCAGACACAGTACAGTGCGGTAGTTCACGGCTGTGGCTACCTCTGTGTCGGCACTCGGCAGCCCGTCCATAATTGTATATACCACCTAACCGTGGTTTTTTTTTCTTTCTTTATACATACATACTAGTTACGAGTATACTATCTCTTTATCAACCAGTCTATATATTAGCAGCAGACACAGTACAGTGCGGTAGTTCACGGCTGTGGCTACCTCTGTGTCGGCACTCGGCAGCCCGTCCATAATTGTATATACCACCTAACCGTGGTTTTTTTTTCTTTCTTTATACATACATACTAGTTACGAGTATACTATCTCTTTATCAACCAGTCTATATTAGCAGCAGACACAGTACAGTGCGGTAGTTCACGGCTGTGGCTACCTCTGTGTCGGCACTCGGCAGCCCGTCCATAATTGTATATACCACCTAACCGTGGTTTTTTTTTCTTTCTTTATACATACATACTAGTTACGAGTATACTATCTCTTTATCAACCAGTCTATATTAGCAGCAGACACAGTACAGTGCGGTAGTTCACGGCTGTGGCTACCTCTGTGTCGGCACTCGGCAGCCCGTCCATAATTGTATATACCACCTAACCGTGTTTTTTTTTTCTTTCTTTATACATACATACTAGTTACGAGTATACTATCTCTTTATCAACCAGTCTATATATTAGCAGCAGACACAGTACAGTGCGGTAGTTCACGGCTGTGGCTACCTCTGTGTCGGCACTCGGCAGCCCGTCCATAATTGTATATACCACCTAACCGTGGTTTTTTTTTCTTTCTTTATACATACATACTAGTTACGAGTATACTATCTCTTTATCAACCAGTCTATATTAGCAGCAGACACAGTACAGTGCGGTAGTTCACGGCTGTGGCTACCTCTGTGTCGGCACTCGGCAGCCCGTCCATAATTGTATATACCACCTAACCGTGGTTTTTTTTTCTTTCTTTATACATACATACTAGTTACGAGTATACTATCTCTTTATCAACCAGTCTATATATTAGCAGCAGACACAGTACAGTGCGGTAGTTCACGGCTGTGGCTACCTCTGTGTCGGCACTCGGCAGCCCGTCCATAATTGTATATACCACCTAACCGTGGTTTTTTTTTCTTTCTTTATACATACATACTAGTTACGAGTATACTATCTCTTTATCAACCAGTCTATATATTAGCAGCAGACACAGTACAGTGCGGTAGTTCACGGCTGTGGCTACCTCTGTGTCGGCACTCGGCAGCCCGTCCATAATTGTATATACCACCTAACCGTGGTTTTTTTTTCTTTCTTTATACATACATACTAGTTACGAGTATACTATCTCTTTATCAACCAGTCTATATTAGCAGCAGACACAGTACAGTGCGGTAGTTCACGGCTGTGGCTACCTCTGTGTCGGCACTCGGCAGCCCGTCCATAATTGTATATACCACCTAACCGTGGTTTTTTTTTCTTTCTTTATACATACATACTAGTTACGAGTATACTATCTCTTTATCAACCAGTCTATATATTAGCAGCAGACACAGTACAGTGCGGTAGTTCACGGCTGTGGCTACCTCTGTGTCGGCACTCGGCAGCCCGTCCATAATTGTATATACCACCTAACCGTGTTTTTTTTTTCTTTCTTTATACATACATACTAGTTACGAGTATACTATCTCTTTATCAACCAGTCTATATATTAGCAGCAGACACAGTACAGTGCTGTAGTTCACGGCTGTGGCTACCTCTGTGTCGGCACTCGGCAGCCCGTCCATAATTGTATATACCACCTAACCGTGTTTTTTTTTTCTTTCTTTATACATACATACTAGTTACGAGTATACTATCTCTTTATCAACCAGTCTATATTAGCAGCAGACACAGTACAGTGCGGTAGTTCACGGCTGTGGCTACCTCTGTGTCGGCACTCGGCAGCCCGTCCATAATTGTATATACCACCTAACCGTGGTTTTTCTTTCTTTCTTTATACATACATACTAGTTACGAGTATACTATCTCTTTATCAACCAGTCTATATATTAGCAGCAGACACAGTACAGTGCGGTAGTTCACGGCTGTGGCTACCTCTGTGTCGGCACTCGGCAGCCCGTCCATAATTGTATATACCACCTAACCGTGGTTTTTTTTTCTTTCTTTATACATACATACTAGTTACGAGTATACTATCTCTTTATCAACCAGTCTATATATTAGCAGCAGACACAGTACAGTGCGGTAGTTCACGGCTGTGGCTACCTCTGTGTCGGCACTCGGCAGCCCGTCCATAATTGTATATACCACCTAACCGTGGTTTTTTTTTCTTCTTTATACATACATACTACTACGACATCTCTTTATCAACCAGTCTATATTAGCAGCAGACACAGTACAGTACGGTAGTTCACGGCTGTGGCTACCTCTGTGTCTGCACTCGGCAGGCAGTCCGTCCATAATTGTATACCACCTAACCGTGGTTTTTTTTTCTTTCTTCTTTATACATACATAGTTACATAGACATCTCTTTATCAACCAGTCTATATTAGCAGCAGACACAGTACAGTACGGTAGTTCACGGCTGTGGCTACCTCTGTGTCTGCACTCGGCAGGCAGTCCATAATTGTATACTAGTATCCATCTCCATTGTTTACCTGAGGTGCCTTTTAGTTGTGCCTATTAAAATATGGAGAACAAAAATGTTGAGGTTCCAAAATTAGGGAAAGATCAAGATCCACTTCCACCTCGTGCTGAAGCTGCTGCCACTAGTCATGGCCGAGACGATGAAATGCCAGCAACGTCGTCTGCCAAGGCCGATGCCCAATGTCATAGTACAGAGCATGTCAAATCCAAAACACCAAATATCAGAAAAAAAAGGACTCCAAAACCTAAAATAAAATTGTTGGAGGAGAAGCGTAAACTTGCCAATATGCCATTTACGACACGGAGTGGCAAGGAACGGCTGAGGCCCTGGCCTATGTTCATGGCTAGTGGTTCAGCTTCACATGAGGATGGAAGCACTCAGCCTCTCGCTAGAAAAATGAAAAGACTCAAGCTGGCAAAAGCAGCACAGCAAAGAACTGTGCATTCTTCGAAATCCCAAATCCACAAGGAGAGTCCAATTGTGTCGGTTGCGATGCCTGACCTTCCCAACACTGGACGTGAAGAGCATGCGCCTTCCACCATTTGCACGCCCCCTGCAAGTGCTGGAAGGAGCACCCGCAGTCCAGTTCCTGATAGTCAGATTGAAGATGTCAGTGTTGAAGTACACCAGGATGAGGAGGATATGGGTGTTGCTGGCGCTGGGGAGGAAATTGACCAGGAGGATTCTGATGGTGAGGTGGTTTGTTTAAGTCAGGCACCCGGGGAGACACCTGTTGTCCGTGGGAGGAATATGGCCGTTGACATGCCAGGTGAAAATACCAAAAAAATCAGCTCTTCGGTGTGGAGGTATTTCACCAGAAATGCGGACAACAGGTGTCAAGCCGTGTGTTCCCTTTGTCAAGCTGTAATAAGTAGGGGTAAGGACGTTAACCACCTCGGAACATCCTCCCTTATACGTCACCTGCAGCGCATTCATAATAAGTCAGTGACAAGTTCAAAAACTTTGGGTGACAGCGGAAGCAGTCCACTGACCAGTAAATCCCTTCCTCTTGTAACCAAGCTCACGCAAACCACCCCACCAACTCCCTCAGTGTCAATTTCCTCCTTCCCCAGGAATGCCAATAGTCCTGCAGGCCATGTCACTGGCAATTCTGACGATTCCTCTCCTGCCTGGGATTCCTCCGATGCATCCTTGCGTGTAACGCCTACTGCTGCTGGCGCTGCTGTTGTTGCTGCTGGGAGTCGATGGTCATCCCAGAGGGGAAGTCGTAAGCCCACTTGTACTACTTCCAGTAAGCAATTGACTGTTCAACAGTCCTTTGCGAGGAAGATGAAATATCACAGCAGTCATCCTGCTGCAAAGCGGATAACTGAGGCCTTGACAACTATGTTGGTGTTAGACGTGCGTCCGGTATCCGCCGTTAGTTCACAGGGAACTAGACAATTTATTGAGGCAGTGTGCCCCCGTTACCAAATACCATCTAGGTTCCACTTCTCTAGGCAGGCGATACCGAGAATGTACACGGACGTCAGAAAAAGACTCACCAGTGTCCTAAAAAATGCAGTTGTACCCAATGTCCACTTAACCACGGACATGTGGACAAGTGGAGCAGGGCAGGGTCAGGACTATATGACTGTGACAGCCCACTGGGTAGATGTATGGACTCCCGCCGCAAGAACAGCAGCGGCGGCACCAGTAGCAGCATCTCGCAAACGCCAACTCTTTCCTAGGCAGGCTACGCTTTGTATCACCGCTTTCCAGAATACGCACACAGCTGAAAACCTCTTACGGCAACTGAGGAAGATCATCGCGGAATGGCTTACCCCAATTGGACTCTCCTGTGGATTTGTGGCATCGGACAACGCCAGCAATATTGTGTGTGCATTAAATATGGGCAAATTCCAGCACGTCCCATGTTTTGCACATACCTTGAATTTGGTGGTGCAGAATTTTTTAAAAAACGACAGGGGCGTGCAAGAGATGCTGTCGGTGGCCAGAAGAATTGCGGGACACTTTCGGCGTACAGGCACCACGTACAGAAGACTGGAGCACCACCAAAAACTACTGAACCTGCCCTGCCATCATCTGAAGCAAGAAGTGGTAACGAGGTGGAATTCAACCCTCTATATGCTTCAGAGGTTGGAGGAGCAGCAAAAGGCCATTCAAGCCTATACAATTGAGCACGATATAGTAGGTGGAATGCACCTGTCTCAGGCGCGGTGGAGAATGATTTCAACGTTGTGCAAGGTTCTGATGCCCTTTGAACTTGCCACACGTGAAGTCAGTTCAGACACTGCCAGCCTGAGTCAGGTCATTCCCCTCATCAGGCTTTTGCAGAAGAAGCTGGAGACATTGAAGGAGGAGCTAACACGGAGCGATTCCGCTAGGCATGTGGGACTTGTGGATGGAGCCCTTAATTCGCTTAACAAGGTTTCACGGGTGGTCAATCTGTTGAAATCAGAGCACTACATTTTGGCCACCGTGCTCGATCCTAGATTTAAAGCCTACCTTGGATCTCTCTTTCCGGCAGACACAAGTCTGCTGGGGTTGAAAGACCTGCTGGTGACAAAATTGTCAAGTCAAGCGGAACGCGACCTGTCAACATCTCCTCCTTCACATTCTCCCGCAACTGGGGGTGCGAGGAAAAGGCTCAGAATTCCGAGCCCACCCGCTGGCGGTGATGCAGGGCAGTCTGGAGCGACTGCTGATGCTGACATCTGGTCCAGAGGTAATGGATATCTGTTCTTAACTGTTATGTCATTGAGACCTCTATAGTCAATACAGGGCCGCAAATCTCCATCCTTCTTTTTGACGAAGAAAAATCCTGCTCCGGCCGGAGATGTAGAAGACCTGATGAACCCTTTCTCCAAGTTCTCCCGGATATACTCCGACATGGCCTCTGTCTCGGGAAGTGAGAGAAGGTAAATTCATCCTTGGGGAGGAGTCTTACCGGGTACTAGCTCAATGGGACAATCCCAAGTACGATGCGGAGGCAAGGTGTCCGCCCCATGCTTACTGAAAACATCTTGAAAAGCTTGGTACTCCACAGGAAGGCTGGAAGGGCAGGAAGAACAGAGAGGTCTAACTGAAGGTAAACAGTTCTGGAAGCAGTCTTGTCCCCAAGAGGGAACATCCATAGTTTGCCAATCTATGTGGGGGTTGTGTCTGATTAACCATGGAAACCCTAGGATTAGTTCATGAGAGGCTTTAGGAATTACAAGGAAAGAGATTTTTTCTGAATGGAGAACTCCGACCTTCATCTTGAGAGGAATAGTACGAAAGGATATAATCCCCTCAGGGATATAACTTCCATCCACTGTGGTAACAGAAATGGTACGATCCAAAGGAACCGTTTGTATTCCAGATCGTTTGACCAGAGCTGACGTAATGAAACTTTCGGCGGCTCCGGAGTCGAGTAGCGCAGGGATGAGAAGAGAAGAAGGGAGCTCCAATTGGGTTAACAGGACAGACTCTTTCTTGGTATGTAATTCTGAGAATTCTCCTAGCTTTACCTCTCCAGCGCAAACTAGGAGCGGGCGTTTCCCGGACGTAGATTGCAAGTTTTAACAAAGTGATCAGATGCACCACAATACAGGCAGAGGTTCCCTTGTCGCCATCTCTGATGTTCTTCATTGGAGAGGCGGGAGCGATTAATCTGCATGGGTTCTTCCGCAGTTGGTGATGATGGTGTTGGTGGAAGAACAACTCTAGGCTTAGGGCGATCTGACTGCAACCCTCCATACAGCGCTCTCTATACCTTAGGTCTAACTTATTTCATAAAGAAATTCGTTTATCCATCTTATCAGGTATGTCCTGAGTTGCGAGGTCATCTATGAGCTTTTCGGAGAGACCGCTCCAGAAAGCTGCAATGAGAGCCTCCTCGTTCCAGTTAAGTTCTGAGGAAAGGGTGCGAAACTGGATCACGTACTGACTGACCGTACGCGTGCCCTGACGCAGGCGCAGGATCTCCAATGAGGCGGCAGAAGTCCTGCCCGGTTCGTCGAAGATTCTTCGAAAGGTGGCCACGAATTCTGGATAGTTAGATAAGATGGGATCCATCCTCTCCCACAATGGTGAAGCCCATTCCAACGCTTGCCCAGTAAGTAAAGAAATTATATAGGCTACTTTGGTTCTTGCTGATGGGAAGTTGGCCGACTGTAGTTCGAACTGGATTTCGCACTGGTTAAGAAACCCGCGGCATTGTTTTGGATTCCCATCGAATTTACTGGGAGGTGGCAAATGCAACCGTGGAAGTGGTACTGGTACAGGAGGAAGCGGGACCGGAGGTGCTAATGTTGGAGCAGCTGAAGATACTTGAGGGGCCGTCATGGCAACACAGAGAGAATCGAGACGTTCGGACATACTCTGCATGAACTGCACGATTTGAGATTGTGTGGCCTCCTGCTTATTTAAGCGAGACCAGATATCTGCAGTTGAATCCCCTCCTGAGGCCTGATCACCCGTCAAATCCATTGGGCCAGTGCTTACTGTCACGTCTAGCAAAGTTTGAGGATCCGGCAGCTGAGATTTGCCCGAGGAGGTAGCAGGCTGTGAATGAACCAGATGAGGTGGCTGGATATAGTTCCTTCGCATAGGACATGGAGCAATGAAGAACGTAGGCGGGGTTTGAGAATCAATGGAAAGTATTTATTATGTACAGGGCTGAGGTAGAGGACCGAGGCTGGAGCACGATGGTTAAAGACGTGGCAGGGGTTTAAGAACTGTGGACTGTGATTTGAAAGACGAGACTGTAGATGATGAACTGTGGAACTGTGGATGGTGGTTGAAGACGTGGCTGGAGACAAGGACTGTGGACTGTGGTTTGTTAAACGAGGCTGAAGATAATAATCTGCAGGCTGTGGTCGGTGGTACAAAGGCGTGGTTGGTGAAGGATATCTGTGGAGTGTGGCTTGAAAGACGAGGCAGAAGACCCGGGGCCGACTGTGCCCAAAGAGTCTTACTGGACCGGGTTTTCCAGGAGCGCTTCCACAGGCAGTAACAGGCTAGAAACGGCAGGGCTGCAGCAGCAACAGAGAACCGACCAAACAGGATCAGGAGGAACCAGAATACAGCAGGAATCCTGGGAGCACAGGCTAAAGCACCTACAACAGGGTTGTAACTTGAAGCACTGGCATCCCTGTCCTAAACCAGCCCCCTTTTATAGGGAGAGCTTCCCCTGGATTGGCTGGAAGAAACAGGAAACAGGAACTATGCTTAAAACTTGGTCTCCAACATGGCGGCGCCCAGTAATACAGACCTTTTTAAAAAGCCACAATGCTCACTGCCCCTGGTCTCCTAGCAACAGCTCAGCAAGAGCGACCTGCTGTAGCGGCGTCCCGCCGCCACAAGCGGACCCCCTCACCGCCGCTACTGCTGCCGACGGATCCGGCGCAGCAGCCCACCTCCACCGCTGCCCGCACATCGCCAAGGAAGCCAGCCCCGCGGCCCCAGCGTACCGGTAAGACTCCGGACGCTGACAGATGTTATATTACAACTTGCACAGTATATCTCTTAAAGATGTATTCGCCTCTTCACATATTGAGGCACACTTTTACCTTTGTGTCTCTTCCTGAATGTGGCGACAGTGGTGGAACTTTCACCATTGCAGGGATGTTATCACTACATGTCCCAGCTCTGCTCTGCTCTGCCATAGGTATGCATGACTGTGGCGTATTGAAATCCACAAATGTTTCTGCGGGGTGCTGCGATGCTGTGTCCTGCCCAGAAAGGGCTGCTAATGAAACATAGAAATATTTCTGTAAATAGAAGGCAGTTAAAATGGGATGCGGTCAAGATCCCGCCGGACGGAATCCCGGCGGTCGAAATACCGACACTGGAATCCCGACCGGCACAATCCCGACATATTCTCCCTCCGTGGGTGTCCACGACACTCAAAGAGGGAGAATAAATTAGTGTGCCGAGCACAGCGAGGCACCGTGCCTGCAGCGTGGCGAGCGCAGCGAGCCCGCAAGGGACTGCGTTCCGCTCGCCAGCCCTGTCGGGATTGTGCTGGTCGGGATTCCGGTGTCGGTATTTCGACCGCCGGGATCCCGTCCAGCGGGATTTTGTTCTGATTCTGTTAAAATGCATAAAAATAAATAAGAGGGATGTTTTTTTGAAGTACATATTTTCTTTAAAATCTTTCTATTTACTTTTACAACATTGTATTTTGCTCAATATAGTCCAAAAATATACATAAACTTTTCACCCATGAAGTGGCAAAAATATATTACCTGCTTTTTTGTGGGCTTAATTTGTATTGGGGTTGGGTTCGGGTGACTAGCGTTTGGGATCCAGCCGGTCACCATACCAATGCCGGGATCCCATGCTTTAGATTGCCGGTGGAGGGGGCGAGCGCAATGAAGCCCCTTGCAGGCTCACTTCACTCGCCACGCTGCAGGCTCAGTGGCTCGCTGCGCTCAACACAGGTTCAATTCCTGCTCTATGTGTGTTGTGGAATAGTCCCTGTCGGGCAGGCAATCAGGCGGGATCCCGGCGTCACATAACTACATCCCTTGTATTAAATGTATTGCTATTGGGGGTAATTCCAAGTTGATAGCAGCAGGATATTTTTTAGCAGTTGGGCAAAAGCATTTGCACTGCAGGGGGGGCAGATATACATACCTCCCAACTGTCCCGATTTTCGCGGGACAGTTCCGTTTTTTGGGGACTGTCCCGCTGTCCCACCCGCGGGCCGCAGTGTCCCGCGGTGGGGGAGTCAGTTGGGAGGCTCTGTCAATCGCTGCTCCGCTTAGCAGAGCAGCGGTGAATAGACGCTGTGCGCATGCGCACAGCGTCTATTTAGTGGAGTCAGAGGGAGAGGGAGCATGCCAGCGGCTCACAGAGCGCTGGGCATGCCCCCTCAGTGACGAAAACGGGGGCGTGGCTCGCGGGTCCTCCACGAAGCCACGCCCCCTTTTCATAGGCCACACCCCTTTTTCAGGGGTGCACAACTTCGCCGCGCAAGTGTCCCGCTCCACAGAACAGTAAAGTTGGGAGGTATGGATATAACATTTGCAGAGAGAGTTAGATTTGGGTGGGTTATTTTGTTTCTGTGCAGGGTAAATACTGGCTGCTTTATTTTTACACTGCAATTTAGATTGCAGATTGAACTCACCCCACCCAAATCTAACTCTCTCTGCACATGTTATATCTGCCTCCCCTGCAGTGCACATGGTTTTGCCCAACTGCTAAAAAATTTCCTGCTGCGATCAACTTGGAATTACCCCTATTGCCTTTTGAAATCCAACATTTTGAAAAAAATACCTTTAGTAAATGTACCTGTTTATTACTGTGTGACGGCAGGTTACGTGGTAACAAGCTTGCATGAAAGTTGATTGAAAATTAAAATCATTTTTCCACCTATAATAGTAAATGTAATAGGGTGCAAGCTTGGATGACTGGTGAGTTTCTGGCATGTTTCTAATGAGATAGAGATCACCCTATGTAGTAGATTTTGGGTCTAACTCAGATCTGATCGCTAGGCTGCGTTTTTTGCCTAATAACTCACATAAATCGCTGATTTTAAACACATTGAATGGCTAAAGAAACCGGTATGTTATGTTATAATGTTAATAATTTTATTTTATATTTTCAAATATAGGGTGGTATTCAATTGTTATATCACGCCAGACCTCCCATCTAAAGTGACGGGAGATCACAGAGCAATATTCAACTATTCTTTTTATTGTGCATATTGCACCCATAAGTGTCGGGTTTAGCAATGTATAGCAGCTAAATCCAACCAAACTAATGGGTGCAACACAAAGTCCACTTTGAGTGCTCAAACAGATCACTTTTCGCTTTAAGCTCGCCACCCCCATAGAGAGGTGAGAGCTGAAATGCTGGCGTCGGCAACCGTTTATGCCTGAATGGAGCAACAATTGATTAACGCCATTGGGCACCCTCTACTGGCTGCTGGCGATAAAACAATTGAATACCACTTACAGTTGTACAAATATTCTTCATGTAAAGTGTTTCCTTAATCATTATCCAAATTGTCCTTTGAGAATAGTGTGAAGAAAAGAAATTTGATGACTCAATTTTTGCAAGTAATTTGACAGATGTAGTGTAATGCATGCTGGGTGTAGTAGGGTATGCCGGCAGCCGGGCTCCTGGCGGCCAGCATACCGGCGTTGGAATCCCAACCGCCAGAATACCGACAGCTGGGCAAGCGCATATGAGCCCCTTGCCGGCCCGCTGCGGGCGCCACGCTATCTATTCTCCCTCCAGGGGGTTTGTGAACCCCCAAGAGGGAGAAAAGGTGTCGGTATGCCGGCTGTCGGGATTCCGGCACCGGTATACTGTGCGCCGGGATCCCGACAGCCGGCAAACTGAAACACCCATGCATGCTATACCCTGTATACCGTAACTATTATATTTTTAAGTCTACCACAATTGTTATGTTAATTTTTAAAACTAAAGCGTTCTCATTAGTTTTTATCAAATTAAAGAATAAAATATTTGCGCATACACTTTAATGTTTAATAAATTACAATGTAATACCCAAATATTTCATTCTTGTTTTTTGAATGCTACTTCACCTTTCTCGCCTCTGTCCTCCTTCAATGATCTCCTTCCCAAAGCTCTGAGCTATTTATGCACAAACATGGCTTATAAAGGGTTAATAATAGTGATGTGCACCGGAAATTTTTCGGGTTTTGTGTTTTGGTTTTGGATTCGGTTCCGCGGCCGTGTTTTGGATTCGAACGCGTTTTGGCAAAACCTCCCTGAAATTTTTTTGTCGGATTCGGGTGTGTTTTGGATTCGGGTGTTTTTTTTTACAAAAAACCCTCAAAAACAGCTTAAATCATAGAATTTGAGGGTCATTTTGATCCCATAGTATTATTAACCACAATAACCATAATTTCCACTCATTTCCAGTTTATTCTGAACACCTCACACCTCACAATATTATTTTTAGTCCTAAAATTTGCACCGAGGTCGCTGGATGACTAAGCTAAGCGACCCTAGTGGCCGACACAAACACATGGCCCATCTAGGAGTGGCACTGCAGTGTCAGACAGGATGGCACTTCCAAAAAATAGTCCCCAAACAGCACAAGATGCAAAGAAAAAAAGAGGCGCAATGAGGTAGCTGTGTGACTAAGCTAAGCGACCCAAGTGGCCGACACAAAGACCTGGCCCATCTAGGAGTGGCACTGCAGTGTCAGACAGGATGGCACTTCTAAAAAATAGTCCCCAAACAGCACATGATGCAAAGAAAAAAAGAGGCGCAATGAGGTCGCTGGATGACCTTGCTAAGCGACCCAAGTGGCCGACACAAACACCTGGCCCATCTAGGAGTGGCACTGCAGTGTCAGACAGGATGGCAGATTTAAAAAATAGTCCCCAAACAGCACATGATTCAAAGAAAAATGAAAGAAAAAAGAGGTGCAAGATGGAATTGTCCTTGGGCCCTCTCACCCCCCCTTATGTTGTATAAACAGGACATGCACACTTTAACGAACCCATAATTTTATCGACAGGGTCTGCCACAGGACTGTGACTGAAATGACTGGTTGGTTTGGGCCCCCACCAATAAAGAAGCAATCAATCTCTCCTTGCACAAACTGGCTCTACAGAGGCAAGATGTCCACCTCCTCCTCATCGTCCGATTCCTCACCCCTTTCACTGTGTACATCCCCCTCCTCACAGATTATTAATTTGTCCCCACTGGAATCCACCATCTCAGTTCCCTGTGTACTTTCTGGAGGCAATTGCTGGTGAATGTCTCCACGGAGGAATTGATTATAATTCATTTTGATGAACATCATCTTCTCCACATCTTCTGGAAGTAACCTCGTACGCCGATTGCTGACAAGGTGAGCGGCTTCACTAAACACTCTTTCGGAATAAACACTGGAGGGGGGGCAACTTAGGTAAAATAAAGCCAGTTTCTGCAAGGGCCTCCAAATTGCCTCTTTTTCCTGCCAGTATACGTACGGACTGTCTGACTTGCCTACTTGGATGCGGTCACTCATATAATCCTCCACCATTCTTTCAATGGTGACAGAATCATATGCAGTGACAGTAGACGACATGTCAGTAATCATTGGGAGGTGCTTCAGTCCGGACCAGATGTCAGCACTCGCTCCAGACTGCCCTGCATCACCGCCAGCGGGTGGGCTCGGAATTCTTAGCCTTTTCCTCGCAGCCCAAGTTGTGGGAGAATGTGAAGGAGGAGCTGTTTACGGGTCACGTTCCGCTTGACTTGACAATTTTATCACCAGCAGGTCTTTGAACCTCTGCAGACTTGTGTCTGCCGGAAAGAGAGATACAACGTAGGTTTTAAATCTAGGATCGAGCACGGTGGCCAAAATGTTGTGCTCTGATTTCAACAGATTGACCACCCGTGAATCCTGGTTAAGCGAATTAAGGGCTCCATCCACAAGTCCCACATGCCTAGCGGAATCGCTCTGTTTTAGCTCCTCCTTCAATGTCTCCAGCTTCTTCTGCAAAAGCCTGATGAGGGTTATGACCTGACTCAGGCTGGCAGTGTCTGAACTGACTTCACGTGTGGCAAGTTCAAAGGGTTGCAGAACCTTGCACAAAGTTGAAATCATTCTCCACTGCGCTTGAGTCAGGTGCATTCCCCCTCCTTTGCCTATATCGTAGGCAGATGTATAGGCTTGAATGGCCTTTTGCTGCTCCTCCATCCTCTGAAGCATATAGAGGGTTGAATTCCACCTCGTTACCACCTCTTGCTTCAGATGATGGCAGGGCAGGTTCAGGACTGTTTGCAGGTGCTCCAGTCTTCGGCACGCGGTGGCTGAATGCCGAAAGTGGCCCGCAATTCTTCGGGCCACCGACAGCATCTCTTGCACGCCCCTGTCGTTTTTTAAATAATTCTGCACCACCAAATTCAATGTATGTGCAAAACATGGGACGTGCTGGAATTTGCCCAAATGTAATGCACGCACAATATTGGTGGCGTTGTCCGATGTCACAAATCCCCAGGAGAGTCCATTTGGGGTAAGCCATTCTGCGATGATGTTCCTCAGTTTCCGTAAGAGGTTGTCAGCTGTGTGCCTCTTATGGAAAGCGGTGATACAAAGCGTAGCCTGCCTAGGAACAAGTTGGTGTTTGCGAGATGCTGCTACTGGTGCCACCGCTGCTGTTCTTGCTGCGGGAGGCAATACATCTACCCAGTGGGCTGTCACAGTCATATAGTCCTGAGTCTGCCCTGCTCCACTTGTCCACATGTCCGTGGTTAAGTGGACATTGGGTACAACTGCATTTTTTAGGACACTGGTGACTCTTTTTCTGACGTCTGTGTACATTTTCGGTATCGCCTGCCTAGAGAAATGGAACCTAGATGGTCTTTGGTACCGGGGACACAGTACCTCAATCAAGTCTCTAGTTGCCTGTGAATTAACGGTGGATACCGGAAACACGTTTCTCACCACCCAGGCTGCCAAGGCCTGAGTTATCCGCTTTACAGCAGGATGACTGCTGTGATATTTCATCTTCCTCGCAAAGGACTGTTGGACAGTCAATTGCTTACTGGAAGTAGTACAAGTGGTCTTCCGACTTCCCCTCTAGGATGACGATCGACTCCCAGCAGCAACAACAGCAACGCCAGCAGCAGTAGGCATTACACTCAAGGATGCATCGGAGGAATCCCAGGCAGGAGAGGACTCGTCAGACTTGCCAGTGACATGGCCTGCAGGACTATTGGCTTTCCTGTGTAAGGAGAAATTGACACTGAGGGAGTTGGTGGTGTGGTTTGCAGGAGCTTGGTTACAAGAGGAAGGGATTTAGTGGTCAGTGGACTGCTTCCGCTGTCATCCAAAGTTTTGGAATTGTCACTGACTTCTGATGAATGCGGTCCAGGTGACGTATAAGGGAGGATGTTCCTAGGTGGTTAATGTCCTTACCCCTACTTATTACAGCTTGACAAAGGCAACACACGGCTTGACACCAGTTGTCCGCATTTCTGTTGAAGTAATTCCACACTGAAGAGGTGATTTTTTTTGTATTTTGACCAGGCATGTCAATGGCCATATTCGTCCCACGGACAACAGGTGTCTCCCCGGGTGCCTGACTTAAACAAACCACCTCACCATCAGAATCCTCCTTGTCAATTTCCTCCCCAGCGCCAGCAAAACCCATATCCTCATCCTGGTGTACTTCAACAGTAACATCTTCAATTTGACTATCAGGAACTGGACTGCGGGTGCTCCTTCCAGCACTTGCAGGGGGCGTGCAAATGGTGGAAGGCGCAACCTCTTCCCGTCCAGTGTTGGGAAGGTCAGGCATCGCAACCGACACAATTGGACTCTCCTTGGGGATTTGTGATTTAGAAGAACGCACAGTTCTTTGCTGTGCTTTTGCCATCTTAACTCTTTTAAGTTTTCTAGCAGGAGGATGAGTGCTTCCATCCTCAGGTGAAGCTGAACCACTAGCCTTGAACATAGGCCAGGGCCTCAGCCGTTCCTTGCCACTCCGTGTCGTAAATGGCACATTGGCAAGTTTACGCTTCTCCTCAGACGATTTTGATTTAGATTTTTGGGTCATTTTACTGAGCTTTATTTTTTTGGATTTTACATGCTCTCTACTATGACATTGGGCATCGGCCTTGGCAGACGACGTTGATGGCATTTCATCGTCTCGGCCATGACTAGTGGCAGCAGCTTCAGCACGAGGTGGAAGTGGATCTTGATCTTTCCCTATTTTACCCTCCACATTTTTGTTCTCTATTTTTTAATGTGTGGAATTATATGCCAGTAATATATCAATAGCAATGGCCTACTACTATATATACTGCGCACAACTGAAATGCACCACAGGTATGGATGGATAGTATACTTGACGACACAGAGGTAGGTAGAGCAGATGCCTACTGTGCCGTACTGCTATATAGTATATACTGGTGGTCAGCAAACTGTGCAAAACTGAAATGCACCACAGGTATGGATGGATACTAGTATACTTGACGACACAGAGGTAGGTAGGGCAGTGGCCTACTGTACCGTACTGCTATATAGTATATACTGGTGGTCAGCAAACTGTGCAAAACTGAAATGAACCACAGGTATGGATGGATAGTATACTTGACGACACAGAGGTAGGTAGAGCAGTGGCCTACTGTACCGTACTGCTATATAGTATATACTGGTGGTCAGCAAACTGTGCAAAACTGAAATACACCACAGGTATGGATGGATAGTATACTTGACGACACAGAGGTAGGTAGAGCAGTGGCCTACTGTACCGTACTGCTATATATTATATACTGGTGGACAGCAAACTGTACAAAACTGAAATGCACCACAGGTATGGATGGATACTAGTATACTTAACGACACAGAGGTAGGTAGAGCAGTGGCCTACTGTACCGTACTGATATATAGTATATACTGGTGGTCAGCAAACTGTGCAAAACTGAAATGCACCACAGGTATGGATGGATAGTATACTTGACAACACAGAGGTAGGTAGAGCAGTGGCCTTCTGTACCGTACTGCTATATAGTATATACTGGTGGTCAGCAAACTGTGCAAAACTGAAATGCACCACAGGTATGGATGGATAGTATACTTGACGTCACAGAGGTGGGTAGAGCAGTGGCCTTCTGTACCGTACTGCTATATAGTATATACTGGTGGTCAGCAAACTGTGCAAAACTGAAATGCACCACAGGTATGGATGGATACTTGTATACTTGACGACACAGAGGTAGGTAGAGCAGTGGACTACTGTACCGTACTGCTATATATATAGTTATACTGGTGGTCAGCAAAATTCTGCACTGTCCTCCTACTATATACTACAATGCAGCACAGATATGGAGCATTTTTCAGGCAGAGAACGTATAATACTGGTGGTCACTGGTCAGCAAAACTCTGCACTGTCCTCCTACTATATAATACTGCTGCTCCCCAGTCCCCAATAAAGCAATTAGCACACTGAGCACAGATATTTGCAGCACACTGAGCACAGATATTTGCAGCACAATTTGCAGCCCACTGAACATAGAAACTGAGAGGACGCCAGCCACGTCCTCTCACGATCATCTCCAATGCACGAGTGAAAAATGGTGGCGACGCGCGGCTCCTTATATAGAATACGAATCTCGCGAGAATCCGACCGCGGGATGATGACGTTCGGGCACGCTCGGGTTAACCGAGCAAGGCGGGAGGATCCGAGTCTGCCTCGGACCCGTGTATAATGGGTGAAGTTCGGGGGGGTTCGGATCCCGAGGATCCGAACCCGCTCATCACTAGTTAATAAGGTAACATTTTCTTGAATTCTATCTCTCAATGCATACTGTACAATTGTTTGGTTTCTGCCAGAAAAAGTCCCTGTGTTTAGCTTCTGCAAACTGCCTGGAATTGCGGGGGATTAATTTGGGTAGCTTCTTAATCACAGCCTATTATATCCAGCGAGCCTCGCTATACTTCTTGCCATGTGTTCCAGTGAGTTTAATCTCATCTAAAACTCTCACCTTGTTACATTTACCCAAATGATGCAGAGGTCTGAAGCAGCATAAAGTGGTAAGAAGAAGCTTTGTGGATGCAGTGGTTAGTAATCTGTCTTTTTGAGGGAAAACAATGACAATGAAATTCAAGGTTAAACAGAGCTGCTTTCCTCCTAGCTTAGGGGGTCATTCAGATCTGATCGCTGCTGTGTGTTTTCACACAGTGTGCGATCAGATCTGAACTGCGCATGCGTGTGAGCCGTAATGCGCCGGCGCGTCGCACAACTGCATGGGCATCGGTGCTTAGTGATGGGACGGTGCCATAATTCCGAACGCACGGGCGTTCACTAAAAGATTGACAGCAGGAGGCCGTTTGTGGGTGGCAACTGACCGTTATACAGGAGTGTCTGGAAAAACGCAGACGGAATCAGGCATTTTCAGGAGGGTGTCTGACGTCAGCTCCGGCCCCAATCAGTAGCAAGACATCGCAGCAGCTGAGTAAGTCCTGAGCTGCGCAGAGACTGCATAAACTGATTTTTGTGCAGTTCTGCTACCAAAGCGAACGCACACTTGCACACAGCTTATACCCTCCCCCTGTAGGCAGCAACTATCTGATCGCAGGGCAGCAAAAAACGCAGCCCATCGATCAGATCTGAATTACCCCCTTAATGTTTACAATCTTACTGGTAAGAATAGGATTCTTTATTTACGACCCTCGCTGTTGGCCGTGCATGCAGCTCAATGTGGACTGTCGTCCAAAAGCTGCAGCACGGCCTGGTCACCGCGTGTCATCACTGAGCAATATTGTCATATCGCTCAGTGTGTATGCTATGCCGCTGACCACTCCGGTAGGGAAGGGAACACGCTAGGCGACGTTGCTAATAGAGCACATCGCCTAGTGTGTACCCACCTTTAGATGGAAGGTTGTGATCCATAGTCTGTGTTAGTGTATATACATAGAGCTTGACCTACTGTAGTTTTGCTTTATTGATCAGAGTGGGAGGAAAACATATATAAAGAGTGTAGAAGTTTTTAGCACACAACAAATATCTGGGCGCAGGATGAGGAGCAGGGGGCTGCGGAGACAGCTTCTAAGGAGTGGGGGGTACGATCGCTCACCCCCCCTGCACATCATGCTGGAAGAGAGTGGACACTGCCTCTCTCCCCACTGCAACGTGTGTGCTGGGCTGGGAAAACAGGCTGCTGCTGCAGCAGTGTCCTCTCTCTCCCCGCTGCTGCTATGCTGTCTACAACAGAGAATGGGGGGAAGGCAGCCGAACCCAGGTAAAGAGTACCCGCTCCCCCCTTGACTCCTCATAGCACTGCTTAACATTCAGTTTGAATACCATCATTTAACCTAGAAAGGATAGATCACCAACTACTGTATCCCCATCACAATTTACCAATTTATGCCTCTGCAGAATCTATAAGAGAAAACATCTTTTTACAAGCAGCAGTCACTTTTGAATTGACTTTCATGCAAGCTTGTTTCTGTATAACCTGCCTTCGTGCATACAAAACACAAGATGTTTATATTTGCAGCAATAATTAAGAAGGTTGTACTCTAACAATCTAAGTTATTACAGTGTTTCAATTTGCTAATTCATTTGTTATCGAGGACATCGACCCAAGACAAAGCAAGATTTACCCTTGTGCTTGAACTTTATTCTTTTTTCTTATCATCTCTCAGCATATTGATAAGTTTCCTGTCGCTATTATGCATCTAATTTTTCATTATATTGATTAAGTATGATGAATGGTGGATTACACACAACGTTTATAATAAATCATAGTTTGATTATACTTGGTAGCCAGCAGATCATTCTAATAAAAGATACATTTATAGATACATTTTACCCCTGTCACCGACCACAGCCCCTAGTGCCTTAAGCTGGGTACACACGGCGCGACGGGGATTCATTCCAACATAGGAACGAATCCATACCCTCCAACATGACCCATTCCATTAGGTACAAAATGTTCTGTTCCTGAACTTCTTTGTCAGTGGCAGTTACAGAGGTGGCGCTGCAGCACAGCCAGCGTTCAGATAGGGGAGTCACACCAACTGCCATTGAGTCCTGGCTGGTGATATTTGGCAGTGTTTGTGGAGGCAGTTGGTGTGGCTCCCCTAGTTGAATTTTGGACTGCGCTTCAGCCCCACCTCTGTAACTGTCCAGGTACAGAGCATTTTGTACTTAGTGGAATGGGTCATGTTGGAGGGTATGCGAATCCCCATCAGCCCAAATTGTGCCTATACACTGGGTCGATTTTAGTGGAGGACAGAAGGACCATGTTCCGTCCTACATTGACATAACTCAGGAGGCTAGCGATGGACGCTTGGTTTAGTGTGCAGCATGCCAAGCGTCTGTCACATGCAACCGCGGGAACGCGCAATCCTGGGTACACACTGAGTAATGTAAGCGATATGTTGCTCTAGAACGGAGTTTTGGAGCGACATTGCTCCAGTGTGTACCCATCTTTAGAATATACTTCCTAGTACTATATGTGCACTTTTATATGTACATAGAGATGGACCCTTTTTAGGAGATGAATGCAGGGGGGCAAAGGAACAGCGCAGTTAGTCTTTTACCATCACTAAATACATAGTAGTATTGCTGTGGCTTACCTTTTACGGTGTTACATCATTGTGTAGACATGTATACAGTGTATTATTGGTATTATGCTTCATTAAGATATAGGATTTGTCTCTCACCAGCATTCCTGTGTTTCAGTGCTGATTTTGTTGCTCTTTTTAGGAGCTATGGGGGCAATTCAGAGAAGATCGCAGCAGCAAATTTGTTAGCAGCTGGGCAAAACCATGTGCACTGCAGGTGTGTCAGATATAACATTTGCAGAGAGAGTTAGATTTGGGTTGGTTTATTGTTTCTGTGCAGGGTAAATACTGGCTGTTTTATTTTTAGACTGCAATTTAGATTTCAGTTTGAACACACCACACCCAAATCTAATCTCTCTCTGCACATGTTATATCTGCCCCCCCTGCAGTGCACATGGTTTTGCCCAACTGCTAACAAATTTGCTGCTGCGATCAAAACTGAAGTAGGCCCTATGGGAGTCATCGCGAGTTGATCGCTCGCTGCCGTTTTTCGCAGCATAGCGATCAGGCTAAAAACCGGCTGTTCTGCGCATGAGTATGGGCCGCAGGGCGCACGCGCTAAGTAATTTCACACAAAACTAAGCAATTTTACACAGGGGCGAGCAACGCTTTTCTGTCGCTCTTCTGATCGGTGTGTGATTGACAGGAAGTGGGTGTTTCTGGGCAGAAACTGCCCGTTTTCCGGGAGTGTGCTAAAAAACGCAGGCATGTCAGGCTAAAACGCAGGAGTGGCTGGGGAAACGGGGGAGTGGCTGGCCGAACGCAGGGCGTGTTTGTGACATCAAAGCAGGAACTAAATGGACTGAAGTGATCGCAATCTAGGAGTAGGTCTGGAGCTACTCAGAAACTGCAGGAAAAGATTTTTGAGCAGTTCTGCTAATCTTTCGTTCGCACTTCTGCTAAGCTAAGATACACTCCCAGAGGGCGGCGGCCTAGCGTGTGCGCTGCTGCTAAAAGCAGCTAGCGAGCGATCAACTCGGAATGAGGGCCAATGTTCATTAAAATACCATTATGTTCTTTTTGTAATTAAGAATTTTAATAAGCGTAATAATGTCCAGAGGCCCTCATTCCGAGTTGTTCGCTCGGTATTTTTCATCGCATCGCAATGAAAATCCGCTTAGTACGCATGCGCAATGTTCGCACTGCGACTGCGCCAAGTAACTTTGCTATGAAGATAGTATTTTTACTCACGGCTTTTTCATCGCTCCGGCGATCGTAATGTGATTGACAGGAAATGGGTGTTACTGGGCGGAAACACGGCGTTTCAGGGGCGTGTGGCTGAAAACGCTACCGTTTCCGGAAAAAACGCAGGAGTGGCCGGAGAAACGGTGGGAGTGCCTGGGCGAACGCTGGGTGTGTTTGTGACGTCAACCAGGAACGACAAGCACTGAACTGATCGCACAGGCAGAGTAAGTCTGAAGCTACTCTGAAACTGCTAAGTAGTTAGTAATCGCAATATTGCGAATACATCGGTCGCAATTTTAAGAAGCTAAGATTCACTCCCAGTAGGCGGCGGCTTAGCGTGTGTAACTCTGCTAAATTCGCCTTGCGACCGATCAACTCGGAATGAGGGCCAGAGTCTCCAGTCATTACACAAAAGCAACTATTTAAGTTCTGGAAAATTAATAATGTGCAAAGTCTCCTGTTGTTGTAGAAAGTAACTATAGGGATTTAGAGATGATCATAAAAGTTACCTAATTGTGTATGTATAATCAGTGCCATAACTAGACATTTTAGCGATGTGTGCAAGAAACAGCATCGGCGCGCCCCCCCCCATATACAAACAGGGCCAGTGCGTGCTGTAGATGTGCGTAAAATATATAGGGGCGTGGCTTCATGGGGAAGGGGTGTGACCACAGACCCACCTTTTACATATTACGGCAGAGTCCCCTTTTTTACACATTACGGCAGCAGAGCCCCCTTTTTACACTTTACGGCTGCAGAGCCCCCTTTTTTACACATTAGGCAGGCAGAGTTCCCCTTTATTACACATTAAGCGGTCAGAGTGCCCTTTTTACACATTATAGCAATAGAGTCCCCCTTTTTTACACATTACAGCAACAGAGCCCTCCTTTTTTATACATTATGGCAGGCAGTCCCCCTTTTTTAATACATTATGGCAAGCAGTCCCCCTTTTTTACACATTATGGCAGGCAGGCCTCCTTTTTTACACATTATACCAGGCAGTCCCCCTTTTTTTTTTTTTTTTTTTTACACATTATGGTAGGCAGTCCCCCTTTTTTACACATTATGGCAGGCAGTCCCCTTTTTTACACATTATGACAGACAGTCCCCTTTTTTTTTTTTACACATTATGGCAGGGAGTCCCCCTTTTTTTTTTACACATTATGGCAGGCAGTCCCCCTTTTTTTTTTTACACATTATGGCAAGCAGTCCCCTTTTTTACACATTATGGCAGGCAGTCCCCCTTTTTTTACACATTATGGCAGGCAGTCCCTCTTTTTTACACATTACGGCAGGCAGTCCCCCTTTTTTACACATTATGGTAGGCAGTCCCCCTATTTTATAGATTATGACAGGCAGTGACCTTTTTTTTATAGATTATGACAGGCAGTCCCTCCTTTTTTACACATTATTGGAGGGAGGGATGGAGGATAGAGAGAGAGAGACAGGGGGAGAGAGAGAGTGAGTTATAGTCACCTGCAACAAGCCGGTATGCGTCTCGTCTGTCCTCTTCCTGTTCCTGACCTACGTTGCGCTCTGCATTGTGGGTGGGCTGGGGGCGGGCTGGGACCACACGGTGAGAGGGCGAAGGGGGAGCTGCAGCTCTGGCCAACTATGTGAGAAGTAGACGGGCGGCACGCCAGCCGGTGATGGTGGGAAGGGGAAGTGCGGGCGGCGCGAGCGGTGGTGACTGCGACGGAGCAGCCAGGCAGATGTTGCTTATGGTCCTGCGCCTTTAGCATATTTGCAATGTGTGCCAGGCACCACTGGCACACACCTAGTTATGGCTGTGTGTATAATTGCCATGTATCTAAGCCTGACCCATACTTGCCAAGAAGCCCGGAGAGGAGATGCAGCTGTCCACTTCGGGGGTGGGGCCCTGTGCTCCACATCATTGGGCCCCACCACCAAGGCAGCAAAATGCCACAGATCTCTGTGGGGAAGGGGTGGGGATAAAATTATGTAATTCACGATTAAAAAGTGTGCCAGGAGTCCAGCGGACTGCCTGAAATTCCGGACTATGCCACACCTTCCAGGAGAGTAGGTGAGTATTGCCTGACTTATGATACACATGCATCTTATGGTAAGGCAACCTTAAATCTAGCATATTGATACATACAGAGCTGTCCATCATCATCCTCAACTCTTGTGTATTTACACTATTTAAGGAACACATTTGAAAGATACGTATAATCCACACAAAGGGCCACATGTAATAGGGTCCAAGTTTGCTGGAGGTGCTGGATACTAGCCAATCTTAGACGATTTGTGGCAAACATTTACAAGGCAATAGTGTGCCAAGCGCAGCGAGCCATGCGAGGGGACCCGGTGCACTTAGATAGTGTCCATGTTGGCCTATGTTGACATTGACAACAACAAAAAACAGAGAAACACATGTCGGTATTTCGACATGTCAGCATTTCAAATGTAGGTATTCTTACTATGTCTGCATTTTGAACATGTCAGCAGAATGAATGTCTGAACCCAATATTATGATGTTATATACTCTGATAACTGGAATTTTATTATACCAGAACCTATATATAGTCATTGCAAAAGAGGCAGCACAAGATAATAGATTGTTTCTCCTACATAGCTACATGATACAAATGGATAAGCACAGGAGTAGGAATAAGATAGATAAAAATGACAATAGATAATTAATGCAAAGTGATCTAAAAAAAATAATGATTAAAAAAAAAGTCTGTGTTTGGAGTGCACATTTAGCATAGAGATGTTCAAAATGTGTTTCGCCATTAGTGGCATTTTTACTATTTCCTCTGTGTATATTTGTCCTTGAACCAACACTGAAAGTTCCAGTCATTAAGATGTGGGCATGTACTGTATCTTTTTAACGCGCTACTTGGACAGTTTAGTGCATTTGCACACATAGGGTACATTGATTAGACTAAGTGAATGTTGCCATTTTGTAGGCAATTAGAATTTTTACAAGACTGCACTCTATCAATTCACTAAGCTTTGATGACATCACTGAGACATGAGCCTCATTGTCACACTGAGAGGGAGCACCCATATTATTGGATGAACGAATAATCACAGCAGTGCAGCCTATAAGTATGTATATCAGTGCTGATGTCAGTATGATACTCTAAACATATTATTTTAATATTTATTGCACGAAGAGGCTTATTCAGGTTGGATCGCAAATCGCCCCACAGGTGCATGCAAGTTCGCGGGACGGTGGGGGTGTGTCAATGCTCCGTTTTCAAGGCAGTAAAAAATCAAGGGCATGGTGGTGCGAATGTGGGGCGTGGTGCGGGCAATCACTAAAATGATGGCGGGCCTCCTGTGGGTGCAGCCAGGCTGCACATGCAGGAGGTTACCCTTTTTTTCTGCAGCAGGGTACACTGGGTTCCACAGGGAAAACATCGGGTGTAGAGTGGATCTTGATCCAGAGGCACCAACAGGCAAAAGCTATTGGCTGTCCCAGGATGCATTGGGGCCTCCTCTGTAACCCCGCCTCCAGGCACTGAGAGCTCAGTTTTTCAGTTGGTGCTGCAGCAGCAGGTCACCATAACAAGTGGGCTGCACTGGGCAACCCTGAAAAAGCTTTTTCTGACAGAAAATTTCTTCAAAACTGGGCTGTAAGCGCTGTATGTCATGGTGACACTTCAGCGCTGCAGCTTCATCACCTCCCAAGCGGCGTTGCATACTCCCGCGGCCTGTTCCCGGGTACTTGCGGCGGAGACTCTCCTGCTTTAGGCACACGGTTGCAGACGCTGTCCTGATTCGCATGGCTGCTACGGGGAGGAGGTAAGAGGGTCCCCCAGGCAGGACACGACATTAAATCACGTTCCGATCGCATGTCTAGGGAGTTGGACTGCGACGCTGCGTGGACACTGTCATCGAGCAGGGACCCCACTTTATTCGCCAGGGCATAGGAGTACAGGTCGAGTGTACTAACGCCCCTGTTAATAAGGCTCCATAGTACCGGCGGTGAGGCCCAGCATAGGGGAGTCGGCGCTTGACCTGTAGCCCCTCCCAGGTCCAGGGTTACATCTACTGCAGATTTTCCCACCCTGGAGCTTCCTCACACTCTGCCTCACTTCCTGACTGAGACTCTGGGCGCCATCTTAGGTATAGCTGAGGCTGGTCTCCGGGACTGCAAGGCAAGGTCTCCCTTGTAAAGCCGCCTGTATACATCGCTGTGACTTTACAAACACTTGAGTATTCTACATGTCTTTATATATATATATATATATATATATATATATATATATATATATTTATTAGTTCAGTGCAGTTTTATTGTAATATAATAATTATCTGAATTGCTAATGTGACTGTGTGTACCTGTATCTGCTGTGAGGTTTCACTTTCAGTGTTTCACAGAGATCTATCACTTTATTCTGTACCCTTAGGGACTAGGTGCATCAGGGTCATTTATATAGTGTGTCACAGTATTTACCTATTACGTGTATTCTACTGTGTACTCAGTCACATAATACCGGATTTAGGGGGAAATTCAGACCTGATCGCAGCAGCAAATTTGTTAGCAGTTGGGCAAAACCATGTGCACTGCAAGGTGGCCAGATATAACATGTGCAGAGAGAGTTAGATTTGGGTGGGGTGTGTTCAAACTGAAATCTAAATTGCAGTGTAAAGATAAAGCAGCCAGTATTTACTCTGCACATAAACAAAATAACCCACCCAAATCTAACTCTCTCTGCACATGTTATATCTGCCACACCTGCAGTGCACATGGGGGTCATTCCAAATTGATTGCACATAGCAACTTTTTGCTGCTCGTGCGATCAACTAGACACCGCGTATGGGGGAGTGTATTTTAGCATAGCAGGGCTGCGATCGCTTGTGCAGCCCTGCTATGCTAAAAAAGTTTTGTGTAAAACAAGACTAGCCCTGCAGTTACTTACCCTGTGCGATGGATCCAGCGACGAAGGTCCCGGAATTGACATCAGACATTCAGTCTCCAAACGCCTGGACGCGCCTGCGTTGTCACATGTTACACGCACATGTTATATCTGCCCCCACTGTCCGGATCTACTATAGGGTCTGGGATTCTTACTTCACCTGGTGTGTTGACAAGAACTGTGATGCTTACAGATACAAAATATCCAGAATCCTGGCTTTCATGTAACAAGGCCTGGACTTAAGCCTTAGTCCAGGGGTGGGCAAACTACGGCCCGATCCTTCCCGGCCTGCTGCCTCCCACTGAGCAATGACAGGCAGCCTGACCTGCTGCTTGTCATTGCGCTACAATATCTTCCAGCCGCGGCCGCACTGAGTGTCCTCAGCCCATCAGAGCTCGCGGACCGGCAGCTCCTGATTGGCTGCCGGACCGCGAGCATTGATTGACTCACAAACCGGCGCCATTATTTGAGATGCCCGCCGCTGTGTCCAGCACCCGTCCCCAGCTCCCTGAATCCATAGTCGGACAGCATTCATGCCGCTGCTCAGGGGCTCCTCCTTAATGCCGCTCCAGTGCCTCTGTGTGCTCTACTCTCCCCGGCTGCCTTATAGCGCTCCCGCACTAGCAGATCCCCTGCAGGAGCACCCAGGCCGGGTCAGAGCAGGCTGTTTGTGCGCGACTGCCTCTGCCTTCTGCTATTCCCTGGCAGGAGACATGACGGGGAGGATCAGAGACTGCTGGGGGTCCAGGTACTCTAGATGGTAACAACCCAGCAGCAACAGCAGCTGGATCCAGGGTCTGCTCATCTCCCTTCAGCTGTCCTGTGCTGGCAGTGGCAAGTAACACAAAGTAACAAGGAGGCAACACTCTGCTGGGCTCCTTCTCCTCCAGGTAAGATTGTGGACTCTGCCTGTCGTAATGTGTAAAAAGGGGGATTCTGCCTGCCGTAATGTGTAAAAAGGGGGACTCTGCCTGCCGTAATGTGTAAAAAGGGGGACTCTGCTGTCATTATGTGTAAAAAGGGGGACTCTGCTGTTGTTATGTGTAAAATTGTCTTGTATTGTAGTATATACAAGATATTTTGTGTGTAGCCCTCGGATACTCACTGGAACTGTTAAGTGGACCCCCAGCTGAAATAATTGCCCACCCCTGCCTTAGTCTGTCCTCCCTCAAGGTTCACATATCTGCCTTGTTGGTGTGGTTTCAGATAAAAATTGCGTCTATACAGTACCTGACGTTCATACATTCACTCAGGGTGTGTTACAGATTCAGCCTCCCTATGTCCCTCCTGTGGCTCCATGGGATCTGTCTGTTGTCCCGAATGCCCTGCAAGAGTCTCCATTTGATCTCTTGAGTTTGTGGACCTTAAATGGCTCACAGCCAAGATCCTGTTTCTGCTGGTTATTGCCTCTGCTAGAAGGGTGTCGGACTTAGGCGATTTGTCCTGTCATCCACCCTTTCTAATATTCCATCGTGACCAGACAGTTCTGAGAACTCACCCAAGTTATTTACTTAAAGTGGTATCATCTTTTCACCTTAACCAAGAGATTGTGGTTCCGGCTTTTATCTCTTCTGACTTGTCCCCTAAAGAACGGTCTTTGGATGTGGTAAGGGCTCTCCGTATATATGTGGAGAGGACTGCCTCTATCAGGAGGTCAAATACCCTTTTTGTACTGTTTGGTTTCCACAAACGTGGCTGGCCTGCGAATAAGCAAACCTTGGCCAGATGGATTAGAATGGTGATTACACAAGCTTATGCGCAGGCTGGACTCCCAGCTCCTACTGCTATTAATGCCCATTCTACTCGGTCTGTTTGACCGTCTTGGGCGGCTCGCCGTGTTGCGTCTGCAGAACAGTTGTTCAAGGCAGCTCGTGGTCCTCAGTGAACATGTTCATTAGGTTCTATACCTTTGATACTTCCGCCTCCGGGGATGCTTCCTTTGTATGCCAGGTTCTCATACCCGCTAAGGCGCATCCCCACCGTTGAGGAACTGCTTTACGACATCACCCGATGTTTTCCCTGTGGAACACAGTGTACCCTGCAGAAAAGGAGAGTTATGGTAGACTTACCATGGTTAACTCTCTTTCTGCAAGGTACAGTGGGTTCCACAGGGTGCCCACCCTGACGCACCTAGCTTCTATGGGTTTGTATGGCATTAGCCGCTGGTCCCTTCTCGTGAGAATGTGGTTCTGTATGACTAACATCTGCCTTCTCTCCTACCTGCTCCTACATTGGACTGGTTAATGAAACTGAGCTCACAGTGCCTGGAGGCGGAGTTACAGAGAAGGCCCGAATGCATCCTGGGACAGCCTAAAGCTTTAGCCTGTTGGTGTCTCTGGATCAAGGTCCACTGTACACCCGATGTTTTCCCTGCGGAACCCAGTGTACCTCGCAGAAAGAGAGTTAACCAGGTAAGTCTACCATAACTCTCCTTTTAGTGATCACGCTAAAATTGCATTACGACTGCAATTTCAGCGTGGTCAAGGGGGGGGGGGGCGGCAGTTAGCATGCTGGGCGGCCTTGCCCTGCGATGGGCGGCCCCCAGCATTCGATCCATAGGATTGCAAATGCAATCCTTACTGAATCAGGTCCCATGTTGTTCTAGTGAACTTTTAATAAAAAATAGAACTATTGACCCTATAGATTTAATATTATCATAAAACAGAACACAAGGTACAGGATGTTATGAAGTACAAGTTTGGCGGCCATGCGGAATGCCGGCTGAACTGGGACATTTTTTAAAGGGGCAATCATTTACAAGGCTAAACCATGCCTTGTATATGATTGACCCTTTAAAAAACATCCGAGTTTGACCAGCATCCCGCACGGCCGCCGAATTCGGACTTCATTACATCCCGCCCAAAAACTCATCCCTGGTCACATTACAGTACTTGCCATAGCAATAAGATGAACAGTTTTTTTATACTTAAGTTTTATTTAAATGGGGCCATATAGCTGCAAGATCATAACCTATTATCATAATATACTTGGAATTATACTTATTCTCTCCATCAATTTGCTATAACGATGAGGCCAGTTATTGCTCGACAAAGCCAAATTAAATATCCAGTATATTTTTGTAATGTAGCAGAGACATCAAATTAAAAACCAAATATAAGAGCTAATAAAGATTAGAGACAAATGAATCAGAAACAAATTACATTAGATTGAATTTTATTAAGGAGAGCGCAGATGGAACACACGTGTTAAAATACATAATTTATTTACAGCATACAGTAATTAAATTGCTGTGTTGTTTATTGTAAGCTGAGCCACATCAGTTTTGCTGTCGCAGATTTACAAACTATTGGCAGATATGATTTGTTCTTTCATTTTTGAGTGTCTGTCCCTGGGAACTTTTTTTTCATATTGGCAATTATAGATGACAGTCATGGGCGTATCCAGAACTTTGGTGCCCCAACAATTTAAGTGCCCCTGTCCCAATGCTTCTAGAGCAGGCGTTGCAAACACTGGCTTTCCAGCTGTTGTGAAACTACAAATCCCAGCATGCCCTGGCACAGTTTTAGCATTTACCTAATAGCAAAACTGTGGCAAGGGAAGCTGAGACTTTCAAAACTGCTAAAGAGCCACATGTTGGCCAGGCCTCTCTGCAGCAATTGTTCATTTTATGCCCCATAGTAGTGCCGCAGTTCATTTTCTGCACATTACTAGTGTCCTAGTTAGTATTATGCCCCATAGTAGTACCCAAGTTTATTTTATGAATCATAGTAGTGCCCTGCCATTATGCAAATCATTACCCCCACTTCACATTCTGACATACAGTGTTCCTAGTTTATATTATGCCACATTACATTTCACCCTTTGGATATTATGCCACACTATAGTGCCTCCAGTTAATATTGTGCCACATTACAGTGCCCTCCAGTTCAGATTGTCACATTACAGTGCCCCCTTACCATTATAACATCCACTACACACACACACCAGGCTCTCACTGAAAATGAGATGTCACCCCATTGAGGCTGGGCAATTGGTCAGACACAATATGCAACTACAGTATATAACCTGGGTCAGGGGGGTCCATAAACCTCTAGCACCCACATAGCAATGGCACCCCCTGTACCCACTATATCTATGCCCATGAACACAATACATTATAGTGTGCTAATTTACTGTAATGCTTGTTTAATAATTGTCCTTTTTCCTGTCATAAGTGTGAGACATATTGTATAGTGAGAGATACAATTTAGCGGGAGGTCCACCATGTGTGTCTGTGCACATTGTGGATGATGAAAGGAGGGAGCCTTGCTTGTTTCACTACAGGGTTTTGCAGCTAATTGAATCTCCCCCTTAGGAACACATGTACAGTTGGACATTTGCATTCTGAATATATGAAAAAAAAAAAAAAAAGTGCGTAATTATCAACTGTCCACTTAGACACACAAAATGTGTGCAAGATGTCAGGCACATAATGTAGAGAAAGTGCACAAACTTGACAGTGTTAGCAGTAAATGCTCACAGTCAGGGGTTAAAGTGGGGGGGAATGAGTTCCACCACCTGTAATGGTAGGGGGAACTAGTTCCACCACCTCCATTGCCCCGCACAGTAATTCCAACAGAAAACCCTGACCCATCACCTACATCAATAGATGATGCAGGCGGCGCTAGTGTTACTGATGAGCTGCAGCCACCTCCCCCTTCCTCAGTTCCTGGTGGAGAGGAGCAGGCTCTGTGCATCTTGAAGACAAGATGAGAGGGAACTGTAGGGACAAGAGAGGTGGGGAAGCTGCTGGAGGGACACAGGGCATGGAGCTGCTGGAGGGACACAGACGGTGAGCTGCTGGAGTGACAGAGGCAGAGATGTGTATAAGCGGCACTACTGTGGTCATTATGTGTAAGGGGAACTACTGTTGTGAGCATTATGTGTAAGGGTCACTGCTACTGTGGGCATTCTGTATATAACTGGCACTACTACTGTGAGCATTCTGTGTATAAGTATACTGTGGCCATTATGTGTAAGGGGCACTACAACTGTGGGCATTATGTGTAAGGGGCACTATTTCTGTGGGAATTGTGTATAAGGGGCACTACTCTGGGCATTGTATATAAGGGGTACTACTGTGTGGGATAACATGTATTGAGGGTACCATTGTGTAGGGCAATGTGAATAAAGGGCACTACTGAGTGACGTAAGCTGAATAAGGGGCATTACTATGTGGTGTAATATGATTCAGGGGCACTACATAATGTGAATAAGATTGTGCTACTGTGTGGTGTAATGTGAATTAGCGGTACTATTAAGCTGCTTCTTTGTGTGATCAAAGTCCCCTTATAAAGTATGGGAAGTAAGTCACTAATTTATAGTTTGCAGGGGGGTGCCGAAAACACTAGCACTTGCCCTGGTACACTTAATGTGAGGGAAGGGGGTGGGGGGAAGGTTTAGGTAGGGGCAAAAATGAGTTGCACCACCTCTCCAGGATCACTGTAAGCCCTGCTCACAGTGGTTGCCCTAGTCTCTTGTACACGATATAGTGATGCAATGATGTGTCATACACAGTAGCATCATGACAGTTATGAATACATTTTTAATATAATTATAAACTGTGTAAATGCAAATAGACACATGTTAGATTTGATTCAAATGTAATTAAATAAGAATGATTTCAATTCAATAAAATCTGTTGTTTTACTCTTAACAGTAACACAAATACAATAGTAAATCAATTAAGTACTATGAATAGACAGTGACTTTGTATCATACTGTAGCTGTGACACTAGTGATTAAAGAACTATCGCCTGGATGGGTCAGTATGCAATTGGCCACATAGAAGTGTCTGTATAGTGCTGCTGATTGCCACCATCATTGTGTATCATTGCACCCCCCCTTCAGCGCCTCCAAAATTTACGCCTCCTGATAGGGAAATATGGTGAGGCGAACAGGTTTATTTAAATCACAATTATGTTAACATGCCCTTATTGTACTTAACTTGCAGTACCTTTGCCTGCCCTGTTCCACCTTTACAGTTGAAAGCTAAAGGAGTCATAGTTATAAGAGGGGAGGGATGAAGTGGCTTTACCGGGGAATCCCGACCGCTTACAAAGCTGGCAGCCGAAATGCAGGCAAACCAGGGATATTCCCACTCGTAGGTGTCCACAAAGGGCTCAGTTATTCTCGACCCCCTCTCCGCCAGTATTCTGGTGGCCAGTATCCCCTGGTCAGGATACTGACCTCCGATATTCTGACTGCCGTATAAGATGCGCCAAACTCTGGATATGGATGTTTACTTAAACCATTTTGCACAGCATGGAATTGCACATTTTGCAGGAAAAGATAGACTTGCAATTAACTCTACATAGTCCCACCTGAAGACCAGCTTGATCATCTGGAACAAAAAACATGGGCTGTATAAAACAGCATTAAGTCATGTGTTCAAACCAGAATGGAGTTCTAAAAGAAATACAATATTGGTGTTAGCATAATAATATGAGAGAATATGTGGTTGAAGCCACCTTGAAAATAGTTTCATTTAAAGGTTGTAATTCTTCCTAACATTGTTTCCTAGATAATACAGTAAGTCAAGTAGCTATATTACATATTACAGTAATGTTTTCTTACTTTATAAGATATATGAAGAACAGCATTTACTTCATATCACTTAATACATATCTTATGTCATGTTATATATAGTATGTCAATTATTTCCATATAGGATGTTATTCGTGCGAAAATACATAGATCCTGTGAAAAGCCGCGGACCTATGTATTTTCGTGGCACCTATTGCTGCTCTATGGGGCACTTATTGTGGATTATGCTTCATGTTCCTGTGGCACGCGTAGAATAATCCCCGATAAGTGCCGGCATTGGGGATAAGCTCCGGCTTATCGGGGCTAATTGGATAGCCACTGGCAAACCAGTTAGCTGCAGTAAATTACTGCCGCTATCTGGATACCCCCCCATTGTGTGTTAGTAGGAAAATGTGATTGTAGTAGCCACAATATTGTTTCCTTGACTAACACAATATTTTTTGAGCATAAATTTAAAGAGAAAATATTGTTTTTTTTCTCTGTAGCATTCATTCAGTGTCTTTAATATTAATTACAAAGAAATGTGGGCCGTAATGATGTACTGTAAGGAAAACGATGAGCCTAAGAAGTACTCCCTTATTTCTAAATAAAGCACCAGTATAAAAAAAGGTTATTATTTATTTATTTATTTATTTAATTAAATGCAATTATGGTTATACAATCGAAACCATTTTGAATTGCTGATAACACAGGAAAACCACGACAAAGGTATCAAAAACAAATAAAAAAATAAAATTAAGAAGTGAATTGGAATAAAATATCTTCACACTCTAGGTGCAATGCGTTTCACAGATCATTGGTTCTTCAGGCAAGCCCTACAGTATATACTTTTCCTTCTGTGTACTAATACAACACCCTATGAATTTAACAGCTGGAGAAGTGCTGATATGACCACTCTTTCCACAAACTAGTTACCAGACTATCAAAATGATGGCACAATATAACAGTTATGTCAGCACCCGAACGGAGCAACAATTGACTTGCGGGTGCCATCTAGTGGCCGCAGTTGTTGAGAATACTTGAATTCCCCCATAGAGGTGAGAAGCAGCGTTAGCCTTTTATTAAATAGGATACCCGCTTTATGAAGCATAGGGGCAGATGTATTAAGCCTGGAGACGGCATAAGGAAGTGATAAACAAGTGATAAGTGCAAGGTGATACACGCACCAGCCAATCAGATCCTAAATGTTAATTTACATATTGGAGCTGATTGGCTGGTGCGTGTATCACCTTGCACTTAACACTGGTTTATCACTTCCTTATGCCTTCTCCAGGTTAATACATCTGCCCCTTTATTGGTTGAAGTTCTCCAGCTTATAGCTTCATACTCTCAATTTATGGTGACCTTCTTCATTTAGCACAGATCTATTTATGCACATATTCCTTACTATACTCCGCCTATGCTTGGATACACCCCCATCCCCTCTCCACCTCTCTAAGTTATAATTTTCTGTTTCTCTTGTTTTCTTTACGGATTATGTAAACCAGAGCTTCAGATACACAAAAATAATGATAAAAAAGTTACACAAGAGGATTTTTTAAAAATAATTTTTAATATGGCAAAAGAATATCTCTAATTACACCTTCCTATATAAATTAAGTTCCTGCCTTATATCAGACACTAAGAAAGTTGTTTATGCAGTAAATTAAGTGTTGAAGCCAGGTACAGTCATAGAATAATTAAAGATGGCACTATCGTATTATATATCCAACTTACAGTATCATTGGCCCTCATTCCGAGTTGTTCGCTCGGTATTTTTCATCGCATCGCAGTGAAAATCCGCTTAGTACGCATGCGCAATGTTCGCACTGCGACTGCGCCAAGTAACTTTACTATGAAGAAAGTATTTTTACTCATGGCTTTTTCTTCGCTCCGGCGATCGTAATGTGATTGGCAGGAAATGGGTGTTACTGGGCGGAAACACGGCGTTTCAGGGGCGTGTGGCTGAAAACGCTACCGTTTCCGGAAAAAACGCAGGAGTGGCCGGGGAAACGGTGGGAGTGCCTGGGCGAACGCTGGGTGTGTTTGTGACGTCAACCAGGAACGACAAGCACTGAAATGATCGCACAGGCAGAGTAAGTCTGGAGCTACTCTGAAACTGCTAAGTAGTTAGTAATCGCAATATTGCGAATACATCGGTCGCAATTTTAAGAAGCTAAGATTCACTCCCAGTAGGCGGCGGCTTAGCGTGTGTAACTCTGCTAAATTCGCCTTGCGACCGATCAACTCGGAATGAGGGCCATTATACTTTAAAACTATTGAATATTTTGAGTTGGGATACTATGTTTCAGGGTTGGATCAGAATGGGATATTGGGGGTAATTCCAAGTTGATCGCAGCAGGAATTTTGTTAGCAGTTGGGCAAAACCATGTGCACTGCAGGGGAGGCAGATATAACATGTGCAGAAAGAGTTAGATTTGGGTGGGTTATTTTATTTCTGTGCAGGGTAAATACTGGCTGCTTTATTTTTACACTGCATATTAGATTGCAGATTGAACACACCCCACCCAAATCTAACTCTCTCTGCACATGTTAAATCTGCCTCCCCTGCAGTGCACATGGGGGGTCATTCCGAGTTGTTCGCTCGTTATTTTTTTGTCGCAACGGAGCGAATAGTCGCTAATGCGCATGCGCTATGTCCGCAGTGCGACTGCGCCAAGTAAATTTGCTATGCAGTTAGGAATTTTGCTCACGGCATTACGAGGTTTTTTCTTCGTTCTGGTGATCGTAATGTGATTGACAGGAAGTGGGTGTTTCTGGGCGGAAACTGGCCGTTTTATGGGAGTGTGTGAAAAAACGCTACCGTTTCTGGGAAAAACGCGGGAGTGGCTGGAGAAACGGAGGAGTGTCTGGGTGAACGCTGGGTGTGTTTGTGACGTCAAACCAGGAACGACAAGCACTGAACTGATCGCAGATGCCGAGTAAGTCTCGAGCTACTCAGAAACTGCTAAGAAGTGTCTATTCGCAATTCTGCTAATCTTTCGTTCGCAATTTTAATATGCTAAGATTCACTCCCAGTAGGCGGCGGCTTAGCGTGTGCAAAGCTGCTAAAAGCAGCTTGCGAGCGAACAACTCGGAATGACCCCCATGGTTTTGCCCAACTGCTAACAAAAATCCTGCTGCGATCAACTCAGAATTAGGCCCATTGTCATGTCATGTAGAGTACATCACATCCCCTCAGTGGTATGCCCAGTGCTTATGAAGTGCTGTTCCGCCCCAGTATATTTTCCTGTCCCTCTCAATTCATGCACTGGTACAGTACATGAGAAATGCCATTGAAGAGGCAGTCACTCGCTTCATAACTCCTAACTGTTCTCCTGATCTGCAGGATAGTCCTCTCAAATCGGGATTGTCTACTGTAAAGTGGGACAGTTGAAAGGTATTTGTGACTATGCATACTAGTAATAGTGGTCCCAGACATGGGCCAGGCCTAGAGCTGGATGTACTGTGCACTGTATAAATTACATCCAGTAGTGTATGTAGGTTATACTGTACAGTATGCAAACTGTAAGGAAAATTATACATTTTAAAGAAGCTTTTTCAATATATTCAACTGTGTTCTTCTAATATAAAATGTCCTTTTACTTGCTGGATGAAACATGCCAGTTTTAAATCTGACTTTCTCCCTTAGGGCCAGGAAGGACGTGGGAAGATATTCGGGTGCAGAATGTATCTGAGACAAAACGGATCCATGGGCCCCTGTCCGCACCAATACAAACAGAAACTTCTGTGGTTCATGGCTTTCCTGCTGCCTCTTACAAGGGCTGATGTGGACACTCAAGAAGACAAACTGTTTACTTGGAAATCAGGTAACAGACATTATCATTTCTCCTACGCTTGGAATACAACTGAACAAACTAGAATATTTGCTATAAGATTCCACTCAAGTATATCAATTACATACTTA
The DNA here is from genome assembly GCF_028390025.1 of Pseudophryne corroboree. Taxonomy (NCBI): domain Eukaryota; kingdom Metazoa; phylum Chordata; class Amphibia; order Anura; family Myobatrachidae; genus Pseudophryne; species Pseudophryne corroboree. Next base: position 147,339,634 of record NC_086450.1, read on the forward strand.
TTCACAATTTATTTAGAAGACAAATGATTCAAACTGTATCCAAAAGGTTGACATGGACAAAATGTCGACCTATGAAAGGTCAACACTGGAAAAGGTCTACATGTACAAAAGGCCGACAGGCCAAAAGGTCAACATGACAATGGTCTACACAAAAATGGTCACAATACTTTTTCTTCCATTTTTTGGGGCTAGTGTGGATGGTTTTTCTATCTGTGACCACCATTTGTAGAAATGCGGCCCCTCGCGACCTCGCTTTGCTCGCCACACTTCGGGCATGGTGTCTCACTTTGCTTTGCTTGACACAAGGTTACTAAAGGTTATGATTTGTGAAAAAACCCAAAAAACATATGTCGACCATTGCCACGTCGAACATTTGAACCTGTCGACCTTTAGTACATGTCGACGTTTTCCAGTGTCAACCTTTGAGAGCTCAACCTTTTGTCCGTGTTGACCTTTTGTCGATGCCAAACTAATGAATCTTGATCAGGTGTAGTATGGCTGACCGACGGTCAGGAGACCGGTGGTCAGCATGCCGATGACGGGATCCTGACAGCATACCGACGCCGGGATCCCGGTAGGGGGGAGAGAGTGCAGCAAGCCCCTTGCGGGCTAGCTGCACTTGCCACGTTGCGGGCTCAGTGGCGACCTGCAGTCGCCACGGGTTCTATTCCCACTCTATGGGTGTCGTGGACACCCACGAGTGGAAATAGTCCCTGTTGGTCGTCATGCCGACCATCGGGATAGTGAGGGGGCGGGATGTTGGAGGAGGTCATGTGACCATCGGTCTCCTGACCGCCAGTGACATGAATACCACCCATGTTGACCATATGGTGTAGAGCCAGACATTGTAGATCTATAGTCCGGATCCCACTGTTAATACCCAGACTCATTTTATTAATGTTTTCCCAATTGTAAAGCGCAATTTAGTATTCTGTTGCTTTATAAAAAATGTTGTAATAATAATAATAATAATAATAACAAATAGTTTTAAAGACTTGTAAGCTTTACATTTAGCCAAATGAAACAGTGACTGATAACAACTACATATACTGTACAGTATTCATGTTAAGCTTCCGGCATATGGGCATATCCTGTCACTTGTCTCAAGCACTATGCAACTGGAGCCAATTCTACCCATCTGATATTTAGATTGAGCAAGCCCACATGGAGGCCTGTGCAATTAACACATGACCACAAACAGCTTTGAAGGATCACACAAAGGAGGTGTTCAGAATCCAGACCAAGTTCAATGCACAGATAGCCAGCAAAACAGGGTTAAAAGGGGGGGTCTTCAGTATGCCGACTGTCGGGATCCGGCGCACAGTATACCGGCGCCGGAATCCCGACAGCCGACATACCGACACTTTTTCTCCCTCGTGGGGTCCACGACCCCCCTGGAGGGAGAATAAAATAGCGTGGTGCGTTTTGCGCGCCACCGTGCCCACAGCGTGGCGAGTGCAGCGAGCCCGCAAGGGGCTCACTTGCGCTCGCCACGCTGTCGGTATGCCAGCGGTCGGGCTCCCGGTGCCGGTATGCTGGTCGCATACCATACTACACCCGTTAAAGGAACTAGCAGAGGCAATAGTCAAAGTCCAATTCAGGTTCAATGCACAGGTATCCATCAGAAATGGTTGAAGGGAGCAGTCAGAGGCAGTAGTCAAAGTCCAGTCCAAATTAGAATTGCAAGTATCCAGCAGCAGATAGTCCAAATGGACAGATAATGCAGGGTCAAAATCCAGTCCTAGGGTCAGATCTAAGCAGGACACAGCCCTTTCTTGGTTCTCATCCTACCTATCTAATCGCTCCTTCAGTGTTCGTTTCTCTGATTCCACCTCGTCTTCGCTCCCAGTTGGAGTACCGCAAGGCTTAGTCTTATTTCCCCTGCTTTTCTCTATCTATAACAAGAAAAAAGAACCAAAACGTGCGCAAAAGGAAGAGCCAATCAAAAATTATTTGGATTAATTATTTTTATTTTCTTATTTTTGTTTTTATTAAATATTATTTAATTGTAGTTAATACCAAATAAATTAATTATAAATATATTCCTTAGAGTGACCACAATAGGATATTGAAAATAATATTAAAATGAATAAAATAACACAATCATGAAATATATAACCATCTAGTTAATTACTCATATATGGTTAGTATTCCAGAAAACCAATAATGGATACAAATATATAGAATCCTGAAGAACACTGGCTGGCCAGCCTTAATTAATAATTAATAAATTGTGCACAAACAAAATGTATCAAAAATCAATGGAGTATACACATGGAAGATGTATTGCCTGTAGGATATCATAAAATTGCATATAAAATAAAAACTCAGAGTTCTTCCAATAACAATTTAAACTGGTAGTGGTTAGCCGTTATATATGTATCCAAAAGTCTCGTACGGCTCATTAGCTCTTAACCTCGTACGGCTGCTGATGTGAATACTAAATGTTTGAGCAAATGAATAGAAACCAGTCCCGTCCTTTTGACCAATGTTATTGAAAAGTCTCGATAAAGGCACCTATCCTTAAGCAGCCGTTAGTATGGGCAGCCAATGCCGTAGAATTATAGTCCCGTATTTAAGATGATTAATATGAATAAATAAAATACTAAAACAAAGTCCCGAATGGCTCAAATAGCCCCTAGCCTAGTGAGGCCATAGGTGTGGGTGGCTAAAATGACGGGATAATGTATAAATAAATAAAACCCCGTCTCACTCGTAGCAATCTCACCCGTGCCAGTGAATGCAGTAGTCGTCTCACTCGTAGCAATCTCACCCGTGCCAGTGAATGCAGTAGCCGTCTCACTCGTAGCAATCTCACCCGTGCCAGTGAATGCTATAGCCGTCCAACCGGCCGGATGTTCACCGGACCTCCGCCGTTTCCAATCCACAAGCCGTTCTGTGCTGCGCTGCCTGGATGCTCCTCCGACAGCGCAGGTTGAACGGCTTTGGAGTGATCCACGGATATACACCATCTCTCTGCTATTTGGAGACGAACGGATATCACCGACAGCCCTAATCCGCCCTAAACCGCCACAGATATTTCCATCTCCTACATCCCAGCCTAAGGATTACCCAGCTGCGCTGTCGGAGGAGCATCCAGGCAGCGCAGCACAGAACGGCTTGTGGATTGGAAACGGCGGAGGTCCGGTGAACATCCGGCCGGTTGGACGGTTATAGCATTCACTGGCACGGGTGAGATTGCTACGAGTGAGACGGCTACTGCATTCACTGGCACGGGTGAGATTGCTACGAGTGAGACGACTACTGCATTCACTGGCACGGGTGAGATTGCTACGAGTGAGACGGGGTTTTATTTATTTATACATTATCCCGTCATTTTAGCCACCCACACCTATGGCCTCACTAGGCTAGGGGCTATTTGAGCCATTCGGGACTTTGTTTTAGTATTTTATTTATTCATATTAATCATCTTAAATACGGGACTATAATTCTACGGCATTGGCTGCCCATACTAACGGCTGCTTAAGGATAGGTGCCTTTATCGAGACTTTTCAATAACATTGGTCAAAAGGACGGGACTGGTTTCTATTCATTTGCTCAAACATTTAGCATTCACATCAGCAGCCGTACGAGGTTAAGAGCTAATGAGCCGTACGAGACTTTTGGATACATATATAACGGCTAACCACTACCAGTTTAAATTGTTATTGGAAGAACTCTGAGTTTTTATTTTATATGCAATTTTATGATATCCTACAGGCAATACATCTTCCATGTGTATACTCCATTGATTTTTGATACATTTTGTTTGTGCACAATTTATTAATTATTAATTAAGGCTGGCCAGCCAGTGTTCTTCAGGATTCTATATATTTGTATCCATTATTGGTTTTCTGGAATACTAACCATATATGAGTAATTAACTAGATGGTTATATATTTCATGATTGTGTTATTTTATTCATTTTAATATTATTTTCAATATCCTATTGTGGTCACTCTAAGGAATATATTTATAATTAATTTATTTGGTATTAACTACAATTAAATAATATTTAATAAAAACAAAAATAAGAAAATAAAAATAATTAATCCAAATAATTTTTGATTGGCTCTTCCTTTTGCGCACGTTTTGGTTCTTTTTTCTTGTTATTGCTATTTTTTGGGGGTTGACAGCTTCCCCATTTTTCCATATTGTGCGGCATCAGGAAGTTCATCTAGGTTGTAAGTCACGGGCGCCTCTCTTTCTTTTCTCTATCTATACCACATCTCTTGGCAAACTAATCAACTCTTTCGGATTTCAGTACCATCTGTATGTGGATGATACTCAAATCTACCTATCTACCAAATCTACCTACCCTCCCCAGATTTGTCACTATCTGTATTGGGCCGAGTCACTGAATGCCTTTCTGCCATTTCATCTTAGATGACATCTCGCCACCTTAAATTTAATATTTCCAAAACAGAATTAATTATATTTCCACCAGCCAATAGTAGTTACCAACCTGATATCTCTATCACTGTTGATAACTCAGCAATCATCCCTACCCCACAAGCTCGCTGCCTAGGTGTCATACATGACTCTGAACTGTCCTTTGTTCTCCACATTCAATCTGTCTCAAGATCATGTTACGTACATCTAAGAAACATATCCAGAATACGACCATATCTTACACAAGACACAGCAAAAACTCTAATGTATGCTCTCATTATCTCCTGCATTGATTATTGTAATAGTCTCCTGACCAGTCTTCCCAAACATAGGCTCTCACCACTACAATCCATTTTGAATGCAGGTGTGAGGCTAATCTTCCTTGCTAGACGTTCATCATCTGCAGATCCTCTCTGTCAGTCCCTCCATTGGTTACCGGTATTTTACCGTACTAAATATAAAATACTTTTACTTACATACAAGGCTATTAACCAAACTGCACCAACATACATCTCTTCACTCATCTCTAAATATCTCCCTACCCGACCTCTCCGCTCTGCACAATATCTGCGTCTCTCATCCATATGCATTACTTGTTCACACTCAAAATTACAAGACTTTATCCGAGCTTCACCCACTCTGTGGAATGCCCTCCCACGAACAATAACACTCACCTCTAGTCTCCAAACCTTTAAACGTTCCCTGAAATTCACCTCTTCAGACAAGCCTATCAAATTCCAGACCCACCCACATAACCTTCAGTGCTTCCCTATCTAATTAGATCCTCTATGTACAGTACACATAACATTACATATCTTGTCTTTCTCTAATGTCCTAGTGGATGCTGGGGACTCCGTCAGGACCATGGGGAATAGCGGCTCCGCAGGAGACAGGGCACAAAAGCAAGCTTTTAGGATCACATGGTGTGTACTGGCTCCTCCCCCTATGACCCTCCTCCAAGCCTCAGTTAGGTTTTTGTGCCCGTCCGAGCAGGGTGCAATCTAGGTGGCTCTCCTAAAGAGCTGCTTAGAAAAAGTTTTTAGGTTTATTATTTTCAGTGAGTCCTGCTGGCAACAGGCTCACTGCATCGAGGGACTTAGGGGAGAGATTTTCAACTCACCTGCGTGCAGGATGGATTGGAGTCTTAGGCTACTGGACATAGCTTCAGAGGGAGTCGGAACACAGGTCACCCTGGGGTTCGTCCCGGAGCCGCGCCGCCGATCCCCCTTACAGATGCTGAAGATCGAGGGTCCGGAAACAGGCAGCAGAAGGCTCTTCAGCCTTCATGAAGGTAGCGCACAGCACTGCAGCTGTGCGCCATTGTTGCTACACACTTCACACTGAACGGTCACGGAGGGTGCAGGGCGCTGCTGGGGGCGCCCTGGGCAGCAATATTTAATACCTTTGATGGCAAAGAATACATCACATATAGCCATTGAGGCTATATGTATGTATTTAACCCAGGCCAGATATCTCAAAACCCGGGAGAAAAGCCCGCCGGAAAGGGGGCGGGGCTTATTCTCCTCAGCACACAGCGCCATTTTCCTGCTCAGCTCCGCTGTGAGGAAGGCTCCCAGGACTCTCCCCTGCACTGCACTACAGAAACAGGGTAACAAAGAGAAGGGGGGCATATTTTGGCGATATTTATATATTTAAAGCGCATATAACAAAAACAACACCTTTTAGGGTTGTTTATATACATTTTATAGCGCTTTTGGTGTGTGCTGGCAAACTCTCCCTCTGTCTCCCCAAAGGGCTAGTGGGGTCCTGTCTTCGATAAGAGCATTCCCTGTGTGTCTGCTGTGTGTCGGTACGTGTGTGTCGACATGTATGAGGACGATGTTGGTGTGGAGGCGGAGCAATTGCCGGTAATGGTGATGTCACCCCCTAGGGAGTCGACACCGGAATGGATGGCTTTAATTATGGAATTACGTGATAATGTTAGTACATTACAAAAGTCAGTTGACGAAATGAGACGGCCGGAAAACCAGTTAGTACCTGCTCAGGCGTCTCAGACACCGTCAGGGGCTGTAAAACGTCCCTTACCTCAGTCAGTCGACACAGGTACCGACACAGACGAATCTAGTGTCGACGGTGAAGAAACAAACGTATTTTCCAATAGGGCCACACGTTATATGATCACGGCAATGAAGGAGGCTTTGCAGATCTCTGATACTGCAGGTACCTCAAAAAGGGGTATTATGTGGGGGTGAAAAAACTACCTGTAGCTTTTCCAGAATCAGAGGAATTGAATGACGTGTGTGATGAAGCGTGGGTTAACCCAGATAGAAAACTGCTAATTTCTAAGAAGTTATTGGCATTATACCCTTTCCCACCAGAGGTTAGGGCGCGCTGGGAAACACCCCCTAGGGTGGATAAAGCGCTCACACGTTTATCAAAACAAGTGGCGTTGCCGTCTCCAGATACGGCCGCCCTCAAGGATCCAGCAGATAGGAGGCTGGAAACTACCCTGAAGAGTATATACACGCATACTGGTGTTATACTCCGACCAGCAATAGCCTCAGCCTGGATGTGCAGTGCTGGGGTAGTGTGGTTGGATTCCCTGACTGAAAATATTGATACCCTGGATAGGGACAGTATTTTATTGACTCTAGAGCAATTAAAGGATGCGTTTCTTTATATGCGAGATGCTCAGAGGGATGTTTGCACTCTGGCATCGAGAGTAAGTGCGATGTCCATATCTGCCAGAAGAAGTTTATGGACGCGACAGTGGTCAGGTGATGCGGATTCCAAAAGGCATATGGAAGTATTGCCATATAAAGGAGAGGAATTATTTGGGGTTGGTCTATCGGATCTGGTGGCCACGGCAACTGCCGGCAAATCCACTTTTTTACCTCAGACCCCCTCCCAACAGAAAAAGACACCGTCTTTTCAGCCGCAGTCCTTTCGCTCCTATAAAAACAAGCGGGCAAAAGGACAGTCTTATCTGCCACGAGGCAGAGGAAAGGGTAAGAGAGGGCAGCAAGCAGCCCCTGCCCAGGACCAGAAGCCCGCCCCGGGTTCTACAAAGCCATCAGCATGACGCTGGGGCTTTACAAGCGGACTCAGGAGCGGTGGGGGGTCGACTAAAGATTTTCAGCAATCAGTGGGCTCGCTCACAGGTGGACCCGTGGATCCTGCAGATAGTATCTCAGGGTTACATGTTGGAATTCGAAAGATCTCCCCCTCGCCGTTTCCTAAAGTCTGCTTTACCAACGTCTCCCTCAGAAAGGGCGACGGTATTGGAAGCCATTCACAAGCTGTATTCTCAGCAGGTGATAGTCAAGGTACCCCTCCTACAACAGGGAAAGGGGTATTATTCCACACTATTTGTGGTACCGAAGCCGGACGGTTCGGTAAGACCTATTCTAAATCTGAAATCCTTGAACCTGTACATACAGAAATTCAAGTTCAAGATGGAGTCACTAAGAGCAGTGATAGCGAATCTGGAAGAAGGGGACTTCATGGTGTCCCTGGACATAAAAGATGCTTATCTGCATGTCCCAATTTACCCCTCACACCAAGGGTATCTCAGGTTCGTGATACAAGACTGTCATTATCAGTTTCAAACGCTGCCGTTTGGGTTGTCCACGGCACCTCGGGTCTTTACCAAGGTAATGACCGAAATGATGGTTCTTCTACGAAGAAAAGGCGTATTAATTATCCCTTACTTGGACGATCTCCTGATAAGGGCAAAGTCCAGAGAACAGCTGGAAGTCGGTGTAGCACTAACCCAAGTAGTGCTTCAACAACACGGGTGGATTCTGAATCTTCCAAAATCTCAATTGTCCCCGACAACACGTCTGCTGTTCCTGGGAATGATTCTGGACACGGTTCAGAAAAAGGTGTTTCTCCCGGAGGAGAAAGCAAGGGAGTTATCCGAACTTGTCAGGAACCTCCTAAAACCAGGAAATGTGTCAGTACATCAATGCACAAGAGTCCTGGGAAAGATGGTGGCTTCTTACGAAGCAATTCCATTCGGCAGATTCCATGCACGAATATTTCAGTGGGATCTGCTGGACAAATGGTCCGGATCGCATCTGCACATGCATCAGCGGATAACACTGTCACCAAGGACAAGGTTGTCTCTCCTGTGGTGGTTGCAGAGTGCCCATCTGTTAGAGGGCCGCAGGTTCGGCATACAGGACTGGGTCCTGGTGACTACGGATGCCAGCCTACGGGGCTGGGGAGCAGTCACACAGGGAAGAAACTTCCAGGGTGTATGGTCAAACCTGGAGACGTCTCTTCACATAAATATACTAGAGCTAAGAGCAATCTACAATGCTCTAAGCTTGGCGAAACCGCTGCTTCAGGGTCAGCCGGTGTTGATCCAGTCGGACAACATCACGGCAGTCGCCCACGTAAACAGACAAGGCGGCACGAGAAGCAGAAGAGCAATGACAGAAGCTGCAAGGATTCTTCGCTGGGCGGAAAATCATGTCATAGCACTGTCAGCAGTGTTCATCCCGGGAGTGGACAACTGGGAAGCAGACTTCCTCAGCAGACACGACCTTCACCCGGGAGAGTGGGGACTTCATCCGGAAGTTTTCCACATGATTGTGAACCATTGGGAAAAACCAAAGGTGGACATGATGGCGTCTCGCCTCAACAAAAAACTGGACAGATATTGCGCCAGGTCAAGAGACCCTCAGGCAATAGCTGTGGACGCTCTGGTAACACCGTGGGTGTACCAGTCAGTGTATGTGTTTCCTCCTCTGCCTCTCATACCAAAGGTACTGAGAATTATACGGAAAAGGGGAGTAAGAACAATACTAGTGGCTCCGGATTGGCCAAGAAGAACTTGGTATCCGGAACTTCAAGAGATGCTCACGGAAGATCCGTGGCCTCTACCTCTAAGAAGGGATCTGCTTCAGCAGGGACCTTGTATGTTCCAAGACTTACCGCGACTGCGTTTGACGGCATGGCGGTTGAACGCCGGATTCTAAAAGAAAAGGGCATTCCAGAGGAAGTTATTCCTACCTTGATTAAAGCTAGGAAGGAAGTGACCGCACAACATTATCACCGCATTTGGAGAAAATATGTTGCGTGGTGTGAGGCCAAGAAGGCCCCAACGGAAGAATTTCAATTGGGTCGATTCCTACATTTCCTGCAGGCAGGATTGTCTATGGGCCTCAAATTGGGGTCTATTAAAGTTCAAATTTCGGCCTTATCAATCTTCTTCCAGAAAGAATTGGCTTCAGTGCCTGAAGTACAAACTTTTGTCAAGGGTGTACTACATATACAACCCCCAATTGTGCCTCCAGTGGCACCGTGGGATCTAAACGTAGTTTTGGAATTTCTCAAATCTCATTGGTTTGAGCCTCTCAAATCGGTAGATTTGAAGTATCTTACATGGAAAGTAACCATGCTATTGGCCCTGGCTTCAGCCAGGAGAGTTTCAGAGTTGGCGGCTTTATCGTACAAAAGCCCATATCTGATTTTCCATTCGGACAGGGCAGAACTGCGGACACGTCCTCATTTTCTCCCTAAGGTGGTTTCGGCTTTTCACTTGAACCAGCCTATTGTGGTGCCTGCGGCTACTAGCGACTTGGAGGACTCCAAGTTACTGGACGTTGTCAGAGCATTGAAAATATATATTTCAAGGACAGCTGGAGTCAGAAAATCTGACTCGTTGTTTATCTTGTATGCACCCAACAAGATGGGTGCTCCTGCGTCTAAGCAGACGATTGCTCGTTGGATCTGTAGCACAATTCAACTTGCACATTCTGTGGCAGGCCTGCCACAGCCTAAAACTGTAAAAGCCCACTCCACAAGGAAGGTGGGCTCATCTTGGGCGGCTGCCCGAGGGGTCTCGGCATTACAATTTTGCCGAGCAGCTACGTGGTCAGGGGAGAACACGTTTGTAAAATTTTACAAATTTGATACTCTGGCTAAAGAGGACTTGGAGTTCTCTCATTCGGTGCTGCAGAGTCATCCGCACTCTCCCGCCCGTTTGGGAGCTTTGGTATAATCCCCATGGTCCTGACGGAGTCCCCAGCATCCACTAGGACGTTAGAGAAAATAAGAATTTACTTACCGATAATTCTATTTCTCGTAGTCCGTAGTGGATGCTGGGCGCCCATCCCAAGTGCGGATTGTCTGCATTAACATAGTTATTGTTACAAAAATCGGGTTATTATTGTTGTGAGCCATCTTTTTTAAGAGGCTACTTCTTTGTTATCATACTGTTAACTGGGTTCAGATCACAAGTTGTACGGTGTGATTGGTGTGGCTGGTATGAGTCTTACCCGGGATTCAAGATCCTTCCTTATTGTGTACGCTCGTCCGGGCACAGTACCTAACTGAGGCTTGGAGGAGGGTCATAGGGGGAGGAGCCAGTACACACCATGTGATCCTAAAAGCTTGCTTTTGTGCCCTGTCTCCTGCGGAGCCGCTATTCCCCATGGTCCTGACGGAGTCCCCAGCATCCACTACGGACTACGAGAAATAGAATTATCGGTAAGTAAATTCTTATTTTCTTTACTCTCACAACCTCCTGACCCTTGGCCAACATTGCTGGGTGATCATATAACCCATTAAGAACCTAGCAGTCTGGTGGACCATTATGCAATAGGTAGCATCTAGCCTTGTGTATTAATGCCTATTTCCCTATAGAGTGTAAGCTTGGGAGCAGGGCCTTCCTACTTCTATGTCTGTCTGTCTGATTTTACCCAGTTTTGTTCTATTACTGTTGTTCCTCAGTTTTGTGCTATTACTGTTGTTCTAATTGTAAAGCGCAACGGCCACACCCATTTTTTGTGGCGCGCGCCTTCTGCGCGGGCACACAGTACCTGTAAGACATTTTTTTCTACTCGCACCACTGGATAAAATGTGTCTCACTGTCAGTTTTTATTGTTTAATTGGTGATTCACTTCAGGCCTAGTTTTCAGGCTTTTTGTTTTCTTAAAAGTAAATGAAAAGTGTATGAATAATATATTAAACAGAATGAAATCACTTTTGTACTGAATATAGACTTTTAACTATTTATGTTGTTCACTTGCTAGTTTATAGCTGACATTATTTTAAAAACTTTTAAAAAACTTTCAAGAGGGGAGTTTCTCTGCCCTGTTTCACTTTATAATGCAGGATGACACGATTGGCTTACAGCTTGCTGTGAAAGATTGCAATTCAGTTAAAAGACAGATTGACATCAACAATGTATTGATAATATTTTCAAAATTTAAATCCATAATATTGATCGGTATGAAATTTTTTTCTTTTTTGTCTGTTTTTTTGTTGTATTCAGTTGGCTGGTTTAAACCAAATTATTTTATTATGCTGTGACTACAGGCATGGCACCGTGGCATCCTAAAAAAGCCTATTATACAAAAAAAAAAAAAAATAGTGTTATTATTCAAAATGCCAGTGGCATGCCCAGTGATAATGCTTAACATCTCCTTTGTGTGTGTGTGTTTGTGTTTTCCTCTTAAAAGTTCTTTGCATTTTCCATTTTGTATTACTATTCAAATTTAACTATAAGTAATAAGTAGGACTACTGCTTACCATTAACTTGCTGTTGTTATTATTATTATTATTATTATTATTATTATCATCAGTTTCATCTATCCCTGAGTGTACTTGATATGTTTTAATATGTTTAGTCTATACGTATTCAGATGTAATAGGAATAATAAGCAGTAAAAATCTGGTTTATTGAAAGATGTAAAGTAAATCATATCAAAGCCTAATAACTTTGGATTGTTAATGTTAGAAATCATTAAAACATGGCTGATCAATGTTTCTAATGCATAGCATTGTTTAATATAATAAGCAGGATTAAGTTTTCGTTTCATTAAAGCATTAATGCAAAAAAACTGGTTTAAAGATGAAAAAACCTGTTTAAACAGGGAAACAAACGGTTTATTTGTTTATTTTTTTAAACTCTTTTTTTTCTTTTTCTTCCCAACCCTGGATGATGATGATGGGTTGTTTATGATATGATTGTGTTTCATTATCTGGTAGTTACACCAATTGCTACATTTTAGTAATCTCAGCTCTTTTGCATGTTTTTGTAAATAACCCTTACAAAGTAGACATTATTGTTTTGCAAAATCGCACCAGAGATGATTTATTGCAGACGAGACTGTACTATTGCTCTTGCCAGGGGCTATTTGTTTAGCATTTATCTCTGAAGAGGAGGAATTCTGCGTAGCAAGTGTATGCAGATTGTTTTCATCTGAGTATTAAGCAGACAATGGCTGTATATCATTTACTGCAACATCCCCCACCCCAAACTGGCCATTCCCTCCTGTCTGCAGTGAAATGATAATGTGAGCTGTATTTTTTTATATCCGTTGTTTCTACTGCGGTTATACTATAGAAGAGATATGAGTGAACTTGTGTTGAAATAAAAACAAATTGTTTCAAAGAAGTTTGATGATATATAGACACACAGGCACTTGGGTCTAGGGGGGGGGGGGGCCTTCATCGTACACCCTGCAGCCATGTTTAACACCTCCACAGATACCTGCACCAGTGGCGCTGCAAAAATCACCGGGAAAATGGCGCAGTGGCAATTATATGATGGCTATTTGTGCATACACAGGAGAAACTTGACTGGGAACATGGCATAGAGACCTGCACATGCTCAGTAAACTATAGCACAGTGTCATAGTCTACCCACCGGCCGATAGAGAGGAACAGGCCCACACGGAAACTGTACATGGGCCACCTCCTCTCTTAATAAACCACTATATACAGGGGAATATTTATCAACTTCTAGCTTTGCTCTGCACTAGCTCACATTCTGTATTACCCAGGGGCGTAGCCAGAACTTTGTGGGCCACATAGCAACATTTTGAAGGGGCCCCTGTTCAAATGCTTCTTGAGTGACACCTCTCCGCATCAGGTGTTAATTTTAAGTCACATAATAGTTCCCTAGTTCATTTTATGATCTCTAGTAGTGTCTTAGTTAATGTTATGCCCCATCGTAGTGCTCTAGTTCATTTTATATTCCATGTTACTGCCCTAGTTTACAATTCTCATTCAAAGAATATCCGTGTTTGTGGACGTTGTGTTTCCGCTGCATGGGGCTGGATGTTTCTTTTTATGGTCTAACTTAAGGGCCCCATACACTTCTGTGACATGTCCACCTGACATGACGCAGGCGATCACCCCGGCAGCCTCCTGGGGGGCAGGATCGCCCAAGATATATTGTATGCTGTCCTTTTGCATGCGATGTATCTTGGGCGATCCCACCCATGCCCCCAGGTCGAACCTGATTGAATGTGCTGCACATTCAATCTGGAGGATCTGATCCGATGCTCACGGGAATGCGCATCGGATCGGATCGGAAACCCCTCCAAAATGCTGATTTCATCCTATATATCGGGGAGAATGCCCGAAATCGGATGAAATCGGGCATTATCGTCCTAGCGTATGGGGCCCTGGTTTCCAGTTCATCTAAAACAAATAGAACGTAATGGTAAACAACATGAACATGTTAAGGTTATATATGCACTATAGTGTGCTTAACTGGAGCATTCCTTTCTTTAACCACTTGCCACAGTGACCAGGCAGCCCCGCAGCATCCCCCTCCCCCCACACTTCCCCACCAGCTCTGTGGTCACAATGCAGCCGTGGCTCTACTCACAAAGTGTCCACAGTAATCCAACATACTGTGTCTCTGCCCCCATAGTGTGTGATTGGGCAGTGTAGCATCACTCGGCAACTACAGCCAGGGCCAGATTAAGAATTAGGGGGACCCGGGGCACTTAAGACAGGGGGACCGGGGGAAAGGGTTGGGGAGGGGGGTGTATTTTAGATTGTGCATACCTCACAACATGACTCATTTCAGGAAGAACAAAATGCTCTGCTCCTTGACTTCCCTCTTAATATATGATTGGCGTCACCTGTGTTGAACTATTTAATTGATAAGAAGGTATTTCTACACAGGTGATTGCAATCATAAATTAAGAGGGAAGTCCAGGTAGCGAGCATTTGTCCACATTTTGAGGTATGGATTGTATATATTACATTTAAACCAATGGTGTATATTAGATTTAAACTAATAGTTTAATAATGCATGGTGTTTATAGCTCCACCTAATTGAGAGACAACTACTTTATAAAGTTTTACAAACTTAAAATATACATAGTTTTTTAAACTATAAAGCATTTTTTTTTTAAAGATGTCCATAAAATTGTTGATTTTAATTTCACTACCACATTATGTAAAGGGATGCGATCAATTTACCTACAATCAAAATCCCGACAAACATTGGCCAGCGGTCAGTTGTTGTCGGGATCTTGACCGTCGGGATTTGGATTGTATGTATTTCATACCGATCCCTATGTAAACAGCCATTTAAACCATCCCAGTGGACCTGGAGGGGGGAATATAATAGTGTGCTGAGCGCAGCGAGGCACTTTGCCCGAAGCCGCGAGCCATGAGAGGGGATGCGGTACATTTATACGGTGTCCATGTCGGCCTTGTCAGTATTTTAAATGTCACTATTTTGACCTTGTCAGTACTTTGACCTTGTCAGGATTTTGACCTTGTCGGGATTTTGACCATCGGTCCACTGTTGTCGGGATTTTGATTGGAGGTATTTCATACTGATCCCTATGTAAACAGCCATTTAAACTAGAGTTTGAATTTTTGTTAAAAAAATTATATTGAATCAAGTTTAACTAGCTATACTATAAATTTTATCATAAAGAAAATCCACAATTTTGGGGACATTTTTTAAACAATTTTAGCCAGTTAAGTGCATTTTACATTTATTGCAGAGTACCCATAAAGATAATCACAGACTGACGTCTTGGCAGGGAATAATGTACTGTATGTATATAATTATATTACATTTTTTTTTTTTAATTAATGAAATCAGTTAAATCTCTCTCAGAGTATAAAATCTTGGAACTGTTTTACCATGGAAACATTAAAATTAAAAAATAGTGAATAAGCTCACTATTTTGGACAGTGATGTAACCCCCTATTAATATAGTGCATCTGAAGTTTGGAAGTGATAGGTCTTAATTGTGACTAATAACAGCCAGGGCTGTCTTAACAGTATTGTAGGCCCTGGGCAAAGCAATCTACTGGGGACCCTACCCAACCATTCACAGGAGCCATTAAGAAAAAAATCTTTACCTGCCTCTCCTGCAGTCCTGCACCATCTCTCCACATGCTTCCATATAGTGAATGGCTGTCAGCACTCCGATTGGCGAATAGCTCCAGCCATCCAACAATCAGCATGCTGACAGCCATTCACGGTCTGGCTGCAGGCTTGTAGGGAATGCTTCCTTGCTGCTCTGATTGTGTGACCACCACCCACCCCTGCTCGAAGTCCCATAGAATTGTGGGGCCCTGAGCAGCTGCCCAGTGTGCCTATGCATTAAGATTGCCTTGAATGCAGCATAGGGGGAAGTTGCAATGCAGGTGAGACACAGTGCAGAGAGCTGGAGGAGCGCATTCCATGGAAATTTCTGGAGCTGTCACGGACAGTAACAGGTCAGTTAGGGATAGCCCTGAGTTACCTGTCGGAGAGGAAGAACGCAGTAGCACGGAGTGTGGATATGGGGGAGGAGCTAGATGTAGGCAGAGAGTAGGCATCACCACTGAGAGGCTGTGCTATGATATGAGATAACCACTCCTTCTAGCTGAGACGCAGGACAGTCAGTACGGAGAGGGAGAAAGAGAGTGAGAGAACGAGAGAGAAACTGCTCTTGCTACTGTAGTGAGAATTTGTTAGTGCTGTACACACTTTTGATCTAAATAAAACAACTACTTTATTTCTATGATGGATAGAGGAGAGGGGTCAGTATTAAGGGTATGCTTGCCAGCAGTTGACCCAAAGTTGTAAAATTACCTGCTGCCATATAAGAAATCCATGTACTGTAACTGCAAATAGAAAAGAAAGTTATGCTAATTGCTGCATTCAACCAGTCTCCAGTATGAATAATTTTGAGTTTAGTATATCAGTCTCACCAGTTCAATTCTTCCTAATGGTGAATGCAGCAAAGCTCAGTATAATAGAGACTGAGGAAAATGTTAAGGGGGGTATTGAGAGTTGGACAGTACATTGAGTAAATTGTAGACAGCTGAATAGTAATTGACAGGCGGTCGGGAGCGGCGTTGAGGCATTGGTGGGCAGTGTGGTAGGAAATGCAGGCGTGTCATGGCCGTTTTAGGGCAGCCAGATGACGTCACCTGTGTCTTCTGCGATGGGAAACATGGCTGACTGCCTAGACAGAGGTCAAACTCTATTTTGAGGTTTCTGTAATGCGATCACAATTAAATTGTGATCACATCGCAGGGCGGCGCTACACATGCTGGGCGGCCTTGCCCTGTGCTGGACGGCCCCCAGCATGGGATTTTATGGGTAATGCAGATCTGATCGCTGGGCTACATTTTTTGCTGCCCGGCGATCAGATAGTCGCCGGGTACAGGGGGAGGGGAAACGTGCTGTGCAAATGTCCGTTGGCTTCTTTTGAGAAGCTGCACAAAAATCAATTTGTGCAGTCTCTGCGCACCCAGGACTTACTTTTCATGTGCAATGGAATCCAGCTGATCGGGGCCGTAGCTGGCGTCACCCTTCAGATGTTTGGCGCCCGCCTGCGTTTTTCCGGACACTCCTGGAAAACGGTCAGTTGCCACCCACAAATGGCCTCTTCTTGTCAATCTCCTTGCAAACGCCCGTGCGTTTGGATTTTTCGCACCATCCCGTCACTAGGCACCTATGCCTGTTGCTGGTGTGCAACACGCCGGCTCAGTGCGGCTCTGAAGCATGCACAGTTCAGATCTGATCGCCAGCTGTGCGAAAATGCACAGAAGCGATCAGATTTGAATTACCCCCTTTAAAACAGCAAAAACTGCTACCAACTCTGAATAATCTGACTAGATTGCTTAGATTGTAAGACTGATCTCTCCGTGTGTACCCCCCACAGCGATATCGATGCGCTGCCCCGCGCATCGCTATCGCTGGTGCTAGATTAACCTGCATGCAGCGGGTGAAATGAGCACCCCCCCGCCCTGCCCTCCCCCCCGCACCCTCAGCACACATCGCGCTATACTGAGCGGGGGGGATAGATGTGTGCTAAGCGGTTCGCTCAGCACACATCTCTCCCCGCATCTGCCCGTGAATACGGGCCTTAAGAGGTCTATTTGCTAAGCCTTAGATTAAGTCTAGCAAAATTCTTTACAGTGGAGATGACTTAATTGAGTTTTAAAAGACTCAGGGGCAGATGTATTATGCCTGGAGAAGTTATAAAGCAGTGATAAGTGCAAGGTGATAACGCACCAGTCAATCATTATGGGTTTGAAAATGATTGGCTCATTGGCTGGCGCATTAAAACCTTCCACCTATCACTGCTTTATCACTTCTCCAGGCTTAATACATCTGCCCCTCAATCAAAATAATCTATATACAGTATGCCCTGGGTAGAGATAAATTGTTTTTTTCAAACCCATCCTGTGACATGGTAGTTAGGACTCAGAGCTGATTGGCTGGTTCTTTATCTCCATGCAAGGCTTTGTAAATAAACCTAAGGTGTCTATGCACTGTACTAAGCCTTGGACAGAGATAACGTGGATGAGATAAAGTACCAGCTAATCAGCATCTAACTGCCATGTCACAGGCTGGGTTTGAAAAATGACAGGAGCTGGTTGGTTGGTACTTTATCTCCGTCCACTCACTCACTCACTCACTCACTCACTCACTCTCTCTCTCTCTCTCTCTCTCTCTCTCTCTCTCTCTCTCTCTCTCTCTCTCTCTCCTCCAAGGCTTAGTAATATATACCCCTAAAGTAATGCAGAAATCCTAAATGGGACACCTTAGCACAAATCATCACCTTAGAGACACTAAAGAAGGCAAATTACTAGAACAGACAGACATCCCTCAACATGATAATACAGAATATACATCTACTGTATGAACAGATTCCTCATTCTGAATTTACTGATCTGGTCTGGCAGACTCTGTTGATCACCAATTTGTCAGGGACTTGCTGACTACTATCATTTTTGGGTCAGAATCACCAAAATGCGGATCTCCAACATATTTTTCTAATCCAGATGTCCTGACAAGTGACTGTCACACATCTCCACCAAATATTTTACCTTTGCTGTTTAGACATCGAATGTAGGCAAAGGCAAATTGTGCACTAAGGAAAATTACCTAGGTACCTGGCTATAGACTAACTGTAAACATGTATACCACCAGGGCCATCTTAACAGCAGTGTAGGCCCCTGGGCAAAGCAATGCACTGGGGTCCCTACCCATCCTCCAGTGGTAGGGGTGGGGGGAGCTATCAGCAGCAGCTTTGATGTCCCGCAGGCGGTAGGGGGTGTAATATCTTCCGCTTAGCATGTAGGACCTGGAGCAGTAATTTCTGTTAATTACTTATTTATTGCGCAGATGGTGGGAGATGGGGCGGGAAGGAGAACACTAAACTGTAGAAGGGGCATTAGGCTGAATGAAGGGGCCCTGGTACATGACTTCCAGGGTGGTAGAGGGTGTTTAATATGCAGGCAGGGGTGGATAATGGAGTGGGCTTAATATTCATCATTTACTGGTGGGAGGGCATCTTGCTTGACTGCAGATAGCTCCAGTTCCTGGAACTAGATTTCTTAGCTTTTTTTGGGATAAAAATCTAGAGAGTCCCACCTTTCAGGAGGTACTGGAAACTTGGGGATCAGAGTTCAGGAGCCAGAACAAGGGCAGCCATCAGGGGGGGACTGTGGGGACTGGTGTCCCGGGCCCTTACAGAGAGGGGGGCCCACCCCTGGCTCCTACTACCAATACATGTAAAGCTGCAGAGTCAAGCCTTCAACTGCGCATCAGCTCTCTGTGAACCGTTCCTGTAAAGATGAAGCCTGCATTATCTTTGCCTGCCTGGTTGCAGGCGTGCACTCCCGGTGTGACTATGCGATCCATCCGCCTAGTCACGCCAGGAGTGCACAGACCATGCGTGTGGAGCTGGAGCAGGGACCAGCTGCTGAAAGGCTGATATCTCTGATTTTGGGCATAGTAAAGACAAGCTGCCAGTGTCCACTGAAAGGGGAGAGTCTCAAATTTTTGTGCATACCCTCAGAAAAACACCAAGTCAGACAGAACATGAGACATCCGGCTGGGAAGACCAATTAACAGGCTTGGATAGGGACCAGTTTTGAAGTGGGATATCTCCGGATCCCCAGGGCTGATTTTAAAAAATCTGGTACCCCTGGAAAAGGGGACCCTCAGCTGTCAGCCACTTATACTCCTGGGGTCCTTCGGCAACTGCCCATTGAGCCCATATGAAAGACGGCCCTGTACACCACCTTAAAGCTTTGGCCACAGTATACGGCAAAATAAGAATTTCTTTAAAAATAGCAGAGTTAATAGTTTATTTTTATCATTTAACAAAATGTAAAGTGAATGAACAGAATAGTGATCTTAATCAAATCAATATTTGGTGTGACCACACTTTGCCTTCAATACAGGTTTTGGAGGAACTCGGCAGGGAGGTTGTTCCAACATCTTGGAGAAGTTGGAGAACTACCCACAGATCTTCTGTGGATGTGGGCTTGCTCAAATCCTTCTGTCTCTTCATGTAATCCCAGACAGACTTGATGATGTTGAGATCAGGGCTCTGTTGGGGGCATATCATCACTTCCCGGACTCATTATTCTACTTTACATTAAAGATAGTTCTTTGTGACTTTGTCTGTATGTTTGGGGTCATTGTCCTGCTGCAGAATAAATTTGGAGCCAATCAGATGACTCCCTGATGGTTATCTGATTGGCTCCCTGATGGTATTGGCAATGCCAGATGAGCGATTATTTATTACTGCACATGCGCAAATTATTGTGAAAACCCCTATGGTATATGTGTTACCCTAAGTATACGCTCAAATACACTGTTGCATATAGGGCTGCAGATATCACAAATGGTGGAGCATTGTGATGGGTATTCCTGGGTTCTGTCTCAGCCGCTTTCATAGAGGCCATGTTCAGATGGAGTTACTTGCACATGCCATAGGGGTGGCAATACAAAGACAAACACTACAAATTGATTAATAATAATCATTGCAATAAAATTTTGCATTTTGAGCGACGTTCTTCGCAGAGTTATGGCCATAAATAACGCCTTGCTCACCGCATCCAGGTGACCTCATTAATCGAGCAAGTCCCTAACATAGGGGGTGGCAATCAAGTTGCTGGCTGCCGGGATCCTGGCGGTCAGGATACAGACACTGGAATCCCGACACCAAAGGTTGCCACTGGGCCTGCTCGGTGGTGCTCGCCACCGGTATTCTGGCTGTCTAGATCCCAAACAGCTGGGATATCATACTGAACTACCATAGGCTGGTGAAGTGTCAATGATGAATGCGATGGTGCACCAATACTAGACTGTCTAGAACCACTAATACTAGACTGCCAAGAACCACCAGCGGTAGTTCTGCATGCAAAGGCACAGAAAATGGGTGTCTTAGGGCTAGCACATCCAGACGCACGCTAGTACACAAGGGGAAGGCTAAAACTAGCATTTGCAGATGCAGCACCATCCAATAATGAAATTAAGGATCTGATTGGAGGAAATAAGAATAAAAGGGATTTGGGATGAGATGTGAGCACACTTGCCTTGAAAAAGGGCCTAGGAAGGCTTGAAACACGTTTGGGCTGCACGAGAGATGACCATTGTTTTATCCAGAGGGGTTCCTTATCAAGATCTAGAAAGCTGTTTCCCGGGAGGCTACCTGGAGTGATTTATTTGCACCTGTTTGAGGACTGGTTTAGTTCTCGAACCTTCTGGTAATTACCACCTCTTGGTCTAATATTGGGATTTCACCTGTGCATTGTGAGCACACTTGCCTTGAAAAAGGGCCTAGGAAGGCTTGAAACACGTTTGGGCTGCACGAGAGATGACCACTGTTTTATCCAGAGGGGTTCCTTATCAAGATCTAGAAAGCTGTTTCCCGGGAGGCTACCTGGAGTGATTTATTTACACCTGTTTGAGGACTGGTTTAGTTCTCGAACCTTCTGGTAATTACCACCTCTTGGTCTAATATTGGGATTTCACCTGTGCATTGTGTTCTTTTTTAACCACATATGGTCTAATGGTGCCCATACACTTGTGCGATGCCCCACGACGCAACATCACGGGCAGTGGCGGAACTAGCAAGCGGTGGGCCCAGGTGCGACAAAATGCTTTGCCCCCCCCCCCACATCCCATCCAAGTCCACCCCCTCACCCCTGGAGAGGATCTGGTGAGGGGGACCTGCTCAGGGCCAGAGAAATGGATACCTAGCAACAGTGCCGTAACTAGACATTTTAGCACTGTGTGCAAGAAACGGCATCGGAGCCCCTCCCCTGCATGCAAAACAGGGGCAGTGCGCGCCGTAGGCGCGCGCAAAACTACATAGTGGCGTGGCTTCGTGGGGAAGGGGTGTGGCCACAAAATAATACCAATTCATAAAACGGTGCACAGTAGTCTCCATTCTTCAAATTACGCCGCACAGTAGCACCACTACACCAGGTAGAGACCCTTTTACACCTTACAGCGGACAGATTCCTCTTTTTACACATTACGGCAGACAGCGTCCCCTTTTTACACATTACGGCAGACAGCGTGCCCTTGTTACACATAGCGGCAGACAGCGTACACTTTTTACACATAACGGCAGACAGCGTACACTTTTTACACATAACGGCAGACAGCGTCCCCTTTTTACACATTACGGCAGACAGCGTGCCCTTGTTACACATTACGGCAGACAGCGTCCCCCTTTTTACACATTACGGCAGGCAGATTCCCCCTTTTTACACATAGCGGCAGGCAGATTCCCCATTTTTACACATAGCGGCAGGCAGTCCCCCCTTTTTACACATTGCGGCAGGCAGATTCCCCCTTTTTACACATTGCGGCAGGCAGATTCCCCCTTTTTACACATTGCGGCAGGCAGATTCCCCCTTTTTACACATTGCGGCAGGCAGATTCCCCCTTTTTACACATTGCGGCAGGCAGATTCCCCCTTTTTACACATAGCGGCAGGCAGTCCCCCATTTTTACACATAGCGGCAGGCAGTCCCCCATTTTTACACATAGCGCAGGCAGTCCCCCATTTTTACACATAGCGGCAGGCAGTCGGAAGGAAGGAAGGAAGGAAGAAGGAAGGAAGGAAGGAAGAATTATACTTACCCTCTCCGCTGGCTCAGGCTCCTCGGTGCAGCGTCAGACGATTCCCGGGCTGGAGAGAAGGAGGAGAACGGAGGTGAAGGAGGGAGCCGCAGCAGCACTTTGTTACTGGTGGAGGCGCTGCTGCTGCTGCCCCTCTGCTTCACTATAGGCTGTTCTCGGTAGACAGCCTATAGTGAAGCAGAGGGGCAGCAGCAGCAGCGCCTCCACCAGTAACAAAGCGCTGCTGCGGCTCCCTCCTTCACCTCCCTCCTCCTCCTTCCCCCGTCCGTGCCGCTGCTCCTCTCCTCTCCGGGCGGCTGTGCGCTGCGGGCAGCGGTTGCCCGCAGCGCACAGCGGCATGTAATTAGTCAGTTTGACTCATTACATGCTTGGGCCCCTGGACAGAGGCGGGCCCCAGTGCAACGCACTGCTTGCACTGCCGGTAGTTCCGCCTCTGATCACGGGGCATTGCACCGGCAGTTCAGGTGCGATGAAATTGCACCTGAACTGCCAAAGTGATTACCATGTGATCATGCAATAGATCGCATGGTAATCACCTGATGGGCACATCACCTCCGAGTGGGAGCGGCCTCTGGCTGCTTCCGGCGGGTGTCCATCGCACGTAGCAGTGCAATATATAGCATGTGTTTTAAAAATCACATGCGATTGCACTGCGATGCGAGAAATATTATATGGAGCACATACTATCTTGAGACGTGAGATTCGACCGGTGTGCCCACGCCTCGCGTCGAAAGCTACCTAAAATGTGCATACAATCTTTCGATTTCTCTCACAGATACGGTCGAAATCGAAGGTTAGCACCGATTATCTCACAAGTGTATGGGCACCATTAGAAGTCAAAGGACCATTTTATATTTACCAGGGATTACTGTTCGTCCCCTTTTGAGGCTCAAACAGAAATCCGTGGTAAGTAGGACTTTCTACCCTTACATCGGTCACCTGAAGTGCCTTAACTCATAGCTTCGGGCACTTAAACCGGAATCTATGGGTTATTGAGCACTAGTCACGGATTTACCGTGTAGGGAAATGGGTTTGAAATTGTATAGCACTGGCCTTTGAAGTCAGTGGCTACAAGCCCGCAGTAAGTACCACGGCTTAATGGATCCAGCCTACAAAGAACTTGATAATTGCCACTTTTGTACTGTATTTAGAAAGCTACCCACATGGGTTTGTAGAATTTTGGGCAAGCTGTCCAATGGTGGGTATAAGCAGAGCTGGATTAAGCTTTTGGGGTGTCCAAGGCACTTCAAACAAGGCAGCCCTAAAGTCAAAAATTAAAACCATAGCATAGTAAATATTAAAGATTCTTAGGTATTAATAGTTAATGTAGAAGAAGAGACCGACACTCCAAAGATATCATTTGCTTAGACACAGCAATTTATTAGCAATATTCAACAACATTTTGTGCCCTTGGCTTGAGAAAGGACTTAGGGGTTTAAAACATTACTGAATATTGCTAACAAGCTTGGAGTGCTGTGTCAAGTCAGGCTGGAATGTAGTATCTGACGAATGGGCTTAAGCAGAGATGGCAGAGGCTACTAACTGAAGAAGACGTGGAGGCCTTTCCCCATGCTTTCCCCGTGACTCAGAATCCAGACACGTCAGTGCAGCACTGGATGAAAGATGCAAGGGTCTTTCAGGAGTCCAGAAACTCACTGACCTTTTATACACACACACTGATTACAAGCAAACAGATCACAGGTGAGGATGGTTACCTTTAGTAGCTATTAAACCCGTTTGTGTCAACTTGTGTGCATGTTATCAGGCCAAAATCTCCAGGGTATGTAAACTTTTGATCAGGGTCATTTGGGTAGTTTCTGTTGTCATTATGATTTAAAAAGAGTAAACACAGTTGTTTGACAATAAATGGCTTCACCCAACCACTAACCATGAGTGAAAGAAAAGTTTGTGAGTTATCATTCATATTATCTGACAAATGGGCAGAAAATCACAAATTCTGCTAGGGTATGTAAACTTATGAGCACAACTATATATATATATATATATATATATTTATTTATTTGTTAGGCTGATACGCAGATCTGAAAATGCAGTCCTAGTCCGTGGAACTACAAGTCCCAGGGAGTATCTCCCGGATCCCATTTAGATCAGTCAGTGATGTCTCGCTGCTGATTACACTAGGTCACTTGTGTTATAGACCAGCGTCTCCTCCAAGCACTCCCAATTCCAAGGGTCAGGTATTAATCTAGAAACAAATTAAACAAAGAGCGCTCTCCATAGTGCATGTATCTATTAAAAGGTTTTTTCCACAAAAAATAAAAACAGGTTCGGATCACGTACCAAAGGTGGCGGTCAGACCACCATAAGTTTCAAAGATTCACCGATTACTGCGGCGGTATACACCAGCTCACACGGCTTCCACCCGGCTTCACTTCCACAAATGCTAGGCCACGTTCCTACGCATTTCGTCACTTGGACAGCCCTCTGATGAAGTCCAAGTGACGAAACGTGTAGGTGTGATGCCTAGCGTTTGTGGAAGTGAAGCCGGGTGGAAGCCGTGCGAGCTGGTGGATACTGCCGCAGTAATCGGTGAATGGATATAAAACTTGAGGATGTTTCTTTCCTGATTGCTGTTTATCCAGTATAAGAAGTTATTATACACCTATGATGTTATTGAAGATTACTTGTATACTTTGAATTTGTTACAGTACACTTATTATTGTTTGTAACATAAACAATACGACAACCTGTACACTTATACTGTATTAGTTACATTTAGCAACAGTATCGAAATGTAATGCTGCACTTGAAATGTTTGATGAGTATTTGACTCTTTACAGTTTGTTATACTATTGTTATGTGGTTACTAGGTAACGGGGGTGCATAGTTACTTACGTCACTACCATGCGACTCCCACGCTGGAGAGAGGTGGGAAGTGGCACCATGTGAACTTTATCTGAAGGTATTTATGGCAAGTATTTTGTTTTATACACTGTTTGCCCACTGATCTTGAAAAAAGCACAATAAATGCACTGAAACATTGATATATTAATATGCTTTATTGTATTTATTGAATGTCCTGAGTGCCTCTAGGTTCACACGCGTTTTGGTGCCCTCCAATCCCACCTTAATCACAACTAGGGTAAGATAAATACATAGCTCTTGGGCGGCACTCTGGATATCTTTCACAGATATTCAGATGGAACCATCTCCATTATATCAACGTTTCAGAACTATTTATGTTAGTTCTTTCATCAGGATATAATGAAACACACTTGACAAAATAATAGAACTGAAACTACAAAAGATGCTCTCTAACAGGCTGTTAAAAAGAAAAAAGAAAAAAAATTGTATTTGGCATAGACTTTCAATACGACTCAGCAAGAAATTCAACAAACAACTAGATAATTACGGACTATCATACAGAGTGATAAAAAAAACGGAAAGCTCTCCGACATATGTACAAAATGCCCTGCTATAGAAGAGGAAAGAAATATCCGAGTCTTGACTGTTCATTCAGACATGACAGAGCACATGCTTAGATTCAAAGGGGGGTATTGTTTGAAAAGTAAGTTGGGGGTCTGTTTTTTTCCTATCTAATATACAGGAAAAAACAGACACCCAACCGATTTTTTAAACAATTGAATTCCACCCACAGAGTCCAGGCTGTTATAAGTGCACTGGTTAAATAATATGCCAACAATTGATTGCGAAAAAGTTTCCATCCACAACCTGGAGAAAGATTTAATATCTGTCATGTTTCGACGTGTAATAGCTCATTTGTTATCTATATGGTGAAGTGCCCATGCGGGGTATGCTACAGTCAGGGCCGGATCTAGACTTTGTGGCACCCCAGCTGAAAAAATAGGGGTGTGGCTTCACTGAGAAGGGGCGTGGTCAGTTGTGCCCCCAGTAGAGTTGTGCCCCCTAGTTGCGCCATGCCCCCAGTACTGTGCCCTCTGTAGAGTTGTGCCCCCTAATTGCGCCCTTTAAAAAATAAAAAAATGTAAAAAAATAATATGATTTTAAACCTACTGGTAAATCTTTTTCTCCTAGTCCGTAGAGGATGCTGGGGACTCGGTAAGGACCATGGGGTATAGACGGGCTCCGCAGGAGACATGGGAACCATAAAGAACTTTTAGAATGGGTGTGCACTGGCTCCTCCCTCTATGCCCCTCCTCCAGACCTCAGTTAGACAAACTGTGCCCAGAGGAGATGGACAATACGAGGAAAGGATTTTGTTAATCTAAGGGCAAGATTCATACCAGCCCACACCATCCACACCGTATAACATGGAATATACGCAACCAGTTAACAGTGGGAACAAAACAGCATCAGCCAAAGACTGATCTCAACTGTAACATAACCCTTATGTAAGCAACAACTATATACAAGCCTTGCAGATTTAGTCCGCACTGGGAAGGGCACCCAGCATCCTCTACGGACTAGGAGAAAAAGATTTACCGGTAGGTTTAAAATCTTATTTTCTCTTACGTCCTAGAGGATGCTGGGGACTCCGTAAGGACCATGGGGTTTATATACCAAAGCTCCCAACCGGGCAGGAGAGTGCGGATGACTCTGCAGCACCGATTGAGCAAACGCGAGGTCCTCCTCAGCCAGGGTATCAAACTTATAGAACTTTGCAACAGTGTTTGAACCCGACCAAGTAGCTGCTCGACAAACGTGATTTTCCGCCCAGCGAAGAATCCTGGTGGCTTCCGCCATTGCCACTCTGCTCCTTGTCCCGCCTTGGCGGTTTACATGAGCCACGGCTGTGACGTTGTCTGATTGAATCAGAACCGGTAGGTCGCAAAGAAGAATCTCCGCTTGTCGTAGGCCGTTTTATATGGCCCGCAATTTCAGTACGTTGATGTGTAGACAAGCCTCCTGGCTTGACCATAGCCCCTGAAAGTTTCTTCCCTGTGTGACTGCTCCCCATCCTCGGAGGCTCGCATCCGTGGTCACCACAACCCAGTCTTGAATGCCGAACCTACGACCCTCTAGAAGGTGAGCAATTTGCAGCCATCACAGGAGAGATACCCTGGCCCTGGGGGACAGGCTTATCTTCTGATGTATTTGTTGATGGGACCTGGACCACTTGTCCAGAAGATCCCACTGAAACGTCCTTGCATGAAACCTGCCGAAGGGGATGGCCTCGTAGGCTGCCACCATTTTCCCCAGAACTCGAGTGCATTGATGAACAGACACTCTTTTTGGTTTTAGCAGGTCTCTGACCATGTTCTGGAGGTCCTGGGCTTTTTCCATCGGGAGAAAAACCCTCTTCTGTTCCGTGTCCAGAATCATGCCTAGGAATGATATACGAGTCATTGGAATCAATTGTGATTTTTGCAGATTGAGAATCCAACCGTGCTGTTGCAGCACTCTCAGGGAGAGCGACATGCTCTTCAATAATTGATCTCTTGATCTCGCTTTTATCAGGAGATCGTCCGAGTACGGGACCTGCGCAGGAGCACCATCATCTCTGCCATCACCTTGGTGAAAATCCTCGGGGCCGTGGAAAGCCCAAACGGCAACGTCTGAAACTGGTAATGACAGTCCTGTACAGCGAATCTCAGGTACTCCTGATGAGAAGGATATATGGGGACATGAAGGTATGTATCCTTTACGTCCAGTGACACCATAAAATCCCCCCCTTCCAGACTGGATATCACAGCCCGGAGTGATTCCATCTTGAATTTGAACTTTTTCAAGTACAGGTTTAGGGATTTTAGATTTAAAATGGGTCTGACCGAACCATCCGGCTTCGGGACCACGAACAGGGTCGAATAGTACCCTTTTCCCTGTTGGCCTAGGGGAACCTTGACAATCACTTGCTGTTGACACAGCTTTTGAATTGCAGCTAACACTACTTCCCTCTCTGGGGGAGAAGCTGGCAAGGCCGACTTGAAAAATCGGCGAGGGGGCACCTCTTCAAATTCCAGCCTGTAGCCTTGGGATACAATATCCATCGCCCAAGGGTCCACGTCTGACAGAACCCAGACCTGGCTGAAGAGTCGAAGACGTGCCCCCACCGGTGCGGACTCCTTCAGTGGAGCCCCAGCGTCATGCGGTGGATTTAGTAGAAGCCGGGGAGGACTTCTGCTCCTGGGAACTAGCCGAAGCAGGTGTTCTTTTTCCTCTACCCTTACCTCTGGCGAGGAAGGATGAGCCCCGACCTCTTCTGGACTTATGCGACCGAAAGGACTGCATCTGATATTGTGGAGTTTTCTTTTGCTGTGGGGAAACAAAAGGCAAAAAAGTAGATTTACCCGCAGTAGCCGTGGAAACCAGGTCCGCGAGACCGTCCCCAAACAAAACTTCACCTTTGTAAGGTAAAACCTCCATATGCTTCTTTGAGTCGGCATCACCCGTCCATTGGCGGGTCCACAGGGCTCGCCTCGCAGAAATCGCCATGGCGTTAGCTCTCGAACCTAGTAGCCCAACGTCTCTTTGAGCGTCTCTCATATATAAAACTGCGTCTTTAATGTGACCTAAGGTCAGTAAAATGGTATCCCTGTCTAGGGTATCGATGTCAGCTGACAAGGTATCTGTCCAAGCTGCCACTGCGCTACATACCCATGCCGATGCTATCGCCAGTCTGAGTAAAGCACCCATATGCGTATAAATAGATTTTAAGGTGGTCTCCTGTCTGCGATCAGCAGGATCCTTGAGGGCTGCCGTGTCTGGAGACGGTAGCGCCACCTTCTTGGACAGACGCGTTAAAGCCTTGTCCACCCTGGGCGAGGATTCCCACTGTACCCTGTCCAGTGCAGGGAAAGGATACACCATAAGAATCCTCTTGGGGATCTGCAGTTTTTTGTCTGGAGTCTCCCAAGCTTTTTCAAATAATTTTTTCAGCTCATGAGATGGGGGAAAGGTTACCTCAGGTTTCTTTTCCTTATATATGCGCACCCTCGTGTCAGGGACAGAGGGGTCATCTGCGATATGCAAAATATCTTTTATTGCAATAATCATATAATGAATACTTTTGGCCACCCTTGGGTGTAACCTCGCATCATCGTAGTCGACACTGGAGTCAGAATCCGTGTCGGTATCAGTGTCTACTATTTGGGATAGGGGACGTTTTTGAGACCCTGAAGGGCCCTGTGACACAGTCCAAGCCGTGGCTTGACTCCCTGCTTTTTCCCTGGACTTTGCTTTGTCCAATCTCTTATGTAATAAATTCACATTTGCATTTAAAACATTCCACATGTCCAACCAATGATGAGTCGGCGTTGCCGACGGAGACACCACAATCATCTGCTCCACCTCCTCCTTAGATGAGCCTTCCGCTTCAGACATGCCGACACACGCGAGAGAGAGTATGCCAGCACACACCCAGCGCCAACTGACACTGGAAACAGAATTCCCAGATAATATAGCGCTTTTCTATATAATAAACCGTGTAATACACTCACTGCGCATTACAAGTGCCCCCCCCCCCCCCTATTTTCAGCCCTGTGACACCGTGTTCAGCAGGGGAGAGTCCGGGGAGCTAGCTTCTCTGCAATGATCTTTGGAGAAAATGGCGCTGGTTAGTGCTGAGGGACCAAGCTCCGCCCCTTCCAGCGGCGGGCTTCGGTCCCGCTCAATTTTATAAAACTGGCGGGGGATTTATACACTTACTGCCTCCGCAGCCTATATCCATATTGCCAGACTTAGAGGTTTATATTGCTACCCAGGGCGCCCCCCCTGCGCCCTGCATCCATCAGTGCCTGCTAGTGTGTGTAATGTGTGGGAGCAATGGCACGCAGCGTTACCGCTACGCGCTTACCTCAGGGAAGATCTGAAGTCTTCTGCCGCCTTAGAAGTCTTCTTTTCTTCTTATACTCACCCGGCTTCAATCTTCCGGCTCTGTGAGGAGGACGGCGGCGCAGCTCTGGGACGAACGGCGAGGGGAGACCTGCGTTCCAACTCCCTCTGGAGCTAATGGTGTCCAGTAGCCTAAGAAGCAGAGCCTATCACTTAGGTAGGTCTGCTTCTCTCTCCTCAGTCCCACGATGCAGGGAGCATGTTGCCAGCAGTGCTCCCTGAAAATAAAAAACCTAACAAAATTATTTTTCAGAGAAACTCAGGAGAGGTCCCCTGTAGTGCATCCAATCTCCTCTGGGCACAGGATCTAACTGAGGTCTGGAGGAGGGGCATAGAGGGAGGAGCCAGTGCACACCCATTCTAAAAGTTCTTTATAGTGGCCATGTCTCCTGCGGAGCCCGTCTATACCCCATGGTCCTTACGGAGCCCCCAGCATCCTCTAGGACGTAAGAGAAAAATGAATACTTACAATCCCCGCTCCTGCTTCCCGACCGCTGCTGCCCTCCATCTCCGGCCGCCGGCGCCGCTCCTCTGATCTATGAGAGAGACGTCATGACATCTCTGCCATGGCACCGCATAGACACTAGAGGTCAATTATGACACCTAGTGTCTATGTGCCGCACCCACAATGCAGTGCGGTGTTCGATGACTTCATCGTGCACCGCAAAGCACCGCATCTACCGAGCATCAGGGGTCACCAGTAGCGGATCTTGCCATGGCAGCGTCGCCCTCTGGACGGCGGCGGCGCCCGGGCAAAAATCCTGCATGCCTGTAGCAAGATCCGCTACGGGCTACAGTGCCGTAACTAGACATTTTGGCGCTGTGTGCAAAAAACGGCATCGCCCCCCCCCCCCCCTTATGCAACAAAAGGGCAGTGCGCGCCGCAGGAGCACAAAAAATATATAGTGGCGTGGCTTCATGGGGAAGGGGTGTGGCCACAAAAAAGTACCAATTCATATTACGGTGCACAGTAGTCTCCATTATTCAAATTACGCCACACAGTAGTGTCACTACACCTTTTACACATTATGGCGGACAGATTCCCCTTTTTACACATTACGGCAGACAGAGTCCCCCATTTTACACATTACGGCAGAGTCCCCCTTTTACACATTACGGCAGAGTCCCCCTTTTACACATTACGGCAGACAGGGTCCCCTTTTTTCACATTACGGCAGACAGCACCCCCCTTTTTACACATTATGGCAGACAGCATCCCCTTTTTACACATTACAGCAGGCAGCATCCCCTTTTTACACATGACAGCAGACAGCGTCCCCTTTTTATCCATTACGGCAGACAGAGTCCCCTTTTTACACATTACAGCAGAGTCCCCCTTTTACACATTACGGCAGACAGAGTCCCCCTTTTTACACGTTATGGCAGATAGGGTCCCCTTTTCACACATTATGGCAGACAGCACACCCCTTTTTACACATTACGGCAGACAGTTGCCCTTTTTACACATTACGGCAGACAGCGTCCCCTTTTTACACCTTACGGCAGACAGCGTCCCCTTTTTACACATTACGGCAGACAGCATCCCCTTTATTACACATTACAGCAGACAGCGTCCCCTTTTTACACATTACTGCAGACAGTGTCCCCTTTCTACACATTACGGCAGACAGTGCCCCCTTTTTACACATTACGTCAGACAGCGTCGCTTTATTACACATTACGGC
Source organism: Pseudophryne corroboree (assembly GCF_028390025.1). NCBI lineage: Eukaryota > Metazoa > Chordata > Amphibia > Anura > Myobatrachidae > Pseudophryne > Pseudophryne corroboree. The sequence continues at coordinate 147,371,605 of NC_086450.1, forward strand.
TGTGAAGCGGATTATTTTACAGGACAGAAAGCTATACCTTAATACACTTTAATTCGAGCCGCTGCCGCCGCTGTAAGTAATCTTCACCCTACGTACTTTTTACACAGTTAGCGTACAAAGGCCCATACCCTGTACGCACTTTGCATACTCACGCCGCAACGGATGTACAAAGTACACGCAGTGCATACACTCACACACGGACACGCTGAGAGCACAATGCAGCTACACGTGTGATAGAAATACACCTTAAACCTTTAGCAGGAAATGGGACACGACAACAATTGTATTTCAAAAACTTTGTTGGGGTCCGACCCACCAACGGTTATTTTACTAGCTGGGGCTTACAACAATAATACAATACAATAAGAGAAAAAGGCTACAGTCAATGGTACATACGTTTGTTCACCTGCGCTTCCCGGTCCGGTCCTCAATCATCAAGGTAGATGATCTTCAGAGATTGTGTGTGACCGGGCCTGCAGCTGGCTTTTTATACATTAGTCCAAAACCTAACACAATGGAAACTGTAATCTCTTTGTCTATTGGTCACTGGGATGGTCATTTACAGTACAGGAGAGGTCATAGGTCAGTTTGAATAGGTGGGCGATGTCTGGTCCAGGTGCACTTGCAGTTTGTCTCCACTGGGTTCCCGCCGAATATCAGGAGTACAGTAAATACAGTTGATATTAATACTCTGCTCCTGGGCATAACTATTCGCAGGAGCGTACTATTTTCTGCAAACTAACACCGGAATATTGCTCTTAAAATACCCTACAGCTGGATACCAAACATCACCTCCTAACCTAATTATGTCCCCTCATATCCTGTAAAGGTGAATCCCTTTGTTATCATACCCTTTAAGCAAGTGTAACTCGCTGGTGTGGTGCATGCTGACTATGTGTAAATTGTGCACTATGTGGATTAAATATGTAATGTGTTTTTATGGCTTTTCCATGCGATTACAAATACTACCGTAATTACTCATACCACGCGCTAATACGCAGGACCGCGGGAGCAATCATACGCAAATTGTGAATATGTGCATGCACGGCAGAACAAGTACGCGCACGATGGCCATCTGTGTGTAGTTTGTACTTGATGTGTGTACTGAAATATTTTCGACTTCGACAGTCCACCCTTTGGCAGTCATCAATAACTGCCACACTTTACCACTAAACAGAAAATATTATCTACACAATATATATACAAGTTTGGATGATCGCAGGAGAGTTGTAGGTGGGAAATGTATAGCCTAGTGGGATAGTAAAAAGCATGTATGTATGAATCAGTGTCTGAGGGGCATGTATCATCGTGCCGTATATGTTCTAAGTAAGCTTCGAGGTATTGTGAAGTATACATTAAATCCTTCTCATCCCGTATTAAGGGTCTGTAAATGGGCAAACAAACACTACCAAGCTCTTTTCGGCTTCTTATTCCAACAAATGCGGAGCACATTTAGTTGATGTACATAGTAACATAGTAACATAGTATCTAAGGTTGAAAAAAGACAATTGTCCATCGAGTTCAACCTATTTGTGGTCTCCTATGCACGATTATTTTGTAGAAAATTTTGACTGAAGTTGATGACTTCCGTTACGTTTTACCCCTCTTATTTATAATAACCATAGTGCGTGACTATGCCCTGTAACCCTGGATATCCTTATCCATTAGGAATTTATCTAACCCATTCTTAAAGGTGTTGACTGAGTCCGCCATTACAACTCCCTCAGGCAGGGAATTCCAAACACGTAGCGTCCTTACCATAAAAAAGCCTTTACCCCGTATTGTGCGGAATCTCCTCTCCTCTAACCTGAGCGAGTGTCCACGAGTTCTCTGTGTTGATCTAACCAAAAACAGGTCCTGCGCAAGATCTGTATAATGTCCCCTTATATATTTGTAAATATTGATCATGTCCCCTCTTAATCTCCTCTTTTCCATTGTAAACATGCTTAGTCTTGCAAGCCTTTCCTCGTATTCCAGCGTCTCCATACCCTTAATTAGTTTGGAAGGGGGGAAAGGGGGAACATATGTGAGTGCTAGTATATGTGGATAACACCTGTCGACTATGTGTGCCATTAACTGGAGGTTGCAGAGATGAAGATAAGACATATATATAAAAATAAGACATATATATATAAAAATACATTCACATAAACATTGGGTAGGGCTAACGTCTTTTCCAGTTGGATGTTTCTGGGTAAAGGGGGAAACAGAGAAAAATGGTGAAAGAAACAGGCCATGGAATTCATTTGCAATCCTTATCATAACACTGTCTCTATGGATGGATCATAAATCAAATCTGCTGCTGTAACAACACCCTCGCTCCTTAGACTCATATCAAATTTGTGCTGCGCTTGTGCAGCATCAGAATTCGAACACACCTAAATATCAATTCAATAATTATGACGACACCTAGGATACACAGGAGAAACTTTCCTACACTTGCAATTACATTCTGCACCCACTCTCCTAATCCAGACAACCATTTGAGTGGGTTTAACCATGAGACCCAGCCGGTCAATTCATTACCCACAGCCGTCAAGGTAAGATTGTCTCTCCTCCGGAACTCCCACTTCAACTGCAAGATCTCGTCCATCCTTTGATCGATGATCTCCGTGGGGTCATCAGTGCTGTTCGTAATGTACGTACAGCACTTCACACTATATTGAGTTGCCAAAGTGACACAGTACCCACCCGTCACAGCCGTGACATAATTCAGGACCATCCTGTGCTGGACCAACTCCGTCTTGTATGCTTGTAACTCCCTGCCCGTATACCTAAAGGTGTCATCATACATCTCAGTGATATTATCTATCAAGTTCGCAAGCGCATGGATGTACTTAAAATTTATAATTCCTCTGGAAGTACAGGTGATGTCTAATGCGAGAAGAATTTGAATCCCGGTGGATTCATGGATCAAATCAGAGGCTGCGTGCTCTGCCCTATCTATGATGTGTCTCTTGAAGATGTGTTCGTAGTGGGTATGAGTATAAGGAGTCTGAGCGTTGCGGTGAATGTCTTTAATTTTATCGTGCTCTAAGGTCATGACCTCTGGTAGTACCCTTCCAATGTAACACAATCCCTCAGAGCTCGGAGTGAGCCACTTGTACGCTTTCCTCCCACATATGAAATAGGCATCATCTGGAAGAACATAGGGGACAGAATGTAACAACACCATTTTGCAAATTTTCCAGGTTTAGAAACCAATCCCCAGTTCTCTCATCTGCTCAGTACAAGTATCTGGTTGAATGATGTGGGCACAATACCCCGGCGATACTTTTCCAACGCACATGGTCTTGCTCCCACGTGTATACCTATACTGAAAATACCTCCCACTGTTGGCTATCTTGCGTACAAGTTCAGAGTCAATAGGTATCCTATCAGCTCTGTGTGAGAAGGTCATTGTCTCGTTATTCCAGGTTACTTCCCAATTTCCGGGTTTGCGGAAATTGGAGACATTAAAGCATATTAGTGATCTATCTACATGATACTTGTGGAGCTTCAAACTAGGGGGCCTAGATATATTGAATTTCTTGTCCACCGGTCTCCCACCCCGTAATTCGATTACCTCATCTAACGTTAAAGGATATGGCACTAATCCTGACTTACTCTGTCCTTGAGGTACTTGGGAGCACACCCAACATTCTGTCTGGTTTAAGACCTTACCCACTAATGAGTGGTAATCACTCAACGGATGTCGGTCCAGGTCGATATTAAAGTTGGACTGACATCTCTGGATGCACCCATCTTCGACTATGTTCTCGCAATATCTACAAATACAATATTCATCATACAATAACCCCTTACATTGCCTCCGAGCTCCATGACTACCAGAGCGCTTACTGATACCAGCCTTTACTCGAGTGATGTGCTGCTCCTGAGATCCTACAACTTCGTACTCGCCATCAGAACCCATTCCAGATCCTTGCTCGACCTCTCTGGGACCCTCACCAAAACAAATTGTCCTGAGCAAAAACAGTGTTACTAGCAGAACCCAAAACGCAGTCTCTTGTGCTAGATCCATTTCGTTAGGGGATAGATGGAAAATAAGGAGGAGAAAAGAAAGGAAAATGCAGGGGGGGGGGTGAAAAAAGAAAATGGTGCGACAACCATCCTTGATCTTGTTGCTCTCCGCGCTCAGGTGCCGTTCAACAGTCCTGCCTCTCAGCTTTCCCGGAATAGACTCTCTAGTGATATGAGGTTCTCTTCACCTTGCTCTTTGTCACGAGTTTTCTCTGGGTCAGCGACCTTCTTGCAGTGTGACGAGTGGACCCAAGTCTCTCTTTCGGCGACCTTTAATGCTGTTGTACTGGTTGACAATACTTGGTACGGTCCTTCCCACCAGTCTATGAGGCAACCTGAGCGTAGAAAATTTTGTATCATTACATAATCCCCAGGTTCAACGTCATGACAATTACTGTTCGGTAGGTTAGGAATCACCAGCTTTAGATTTCTTTGTTGATTATTCAGCTGCTGGCTCATCCTAACCAAATATTTCACAGTTATTTAATTATTGCACTTCAAATTATCCTGGGGGTCTATCATTACATGCGGTTGTCGACCAAAAAGAATTTCAAAGGGTGATGGGGGTGATTCCGAGTTGTTCGCTCGCTAGCTGCTTTTAGCAGCATTGCACACGCTAAGCCGCCGCCCTCTGGGAGTGTATCTTAGCTTAGCAGAATTGCAAACGAAAGATTAGCAGAATTGCGAATAGAAATTTCTTAGCAGTTTCTGAGTAGCTCGAGACTTACTCACAAATAGCGATCAGTTCAGTCAGTTTTGTTCCTGGTTTGACGTCACACACACGCCCAGCGTTCAGCCAGCCACTCCCCCGTTTCTCCAGACACTCCCGCGTTTTTCCGCACACTCCCAGAAAACGGACAGTTTCCGCCCAGAAACACCCACTTCCTGTCAATCACACTCCGATCACTTCAACGCTGAAAAATCTTCGTTCGGACGTGAGTAAATTTACTACGTTTTGTGTTAAAAGACTAACCGCATGCGCACTGCGAACCATGCGCATGCACATTTTTGCCTTAATCGCTCTGTTGCGAAAATCGGCAACGAGCGAACAACTCGGAATGACCCCCGATAAGCGGTGACCTGGGAGTGGTTCTGATGCTGAACAACACTAGTGGCAAAGCTTCTGGCCACAACAATCCAGTTTCAGCCATCACTTTGCTCAGCTTGTTCTTAATAGTGCTATTCATTCTCTCCACCTTTGCACTCGCCTGTGGCTGGTACGAAGTATGTAGCTTGCTATTAATTCCCATCAGTTTGCGCATGACCTGAAAGACTTCACCTGTAAAATGGGTACCCCTATCACTTTCAATCATTCTACGGATACCATATCTGTACACAAATTCCTGCACGATTTGCTTTGCAGTGAACGTAGCAGTATTTGTGGCAAATAGAAGAAATTTACCACACCAATTCACGGGCGCTTCTTTAGAGAATTGTCAAACAGCTCACCGCTACATTCCACGTGTGGCTCCCGACCGGAACACGTCTTCAGCGGAAATGCGTCATGACGCGATCATCCCGTTTTCGGTAACCATGGTAACGCGGGAGTTCTTTCAGCGGAGGTGCGTCAACGAAATGTCCGACGGTGATGTTCACACTACCGGAAGTATAGTGTCCATCTATAGTCATGTAATCTAGAGATCCCTCCATATTTCAATGATCAAGGTCTGCAATCTGCGCCATTTTTGTGAGTCTGCACAAAAATGCACCTCCGCTGAAAGAACTCCCGCTGAAGACGTGTTCCGGTCGGGAGCGCTACTTCCGCCGGAAGCAATGGCTCGATTGCCGGAAGCATCTGAGAGCAGGAATTAAGTGTTAAATGAAAGTGTGAAATGGACATTTAGGACTGGCTTGTTACAATGGATTTAACAAGGGTTTTTAGTTGTTAGGATGATCCATGTCTGGAAATAGGTCTCTCTTCAATTTGAATGGGTGGGGTATAAATACCCGGGTAGTGTAGATACCAACATACCTTGAAAAAGATAACAAGTGGTTATCGAAATGCGTTGGTGATTGGTATTCTGGGGACACGTGGAGGACTCACTTGCTGTCATCTATCTTATCTGGGGACGCCTGGTTGTATTTGAATGCGCATTTGTCTACTTATATTGTAGACCAACACAATTGGTGAGAGTCCACCTGTCCTATTATTTTAAGTATTTTATTAAAATTGTTTTATGGTGTTACACTATCGAGCCCTTCTCTATTTGCATATCCTGTACATGTGAGCTTATTGAGAGGGTGAACCCATTCCATGAAGATCAGAGGGGAGACAAACTTCCTGTGTGCCGGTGCTTTGTGCCTGATACAAGCAAATATTGTCTACCTTGTGTAGACCATCCTATCTGGTACGAGTTTATGCTGGAAAATCTGGGTGTATTTTATTATATGCCATGCAGTGTTGCACTATGCACGTATTTTTTTTTCATTTAAAGGTTAACACACCACTAGATTTCCAGAGTGGGTTAGCTGTTTGACAATTCCTTAAAGAAGCGCCCGTGAATTGGTGTGGTAAATTTCTTCTATTTGTTTGTACTATCGAAGTGTGGGTGACACTTTTTACCACTATATCCAGGCTGCTTGGTTTGGCGCATGAGTGTGTGATCACGATTACTGTTGTACAGTATTTGTGGCAGCAGGGAACGCTTCTACCCAGTTGGAAAACACATCAATACATACTAACACATATTTCAAATTTCTACAGGGTAGTAACTGTATGAAGTCGATTTGTATTACCTGAAAAGGTCAGTCTGTAGGAGGGATATGGGATGGCTCCGTTGGTATTGTCTTACCAATATTCTTCCTCAAGCAAGTAAGACGTGTCATTGCTCTCTTATCTGCATGAGAAGAGAATCCTGGTGCACTCCAGTAGGCTCTTACCAGCTTGCACATACCCTCTTTGCCCAGATGAGTCAGACCGTGCGCCGCCTCAGCTAGACTTGGAAGATATGCTCTGGGGGCCACTGGCTTACCGTGTCCATCTGTCCAAAGTCCTGAGGACTCCTGACCATACCCCTTGGCCTTCCAGACCGCCTTTTCCTGTAGGGAACACAAATTTAGCATTTCAATTAGCTGCTGTGTGTTGACCGTGTTAAATGTCATCAGTGATGTGATGTTTGTCTGTATGGTGGTGCTTGCTGCTGATTTTGCAGCTTTGTATGCCCAGCAGTTACCAAGTGAGATTGGGTCTTGGTTGTAAGTGTGTGCTTTTCACTTGATTACAGCCACTCTGTCTGGTTCTTGTATTGTTGTCAGGAGCCTTCTGATGTGGGACGCATGCGCTGCAGGTGTGCCAGCTGCCGTCATGAACTTTCTGAGGCGCCACAGGGCCCCAAAATCATTCACCACTCCAAAGGCGTACCTAGAGTCTGTGTATATATTAGCTGACTTACCTTTGGCCAACTCACATGCTCTGGTTAGGGTGACCAGTTCAGCGACTTGCGCTGAGTGTGGTGGGCCAAGGGGTTCAGCTTCTATGATACCTTCGTCATCTACAACTGCATATCCGGTGCACAAGTCTCTCGATTCCGACTGTCTGTGGCAACTACCGTCAGTGTAGAAGGTAAAGTCTACTCCTTCCAGTGGGTTGTTACTGATGTCAGGTCTCGCTGTAAAAGTTTGGTTCAGGTATTCCATACAATCATGCATATCAGTATCTGCACTAAATCCTCCTTCACCATCATTCTCATCCTCCACCCTTTGTGCCTGTCCAGGCACACTTGGCAAGTAAGTTGCAGAATTTAGTGAGCTGCATCTCTTCATGGTGATGTTTACAGAGGCCATCAGTGATAATTCCCACTTTGTAAACCGAGCAGATGAGACATGTCTAGTTTGGGCGAAGTTTAGTAAGGCTGATACTGCATGAGGTGTATGAATGGTCAAGTCATGTCCTAACACTACGTCCTCGCTTTTACTTACCAGCAAAGCTATCGCTGCAACACTTCGTAAGCAAGTGGGGAGAGACCGTGCTACAGTGTCCAACTGTGCACTGTAGTAGGCTACTGGTCTGCTGGCATCACCATGTCTCTCTGTTAAGACTCCTGCCGCGTACCCAGCACTTTCAGTACTGTACAATTCAAAGGGCTTCTCATAATCTGGCATACCTAATTCAGGTGCTTGTGATAAACACTGTTTGATTCTCTCAAACGCCAGTCCGGACTTATCTGTGTGAGAGATCCGTTCCGGTTTGTTCGAAGAGACCATTTCTTGCAAAGGTAAAGCCAGTATGGAGAACCCCGGAATCCAGTTACGACAGTATCCACACATTCCGAGGAAAGTGCGAATCTGTTGCTTAGTTTGTGGCAGAGTCATGTCGCGAATCACCTGTATTCTATCAGCAGTGAGGTGTCTAAGTCCTTGTGTAAAGCAGTGTCCCAAGTATTTAACCCTGGTCCGGCACAACTGCAACTTATCCTTTGAAACCTTGTGTCCTGTCTGGGAAAGATGAAACAGAAGCTGTTAAGTATCTTTCAAGGACGACTCGAGTGAGTCAGGACAGAACAACAAGTCATCAACATACTGTATTAGCACTGACCCACTCTCAGGTTGAAAAGATTGCAAACAGTCATGTAAGGCCTGGGAGAAAATACTTGGGCTGTCAATGAAACCTTGGGGCAGGCGAGTCCAGGTATACTGTAAACCCCTGTACGTAGAAGCAAAAAGGTATTGGCTGTCAGGGTAAAGAGGGACAGAAAAGAAAGCAGAGCAGAGATCAATGACCGTGAAGAATTTTGCGGTAGGGGGAATTTGCATAAGGATGACAGCTGGATTGGGCACTACGGGGAATTGGCTCTCAACTATTTTGTTTATCCCCCTTAAATCCTGCACTAACCTGTAACCCCTCCCCCCACTCTTTTTCACAGGGAAGATTGGGCTATTGGCGGTGCTGGATGTCCTGACTAGGATGCCCTACTGTAGCAGCCGCTCCATGACAGGGTACACTCTTAACTCTACCTCTGGCTTTAGAGGATATTGAGGGATTTTTGGAGCTATCCTGCCATCTTTTACTTGTACTGCTACTGGAGCTACATTCGCCATCAATCCAGTGTCCCGTCCATCTTTGGTCCAAAGGGAACCCGGTATTTGTGAGAACATTTCCTCTACCTTTGATGGACACATGTCTATAACAGTAGAATGCGACATTAGCCTTTGAGGGGTGTCTAGTATATCTTGCACTTCTTGACCATGGTTCTCCGGTATATTCAAGAAGACACCCTCAGGAGTACAATATATGACACACGTCATTTTACACAATAAGTCTCTGCCAAGTAGATTAGTTGGAGCCGATGATGCCAACAGGAAAGAATGTTTGGTTTGCAAGGGCTCTATCGTAATCTCTGCAGGTCTACTCAAAGGGTATTGTTGCACCGTTCCTGTTACTCCCATTGCCGAAATAGTTTCTCTGACGTCCTAGTGGATGCTGGGAACTCCGTAAGGACCATGGGGAATAGACGGGCGCCGCAGGAGACTGGGCACTCTAAAGAAAAGATTAGGAACTATCTGGTGTGCACTGGCTCCTCCCTCTATGCCCCTCCTCCAGACCTTAGTTAGAATCAGTGCCCGGCCAGAGCTGGGTGCTCCTAGTGGGCTCTCCTGAGCTTACTAGTTAAGAAAGTATTTATTAGGTTTTTTATTTTCAGTGAGCTTCTGCTGGCAACAGACTCACTGCTACGTGGGAACTAAGGGGAGAGAAGCAAACCTACCTGCTTGCAGCTAGCTTGTGCTTCTTAGGCTACTGGACACCATTAGCTCCAGAGGGTTCAAACACAGGCACCTGTCCTCGATCGTCCGTTCCCGGAGCCGCGCCGCCGTCCCCCTCGCAAAGCCAGAAGAACAGAAGCTTGAAGACAACGAAATCGGCGGCAGAAGACTCCTGTCTTCATTTAAGGTAGCGCACAGCACCGCAGCTGTGCGCCATTGCTCCCAGCACATTTACACACTCCGGTCACTGTAGGGTGCAGGGCGCTGGGGGGTGGCGCCCTGGGCAGCAATTGAAGTACCTTTTGGCAATAAAAATACATATATACAGTCTGGCACTGTATATATGTAAAAAACCCCGCCATTTTTTCACAGAAAGCGGGACAGAAGCCCGCCGCTGAGGGGGTGGGGCCTTCTTCCTCAGCACACCAGCGCCATTTTCTATTCACAGCTCCGCTGGAAAGAAGCTCCCCAGGCTCTCCCCTGCAGTATCCAGATATACAAAGGGTGAAAAGAGGGGGGGGGGGCACATAAATTTAGGCGCAACTTTGTATATACAGCAGCTACTGGGTAAACACTGAAGTTGTAGTGTAATCCCTGGGTTATATAGCGCTGGGGTGTGTGCTGGCATACTCTCTCTCTGTCTCTCCAAAGGGCCTTGTGGGGGAACTGTCTTCAAATAGAGCATCCCCTGTGTGTGTGGTGTGTCGGTACGCGTGTGTCGACATGTCTGAGGTAAAAGGCTCCCCTAAGGAGGAGATAGAGAAAATATGTGTGTGAGAGGGTGTCTCCATCGACAACGCCGACACCTGTTTGGATATGTTTAAGTGCTGAGGTGAATTTATTGCACTAAAGATTAGAGAACAGACAGGAAATCTACCCATGTCTGTCCCTATGTCGCAGAGACCTTCAGAGTCTCACAATGATCACTATCCAAAATAATACACACTGATATCGACATGGAGTTTGACTCCAGTGTCGACATACGATAATGCAAAGTTACAGCCAAAATGGCTGAAAGGTACAGTATTCAATATATGATTATTGTAATAAAAGATGATTTGCATATCACTGATGACTCATGTCCCTGACACAAGGGTATACATGTTTAAGGGGAAGAAAGCTGAGGTAAATTTCCCTCCTCTCATGAGGAAAAAAGGGCGGGAATCTCCAGACAAGAAACTGCAGCTTCCCACAAGGAATTCTCAGGCAGTATCCTTTCCCCACTAGGGCCAGGATGTGATGGGAATCTTCCCCTAGGGTGCCACGTTTGCCCAGACGGTACCACTAGCTGTTCTCAGGGATCCTGCAGATAGCGTGCACATTCTAGTACACTACTCAGACCGGCGATTGTGTCGGCATGGGTTTATAGCGCTGTGGCAGCGTGGACCGGTACCTTATCAGCAGAGATTGAGACCCTAGTATGCATATAGATATATATATATATGTATATATAGAGATATATATATATATTAAAGATGCTGTCTTAAGAGATATGTATATATATATATATATATATATAAAACATGCCCAAAGAGACATGAGTATACTGGGTCCTAGAGTCAAAGCTATGTCGATTTCTGCTTGACGTGTCCTGTAGAATATGCAATGGACAGATGATGCCGACTTAAGAGGCATATGGAAGGCTGAGGATTGTGTGGAGAAGGGTTCTCGGACCTGGTCTCCACAACTATAGCTGGCAATTCTAATATTTGCCTTATATTCCTGCACAGCCTAGGAAAGCAAGACATTATCATCCTCCCCGGCCTCTACAAAAATCCACCGCATGTCGCTGGGGCTCCACAGGCGGAGCTGGGCCCGGTTGGGGCACGCCTTCGTAAGTTCGGCCACAAGTGGGTTCACTCCCTGTTAGATCCCTGGGCAATAGATATGGTGTCTCAGGGATACAAGCTGGATTTTGAGAAGATGCCCCCTCACCGACGGCCCTGCCGGCTTACCCCCACGAGAGGGAAACAGTGTTAACTGCAATTCACAAATTGTATCTTCACCAGGTGGTGGTCAAGGTTCCCCTCCTTCAACAAGGAGGGGGTTATTATTCGACCATGTTGTAGTCCCGTAACCTGACGGTTCGGTGGGACCCATATTGAATTTAAAATCCCTGAACATATACCTGAAAAGGTTCAAGTTCACGTTGAAATCGCTAAGAGCGGTTATTGCAAGCCTGAAAGGTGACTCGGGACATAAAGGATGCATACCTTCAGGTCCCCATTTATCCACCTCATCAGGCGTACCTCAGAATTACGGTACGGGATTGTCATTACCAATTTCAGAGGTTGCCGTTTGGTCTCTCCACGGCCTTGAGAATGTTCACCAAGGTCATGGCGGAAATTATGGTGCTCCTGCGGAAGCAAGGTGTCACTATTATCACGTTCTTGGACGATCTCCTCATAAAAGCGAGATCAAGAGAGCAGTTGCTGAACAGCGTATCACTTTTTCTGGAAGTGTAACGGCAACACGGCTGGATTCTATATATTCCAAAGTCGCAGTGGGTTCTTACAGCTCATCTGCTTCTCCTAGGCATGATCCTAGACACAGACCAGAAAAGGGTTATCTCCCGATAGAGAGAGCTCAGGAGCTCGTGACACTGGTCAGGAATCTATTAAAACCAAAATCGGGGTCAGTGCATCACTGCACTCGAGTCCTGGGAAGGAGGGTGGCCTCATACAAGGCCATTCCCTTCGGCAGGTTCCATACGAGGTCCTTCCAATGGGACTTACTGGACAAATGGTCCGGATCACATCTTCAGATGCATCGGTTAATCACCCTGTCCCCCAGGGCCAGGGTGTCTCTTCTGTGGTGGCTGCAGAGTGCTCATCTTCTCGAGGGCCGCAAGTTCGGCATACAGGACTGGGTCCTGGTGACCACGTATGCAAGCCTCCGCGGATGGGGGGCAGTCACTCAGGGAAGAAACTTCCAAGGGCTGTGGTCAAGTCAGGAGACTTGTCTGCACATAAATATACTGGAACTAAGGGCCATATACAACGCCCTGAGTCAAGCGGAGCCCCTGCTTCGAGACCAACCAGTGCTGATTCAGTCAGACAACATCACGGCGGTCGCCCATGTAAACCGCCAGGGCGGCACAAGAAGCAGGGTGGCAATGGCGGAAGCCACAAAGATTCTTCGTTGGGCGGAGAATCACGTGCAAGCACTGTCAGCAGTGTTCATTCCGGGAGTGGACAACTGGGAAGCAGATTTCCTCAGCAGACACGACCTCCACCCGGGAGAGTGGGGACTTCATCAAGAAGTCTTCACACAGATTGCATATCGATGGGAACTGCCACAGGTGGACATGATGGCGTCCCGCCTCAACAAAAAGCTAAAAAGATATTGCGCCAGGTCAAGGGACACTCAGGCGATAGCTGTGGACGCGCTAGTGACACCGTGGGTGTTCCAGTCGGTATATGTGTTTCCTCCTCTTCCTCTCATACAAAAGGTGCTGAGAATTGTAAGAAAAAGAGGAGTGAGAACAATACTCATTGTTCCGGATTGGCCAAGAAGGACTTGGTACCCGGAACTGCAAGAAATGCGCACAGAGGACCCATGGCCTCTGCCTCTCAGACAGGACCTGCTGCAACAAGGGCCCTGTCTGTTCCAAGACTTACCGCGGCATGGCGGTTAAACGCCCGATCCTAGCGGTAAAAGGCATTCCGGATGAAGTTATTCCTACGCTGATAAAGGCTAGGAAGGACGTGACAGCAAAGCATTATCACCGTATATGGCGAAAATATGTAGCCTGGTGTGAGGCCAGGACGGCCCCTACAGAGGAATTCCAGCTGGGTCGATTCCTGTACTTCCTACAGTCAGGAGTGTCTATGGGCCTAAAATTAGGGTCCATAAGGGTCCAGATTTCGGCCCTATACATTTTCTTTCAAAAAGAACTGGCTTCACTGCCTGAGGTTCAGACGTTTGTTAAGGGAGTGCTGCATATTCAGCCCCCTTTTGTGCCACCAGTGGCACCTTGGGATCTTAACGTTGTGTTGGATTTCCTGAAATCCCACTGGTTTGAGCCACTTAAGACCGTGGAACTAAAGTATCTCACGTGGAAAGTGGTCATGCTGTTGGCCTTAGCATCGGCTAGGCGTGTGTCGGAATTGGCGGCTTTGTCATGTAAAAGTCCCTATCTGATCTTCCATATGGACAGGGCAGAATTGCGGACTCGTCCCCTATTTCTCCCAAAGGTGGTATTATCGTTTCATTTGAACCAACCTATTGTGGTGCCTGCGGCTACTCGGGACTTGGAGGACTCCAAGTTGCTGGACGTAGTCAGGGCTTTGAAAATATATGTTTCCAGAACGGCTGGAGTCAGGAAGACTGACTCGCTGTTTATCCTGCATGCACCCAACAAGCTGGGTGCTCCTGCTTCAAAGCAGACTATTGCTCACTGGATCTGTAGCACGATTCAGCTGGCTCATTCTGCGGCTGGATTGCCGCATCCAAAATCGGTAAAAGCCCATTCCACAAGGAAGGTGGGCTCTTCTTGGGCGGCTGCCCGAGGTGTCTCGGCTTTACAGCTTTGCCGAGCGGCTACTTGGTCGGGTTCAAACACCTTTGCAAAGTTCTACAAGTTTGATACCCTGGCTTAGGAGGACCTTGTGTTTGTTCATTCGGTGCTGCAGAGTCATCCGCACTCTCCCGCCCGTTTGGGAGCTTTGGCATAATCCCCATGGTCCTTACGGAGTTCCCAGCATCCACTAGGACGTCAGAGAAAATAAGAATTTACTCACCGGTAATTCTATTTCTCGTAGTCCGTAGTGGATGCTGGGCGCCCGTCCCAAGTGCGGACTTTCTGCAATACGTGGATATAGTTATTGCTTAAATAAGGGTTATTGTTATGAGCCATCCGTTGAGTGAGGCTCAGTTGTTGTTCATACTGTTAACTGGGTAAGGTTATCACAAGTTGTACGGTGTGATTGGTGTGGCTGGTATGAGTCTTATCCTGGATTCCAAAAATCCTTTCCTTGTAATGTCAGCTCTTCCGGGCACAGTTTCCCTAACTGAGGTCTGGAGGAGGGGCATAGAGGGAGGAGCCAGTGCACACCAGATAGTACCTAATCTTTTCTTTAGAGTGCCCAGTCTCCTGTGGAGCCCGTCTATTCCCCATGGTCCTTACGGAGTTCCCAGCATCCACTACGGACTACGAGAAATAGAATTACCGGTGAGTAAATTCTTATTTTTTCACGTGGCTTTTACACCTGATGTGGAATTCAACACTGACCTGGCCGCCCCTGTATCTACAAGAAAAGGTAATGGTACACCAGCTAAGTCAACCATGACTTCAGGTTCCCTTCCAAGGCTAGCAATCAACTTCACTGGCTGTAGACTACAGGTGTGGCCTGACCTCTATTGTGTAGTGGGACCTTCCCGCAGTGCGCTGGTAGCTACGATATGTGAGGGGGATAACTGAGAGTTTTCTGAGGTCTGCCAGTCCCTCCTAGGTGGGTACCTCCGTGTTTCCCCTCTATGTGGTCCCTGTTCCCAACTATGTGTGTTATAGCGTGGTTCGTATCCTGGTCTAGGGGTCTGTATACATTATGTTTCCCTTTATTCCTACATTCCCTTGAGTAATGTCCTTCCTTCTGGCAAATGTAACATACTATTATCCATAACTTACCATCAGGGGTCTGGGGTCTTGGCTGATGTGATTTTGCTGTAAGAGCCTGTATACTTACCATCATCAGCCTATCCCCTTGCGACTCCCTGTGTTTACTGATATTCCAATCGTGCTCGATAGCGGACTCTTTCAACGCAGCCACCGAGATACCTCTCCAGTTAGGTAGAAAGGTTTGCACCCTTGTCCTTAGTGATTCCTTTAAACCATCGATTAACACCGAGACAGCTACCTCCCTGTGAACTGCATTATCCTTAATGTCCTCGATCCCAGTGTATCTAGCTATTTCCTGCAGTGCTCGATGGAAATATTCAGATGCCATTTCACCTTCCTTTTGTCTTATGGAGAAGATTTTATTCCATTTAACAATAGTAGGGAAATACACTCCTAATTGCAGATTGATTTGCTGTACGTTCTCCTGATTGTATTCATCAGTGAGAGGTACTTCTGCATCTAACTTACAATCCGTTATGAATTTTGTGATGTCAATATTTGAGGGTAGACACACACGTAGCACTGTTCGCCAATCTTTGTTTGTGGGTTCATGGGCGTTACCTAACTCTCTAACAAATTTCTTGCATTCGACTAGATCTTTCCTGGGATCGGGGAATTCTGACATAATTGACCTTAACTCTGCTCGGGACCAAGGACAATGCATGACAATTTTCCTGATGGGAGTTACTCCCTGATTGTCAGTTCTCCCGTTGGGAACTGCAATCACCCTGACAGGATTTAATTCAACTACATCATTTTGGCTTGACTCTATAATGCGGGGAGCTATTGTCTCTGCATAGTGTTTGGTGCCGTACTTACCTGTGTACACAATCTCACTTACCCCTCCGCTAGGGGGCATCGCTACAACCCTTGGTGGTTGGGCCGTGCCCACCTGAGTATTCTGTATGGTGGCTGCTAGAGAGAGTGCCGATATCGTGCTGGGCTCATCTTCCTGCTCACAGTCCTGGGGAAAATTTAAAACGGAATACAGCTGGCAAGGGTTAGGGTTAACACATGGATTAATTACTTTCCTATCCTTTACTAATGCACCATTGCTTATAGCCAATTTCTCCCCATCAACATATGGTGGTGGTGGTGCGGTCGCCATTGCTTTCCCGCTAGGTTTGGAACCTGCTGTGCGAGCCAATTCCCTCTGCACATCCCCCTCTTGCTGCCACAAGTTTAAACAATCTGTATGTCTAATCCTTTGTTTTCTGGATTTTATCAGACATATCCTAATCCTTATGTTCTGTAATACCTCTGGCTCAAAGCTTCCCATCCTAGGGAATGATACCCTATCTTCTGCAGTCATACGTACCCATTCAGAACAAAAAGTCTCCGCGTGTGGACCATATTTCCCACACATAATAAACCTCGCTGACTCCTTGGGCCGCGGCTCTTCAACCTGAACCCTGGCTACCATACATCCACCGCTTGTGCAATTGGATCCCATTGCGGACTTTTTCCTTTTACGCAATCCCCAATGCACAACACAAATAGACGTTTAAAGTTCTCAGAGCGCTTTCACCCACTACTTCTCCGCAGATGTACCACAACTCACTCCAATAGTGACCACCGCGTACCCAGTGAGGTGCCCTAACTGGTTTCTATTCACTGGAAGTTTTAGGAGTGACTTACCTTTCCCAGTGAATATCCACCGTTGGAGATTTTCCTGAGAGAGACCAGCGAAAACTCCCTGATGCACTTATACACAAATTATGCTTGAGTATGCTTTACACGGCGCTAATGATACCGCGGTTTTGTGCAAAAAGTTTGCACAAGGGTATCAAGTTGTGTCACTTATCGCACCCACAAACGCGCGGTCCAATCGCACAGCGTATAGGTACTTGTTACCTATCCGCTCTACGACCACTGGAGTCGAATTCACAAGCTGCGATCCTCAGCCGGAGCGTAACAAAAAAGCTTTTACTTCAATACTACACAATGCACAATTCCCTATTATGCTCCTCTGCAAATCTCCTCACGATTTGCGTACTTTACTATCTATACTAACGTGAGTCAGCCGCCTCACGCCGCCAAGCCTCCACTTACTTGGTGTACTAACGACGGGATCCCGAATTCACGGGGTTCAAATACACTCACTCTTACTTTCAGCTCACACAAATACACAGTGTTTTTCTGTACAAAAAAAATTTCCACTCTTTCTGATCGGCAGCTTTACCCCAGAGGCAGTACAGTTTAGACAAAAGTCTTATACTAATCTGCTTTTGAAATCGGATAGTACTGTGCTATTTGTATTTAAGGTTTACTATCCCACCTTTTAATTGAACAAACTATCGTGTGATTTGTACTTAGCGTCCACACTCTTACGCAATCTTGCGTAAACACGCGACCGTGCATGCCTTTTACGCCACATGCGCTCTCATGTACTTTGTCCGTACCACATGTACAAAACGTGCGTCCACAATAAAACAAATCACACAACCTCTATAAATGTGAGCAATAAAACTACTATCGCCCACTAAACACAACCCACACTTGTTCTGTGTAAACCTTTACAACCAGGCCAGAACTGCATTTTGTGTTTTTATCTAATTACTCCCTTAACACACTAGTTCAAATGTATCTGTATAGCAACAAATGTATCTGATTTCACACAGATCTAAACTGGTCTAACAATCTATACCTTGTGGCAACAATATGTGAGAGGGTATGCAAAGTATTGGTACCCTTTGTGTACGCTTTTGGCGCCAAAACATTACACAGATTTTTAAATAGCTTTTTTCCTGTTTACCTCCGGATTCTTTCAGCACCTCTGCAGACCAGACAGAGCAGACGCTATCTAACAGCACACAAATAGGGTTTTAAAACATCCAGAAACCAGAAAAAGGTTTAACGTAAAGATGTATTTCCACCCTTTGCTGATAGATTAAAGTCTGCTATGATCTGCTAGCCTTCGAGTGTGTGAAAAACCGGATCGAACCCCCAATTGTGAATGCTGATTATTTAACAGGACTGAAAGCTATACCTTAACACACTTTAATTTGAGCCGCTGCGGCCGCTGTAAGTAATCCTCACCCTACGTACTTTTTACTAGAGATGTGCACCGGACATTTTTCGGGTTTTGTGTTTTGGTTTTGGATTCGGTTCCGCGGCCGTGTTTTGGATTCGGACGCGTTTTGGCAAAACCTCCCTGAAAATTTTTTGTCGGATTCGGGTGTGTTTTGGATTCGGGTGTTTTTTTTTTCAAAACCCCTCAAAAACAGCTTAAATCATAGAATTTGGGGGTCATTTTGATCCCATAGTATTATTAACCTCAATAACCATAATTTCCACTCATTTCCAGTCTATTCTGAACACCTCACACCTCACAATATTATTTTTAGTCCTAAAATTTGCACCGAGGTCGCTGGATGACTAAGCTAAGCGACCCAAGTGGCCGGCACAAACACCTGGTCCATCTAGGAGTGGCACTGCAGTGTCAGACAGGATGGCACTTCAAAAAATTGGCCCCAAACATCACATGATGCAAAGATAAATTAAAGAAAAAAGAGGTGCAAGATGGGATTGTCCTTGGGCCCTCCCACCCACCCTTATGTTGTTATAATAGGACATGCACACTTTAACAAACCCATCATTTCAGCGACAGGGTCTGCCACATGACTGTGACTGAAATGACTGGTTGGTTTGGGCCCCCACCAAAAAAGAAGCAATCAATCTCTCCTTGCACAAACTGGCTCTACAGAGGCAAGATGTCCACCTCCTCCTCATCATCCGATTCCTCACCCCTTTCACTGTGTACATCCCCCTCCTCACAGATTATAAATTCGTCCCCACTGGAATCCACCATCTCAGGTCCCTGTGTACTTTCTGGAGGCAATTGCTGGTGAATGTCTTCACAGAGGAATTGATTATAATTCATTTTGATGAACATCATCTTCTCCACATTTTCTGGAATTAACCTCGTACGCCGATTGCTGACAAGGTGAGCGGCTGCACTAAACACTCTTTCGGAGTAGTCACTGGAGGGGGGGGGGGGGGGGGGGCAACTTAGGTAAAATAAAGCAAGTTTGTGCAAGGGCCTCCAAATTGCCTCTTTTTCCTGCCAGTATACGTACGGACTGTCTGACGTGCCTACTTGGATGCGGTCACTCATATAATCCTCCACCATTCTTTCAATGGTGACAGAATCATATGCAGTGACAGTAGACGACATGTCAGTAATCGTTGGGAGGTCCTTCAGTCCGGACCAGATGTCAGCACTAGCTCCAGACTGCCCTGCATCACCGCCAGCGGGTGGGCTCGGAATTCTTAGCCTTTTCCTCGCAGCCCCAGTTGCGGGAGAATGTGAAGGAGGAGCTGTTGACGGGTCACGTTCCGCTTGACTTGACAAGTGTCTCACCAGCAGGTCTTTGCTCCTCTGCTGACTTGTGTCTGCCGGAAAGAGAGATACAATGTAGGCTTTAAACCTAGGATCGAGCACGGTGGCCAACATGTAGTGCTCTGATTTCAACAGATTGACCACCCGTGAATCCTGGTTAAGCGAATTAAGGGCTCCATCCACAAGTCGGAATCGCTCCATTTTAGCTCCTCCAATCTCTCCAGCTTCTTCTGCAAAAGCCTGATGAGGGGAATGACCTGACTCAGGCTGGCAGTGTCTGAACTGACTTCACGTGTGGCAAGTTCAAAGGGTTGCAGAACCTTGCACAACATTGAAATCATTCTCCACTGCGCTTGAGTCAGGTGCATTCCCCCTCCTTTGCCTATATCGTAGGCAGATATATAGGCTTGAATGGCCCTTTGCTGCTCCTCCATCCTCTGAAGCATATAGAGGCTTGAATTCCACCTCGTTACCACCTCTTGCTTCAGATGATGGCTGGGCAGGTTCAGGAGTGTTTGCTGGTGCTCCAGTCTTTGGCACGTGGTGGTTGAATGCCGAAAGTGGCCCGCAATTCTTCGGGCCACCGACAGCATCTCTTGCACGCCCCTGTCGTTTTTTTAAAAATTCTGCACCACCAAATTCAATGTATGTGCAAAACATGGGACGTGCTGGAATTTGCCCAGATGTAATGCACGCACAATATTGGTGGCGTTGTCCGATGTCACAAATCCCCAGGAGAGTCCAATTGGGCTAAGCCATTCTGCGATGATGTTCCTCAGTTTCCGTAAGAGGTTGTCAGCTGTGTGCCTCTTCTGGAAAGCGGTGATACAAAGCGTAGCCTGCCTAGGAACGAGTTGGCATTTGCGAGATGCTGCTACTTGTGCCGCCGCTGCTGTTCTTGCTGCGGGAGGCAATACATCTACCCAGTGGGCTGTCACAGTCATATAGTCCTGAGTCTGCCCTGCTCCACTTGTCCACATGTCCGTGGTTAAGTGGACATTGGGTACAACTGCATTTTTTAGGACACTGGTGACTCTTTTTCTGACGTCTGTGTACATTCTCGGTATCACCTGCCTAGAGAAATGGAACCTAGATGGTATTTGGTACCGGGGACACAGTACCTCAATCAATTCTCTAATTCCCTGTGAATTAACGGTGGATACCGGACACACGTTTAACACCACCGCAGCTGCCAAGACCTGAGTTATCCGCTTTGCAGCAGGATGACTGCTGTGATATTTCATCTTCCTCGCAAAGGACTGTTGGACAGTCAATTGCTTACTGGAAGTAGTACAAGTGGTTTTCCGACTTCCCCTCTGGGATGACGATCGACTACCAGCAGCAACAACAGCAACGCAAGCAGCTGCCTCGGAACCATGTAAAATGGGTGAAGTTCGGGGGGGTTCGGATCTCGAGGAACCGAACCCGCTCATCTCTACTTTTTACACAGTTGGCGTACAAAGGCCCGTAACCTGTACGCACTTTGCGTACTCACGCCGTGACGGACGTATAAAGTACACGCATTGCATACACTCACACACGGACACGCTGAGAGCACAATGCAGCTACACGTGTGATAGAAATATACCTTGAACCTTTAGCAGGAAATGGGACACGACACCAATTGTATTTCAAAAACTATGTTGTGGTCCGACCCACCAATGGTTATTTTACTAGCAGGGGGTTACAACAATAATACAATACAATAGAAGAAAAAGGCTACAGTCAATGGTACATATGTTTGTTCGCCTGCGCTTCCCGGTCAGGTCCTCAATCATCAAGGTAGATAATCTTCAGAGATTGTGTGTGACCGGGCCTGCAGCTGGCTTTTTATACATTAGTCCAAAACCTAACACAATGGAAACTGTAATCTCTTTGTCTATTGGTCACTGGGATGGTCATTTACAGTACAGGAGAGGTCATAGGTCAGTTTGAACAGGTGGGCGATGTCTGGTCCAGGTGCACTTGCAATTGGTCTCCACTGGGTTCCCGCCGAATATCAGGAGTACAGTAAATACAGTTGATATTAATATTCTGCTCCTGCGCATAACTATACGCAGGAGCGTGCGATCTTCTGCAAACTAATACCGGAATATTGCTCGTAAAATACCCTACAGCTGGATACCAAACACCACCTCCTAACTTAATTCTGTCCCCTCATATCCTGTAAAGGTGAATCCCTTTGTTATCATACCCTTTAACCTGTAACTCGCTGGTGTGGTGCATGCTGACTATGTGTAAATTGTGCACTATGTGGATTAAATATGTAATGTGTATTTATGGCTTTTCCATGCGATTACAAATACTACCGTGATTACTCATACCACGCGCTAATACGCAGGATCGCGGGAGTGATCATACTCAAATTGCGAATATGTGCACGCACGGCAGAACAAGTACGCGCACGGAGGCCATCTGTGTGTAGTTTGTACTTGATGTGTGTACTGAAATATTTTCGATTTCGACACGGCAGACAGCGTCCCCTTTTTACACATTATGGCAGACAGAGTCACTTTTTTACACATTACGGCAGACAGCGCACCCCTTCTTACACATTACGGCAGACAGCGTCCCCTTTTTACACATTACGGAAGTCAGCTTCCCCTTATTACACATTACAGCAGACCGTGCCCCCTTATTACACATTACAGCAGCCAGTCCCCCTTTTATACATTAAGTAGACAGGAGAGAGAGAGAGAATAGATGATACCATCTCTCCGCTGGCTCAGGCAGTCAGGCTCCTCGGTGCTGGCAGCTCCGGAGACAGTGGAGAAGGAGGAGGAGGGAGGGGGACTCGGGAGCCACAGCAGCGCTATGTAAGTGGTAGTGGCGCAGCTGCAGCTTTCCCTCTCCTTCCGCATTGGCTGGCCGCCACCGCTGTGAATGCTGGGATGCACTTCCCTCGTTCCAGCATATACAGCGGCAGCGGCCAGCCAATGCGGAAGGAGAGGGACAGCTGCATCAGCGCCGCCACCAATTACATAGCGCTGCTGCGGCTACCGAGTCCCTCTCCCTCCTCCTCCTTCTCCCCTGCCCTGCCTCCAGAACTGCTGCTCCTCTCCTGTCAGGCATCTTGTGATGAGTCAGTTTGACTAATTACAATGCCGCTGATGACTTTGCGGGCAGTTGCGCCCTCAGGGCGACTGCATTGTGTGCCAGGCACACCTGGCACACACGTAGTTACGGCTCTGGTATGCTATATAGGCAAGACCATGCACACCTTGGGATGGTCTCGGGATCCTGTTGCTCGGGATGCTGGCAGTCATAATATCTACAGCGGCATACAGATGACCAGGATCCCGAGTATACTATCTCTAATCCCCAAAACCCCTAACCCTCCTTTTCTGCAGCCTGACCCTAACCCCCCCCCCCCCACGGCCTTACCCTAACCCTCCCCGGTTGTGCCATACCCTAACCACCCCTCCCCTGCAGCCTAAACCTAACTCTCACTCCACCACAGCCTACCCCTAACTCTCACAAGGGTGCCTAACCCTAAGTCTCCCTCCCCGCAGCGTAACCCTAACCATCTCCCCGCAGCCTAAACCTCCCCCCCCCTCCCCCGCAGCTTACCTCTCCCTGCCAGCCCAGCCTTATTCAGTAACTCAGCGTCGGCATTCCGAGTAGTGTCGGAATTCCGTCATTGGTATTTTGACTGACGGGATCCCAACTGCTGGGATCCTGACCAGAGCTCCACTCCTTTAAGGAGCACATGGCCTTGCATCAATCAGCCATTAGGGCTGCAATTAATGGTAACACAATAGAACAGCCTTTAGCAAGGCATTGTATGTAGCTAAAACACAACATGTCAGATTTTAGAATTATCATGATTGACCATGTTCTGGAGAGTAAGAGAAGGGGTGACAGACACAAAAAACTAAGTAGTTTTAATTCCAGTAATCCTGACGTATAATTCCAGTGGTACTGGCGTATAATTCCAGTAATCCTGCCATATAATTACAGTAATCATGCCGTATATTTACAGTAATCCTGCCGTATAATTCCAGTGGTACTGGTAAATAATTACAGTAATCCTGCTGTATAATTACAGTGTTACTGTCGTATAATTCCCGTAATCCTGCCGTATAATTCCAGTAATCCTGCCGTATAATTCCAGTAATCCTGCTGTATAATTCCAGTGGTACTGGCGTATAATTCCAGTAATCCTGACGTATAATTCCAGTAATCCTGCCGTATAATTCCAGTAATCCTGCCGTATAATTCCAGTGGTACTGTCATGTAATTCCAGTAATCCTGCCGTATAATTCCAGTAATCCTGACGTGTAATTCCAGTAATCCTGATGTATAACTCCAGTAATCCTGCCATATAATTCCAATGGTACTGACGTATAATTCCAGTAATCCTGCTGTATAATTCCAGTAATCCTGCCGTATAATTCCAGTGGTACTGGCGTATAATTCCAGTAATCCTGCCGTATAATTATAGTGGTACTGCCTCTTAATTCCAGTAATCCTGCTTTATAATTCCAGTAATCCTGCCGTATAATTACAGTGATACTGGCGTATAATGCCAGTAATCCTGCCGTATACTTCCAGTAATCCTGCCGTATAATTCCAGTAATCCTGACGTATATTTCCAGTAATCCTGCCGTATAATTCCAGTAATCCTGCCGTATAATTCCAGTGGTACTGACGTATAATTCCAGTAATCCTGCCGTATAATTCCAGTGATCCAGCCGTATAACTCCAGTGATTCTGCCGTATATGTCCATTGATACTGCCGTATATGTCCAGCGGTACTGCCGTATATATCCAGCGGTACTGCCGTATAAATCCAGTCATCCTGCCGTATAATTCCAGTGGTACTGGCGTATAAATCCAGTGATCCTGCTGTATAATTACAGTGGTACTGTCGTATAATTCCAGTAATCTTACCGTATAATTCCAGTTATCCTGCCGTATAATTCCAGTGATCCTGCGGTATAATTCCATATAAATCCATATAATTCTGTATAAATCCGGTCCAGTGGTACTGCCATATAAGTCCAGTGGTGGTGTCCTGTGCTGTATATTACTTACTCCAAATAAAGGGGTTATATACATTACTTATATTATTATACAAATCATTTTTACAGGGTTTGCCCTGTGTGGTGTAGGGGTACACTCGCCTGTGCTGCATATTATTATAATAGCTCCAAATAAAAGGGTTATTATTACTAGTGATGAGCGGGTTCGGTTTCTCGGAAACCGAACCCCCCCCCCCCCGAACTTCACCCATTTTACACGGGTCCGAGCCATACTCGGATTCTCCCGTATGGCTCGGTTAACCCGCCCGAACGTCATCATCCCGCTGTCGGATTCTCGCGAGATTCGGATTCTATATAAGCAGCCGCGAGTCGCCGCCATTTTCACTCGTGCATTGGAAATGTTAGGGAGAGGACGTGGCTGGCGTCCTCTCTGTTATTGTTGAACTTGATTGTGCACTATTGCTTAATTGTGGGGAGGACTGGGGAGCAGCTGTATAATATAGGAGGAGTACAGTGCAGAGTTTTGCTGATCAGTGACCACCAGTTATCCGTTCTCTGCCTGAAAAAAACGCTCCATATCTGTGCTCAGTGTGCTGCATATATCTGTGCTCACACTGCTTAATTGTGGGGACTGGGGAGCAGCTGTATTATATAGCAGGAGTACAGTGCAGAGTTTTGCTGACAGTGACCACCAGTATACGTTGTCTGCCTGAAAACACTCCATATCTGTGCTCAGTGTGCTGCTTTATTGTGGGGACTGGGGACCACCAGTATAATATTAAATAGGAGGAGTACAGTGCAGAGTTTTGCTGACCAGTGACCACCAGTATATAATATATAGCATTACGGTACAGTAGGCCACTGCTGTACCTACCTCTGTGTCGTCATTAAGTATACTATCCATCTAGATTCTATACCTGTGGTGCATTTCAGTTGTGCAGTTTGCTGATACAGTGACCACCAGTATATATAGAAGTACGGTACGGAAGGCCACTGCTGTACCTACCTCTGTGTCATCATTAAGTATACTATCCATCTACATTCTGTACCTGTGGTGCATTTTAGTTTTGCAGTTTGCTGACACAGTGACCACCAGTATACTATATATAGCAGTACGATACGGAAGGCCACTGCTGTACCTACCTCTGTGTCGTCATTAAGTATACTATCCATCTACATTCTATACCTGTGGTGCATTTTAGTTTTGCAGTTTGCTGACACAGTGACCACCAGTATACTATATATAGCAGTACAGAAGGCCACTGCTGTACCTACCTCTGTGTCGTCATTAAGTATACTATCCATCTAGATTCTATACCTGTGGTGCATTTCAGTTGTGCAGTTTGCTGACACAGTGACCACCAGTATATATAGCAGTACGGTACGGAAGGCCACTGCTGTACCTACCTCTGTGTCGTCATTAAGTATACTATCCATCTACATTCTATACCTGTGGTGCATTTCAGTTTTGCAGTTTGCTGACACAGTGATTACCAGTATACTATATATAGCAGTACGGTACGGAAGGCCACTGCTGTACCTACCTCTGTGTCGTCATTAAGTATACTATCCATCTACATTCTATACCTGTGGTGCATTTTAGTTTTGCAGTTTGCTGACACAGTGACCACCAGTATACTATATATAGCAGTACGGTACAGAAGGCCACTGCTGTACCTACCTCTGTGTCGTCATTAAGTATACTATCCATCTACATTCTATACCTGTGGTGCATTTTAGTTTTGCAGTTTGCTGAAACAGTGACCACCAGTATACTATATATAGCAGTACGGTACGGAAGGCCACTGCTGTACCTACCTCTGTGTCGTCATTAAGTATACTATCCATCTACATTCTATACCTGTGGTGCATTTTAGTTTTGCAGTTTGCTGACACAGTGACCACCAGTATACTATATATAGCAGTACGGAAGGCCACTGCTGTACCTACCTCTGTGTCGTCATTAAGTATACTATCCATCTAGATTCTATACCTGTGGTGCATTTTAGTTGTGCAGTTTGCTGACACAGTGACCACCAGTATATATAGCAGTACGGTACGGAAGGCCACTGCTGTACCTACCTCTGTGTCGTCATTAAGTATACTATCCATCTACATTCTATACCTGTGGTGCATTTTAGTTTTGCAGTTTGCTGACACAGTGACCACCAGTATACTATATATTGCAGTACGGTACGGAAGGGCACTGCTGTACCTACCTCTGTGTCGTCATTAAGTATACTATCCATCTACATTCTATACCTGTGGTGCATTTTAGTTTTGCAGTTTGCTGACACAGTGACCACCAGTATACTATATATTGCAGTACGGTACGGAAGGCCACTGCTGTACCTACCTCTGTGTCGTCATTAAGTATACTATCCATCTACATTCTATACCTGTGGTGCATTTCAGTTGTGCAGTTTGCTGACACAGTGACCACCAGTATACTATATATAGCAGTACGGTACGGAAGGCCACTGCTGTACCTACCTCTGTGTCGTCATTAAGTATACTATCCATCTACATTCTATACCTGTGGTGCATTTTAGTTTTGCAGTTTGCTGACACAGTGACCACCAGTATACTATATATAGCAGTACAGAAGGCCACTGCTGTACCTACCTCTGTGTCGTCATTAAGTATACTATCCATCTAGATTCTATACCTGTGGTGCATTTCAGTTGTGCAGTTTGCTGACACAGTGACCACCAGTATATATAGCAGTACGGTACGGAAGGCCACTGCTGTACCTACCTCTGTGTCGTCATTAAGTATACTATCCATCTACATTCTATACCTGTGGTGCATTTCAGTTTTGCAGTTTGCTGACACAGTGATTACCAGTATACTATATATAGCAGTACGGTACGGAAGGCCACTGCTGTACCTACCTCTGTGTCGTCATTAAGTATACTATCCATCTACATTCTATACCTGTGGTGCATTTTAGTTTTGCAGTTTGCTGACACAGTGACCACCAGTATACTATATATAGCAGTACGGTACAGAAGGCCACTGCTGTACCTACCTCTGTGTCGTCATTAAGTATACTATCCATCTACATTCTATACCTGTGGTGCATTTTAGTTTTGCAGTTTGCTGAAACAGTGACCACCAGTATACTATATATAGCAGTACGGTACGGAAGGCCACTGCTGTACCTACCTCTGTGTCGTCATTAAGTATACTATCCATCTACATTCTATACCTGTGGTGCATTTTAGTTTTGCAGTTTGCTGACACAGTGACCACCAGTATACTATATATAGCAGTACGGAAGGCCACTGCTGTACCTACCTCTGTGTCGTCATTAAGTATACTATCCATCTAGATTCTATACCTGTGGTGCATTTCAGTTGTGCAGTTTGCTGACACAGTGACCACCAGTATATATAGCAGTACGGTACGGAAGGCCACTGCTGTACCTACCTCTGTGTCGTCATTAAGTATATTATCCATCTACATTCTATACCTGTGGTGCATTTTAGTTTTGCAGTTTGCTGACACAGTGACCACCAGTATACTATATATTGCAGTACGGTACGGAAGGGCACTGCTGTACCTACCTCTGTGTCGTCATTAAGTATACTATCCATCTACATTCTATACCTGTGGTGCATTTTAGTTTTGCAGTTTGCTGACACAGTGACCACCAGTATACTATATATAGCAGTACGGTACGGAAGGCCACTGCTGTACCTACCTCTGTGTCGTCATTAAGTATACTATCCATCTACATTCTATACCTGTGGTGCATTTCAGTTGTGCAGTTTGCTGACACAGTGACCACCAGTATACTATATATAGCAGTACGGTACGGAAGGCCACTGCTGTACCTACCTCTGTGTCGTCATTAAGTATACTATCCATCTACATTCTATACCTGTGGTGCATTTTAGTTTTGCAGTTTGCTGACACAGTGACCACCAGTATACTATATATAGCAGTACGGTACGGAAGGCCACTGCTGTACCTACCTCTGTGTCGTCATTAAATATACTATCCATCTACATTCTATACCTGTGGTGCATTTTAGTTTTGCAGTTTGCTGACACAGTGACCACCAGTATACTATATATAGCAGTACGGTACGGAAGGCCACTGCTCTACCTACCTCTGTGTCGTCAAGTATACTATCCATCCATACCTGTGGTGCATTTCAGTTGTGCGCAGTATATATAGTAGTAGGCCATTGCTATTGATAGTTACTGGCATATAATTCCACACATTAAAAAATGGAGAACAAAAATGTGGAGGTTAAAATAGGGAAAGATCAAGATCCACTTCCACCTCGTGCTGAAGCTGCTGCCACTAGTCATGGCCGAGACGATGAAATGCCATCAACGTCGTCTGCCAAGGCCGATGCCCAATGTCATAGTAGAGAGCATGTAAAATCCAAAAAACAAAAGTTCAGTAAAATGACCCAAAAATCAAAATTAAAAGCGTCTGAGGAGAAGCGTAAACTTGCCAATATGCCATTTACGACACGGAGTGGCAAGGAACGGCTGAGGCCCTGGCCTATGTTCATGGCTAGTGGTTCAGCTTCACATGAGGATGGAAGCACTCATCCTCTCGCTAGAAAAATGAAAAGACTTAAGCTGGCAAAAGCACAGCAAAGAACTGTGCGTTCTTCTAAATCACAAATCCCCAAGGAGAGTCCAATTGTGTCGGTTCCGATGCCTGACCTTCCCAACACTGGACGGGAAGAGCTTGCGCCTTCCACCATTTGCACGCCCCCTGCAAGTGCTGGAAGGAGCACCCGCAGTCCAGTTCCTGATAGTCAAATTGAAGATGTCACTGTTGAAGTACACCAGGATGAGGATATGGGTGTTGCTGGCGCTGGGGAGGAAATTGACTAGGAGGATTCTGATGGTGAGGTGGTTTGTTTAAGTCAGGCACCCGGGGAGACACCTGTTGTCCGTGGGACGAATATGGCCATTGACATGCCTGGTCAAAATACAAAAAAAATCAGCTCTTCGGTGTGGAATTATTTCAACACAAATGCGGACAACAGGTGTCAAGCCGTGTGTTGCCTTTGTCAAGCTGTAATAAGTAGGGGTAAGGACGTTAACCACCTCGGAACATCCTCCCTTATACGTCACCTGCAGCGCATTCATCATAAGTCAGTGACAAGTTCAAAAACTTTGGGTGACAGCGGAAGCAGTCCACTGACCACTAAATCCCTTCCTCTTGTAACCAAGCTCCTGCAAACCACACCACCAACTCCCTCAGTGTCAATTTCCTCCTTACCCAGGAAAGCCAATAGTCCTGCAGGCCATGTCACTGGCAAGTCTGACGAGTCCTCTCCTGCCTGGGATTCCTCCGATGCATCCTTGAGTGTAACGCCTACTGCTGCTGGCGCTGCTGTTGTAGCTGCTGGGAGTCGATCGTCATCCCAGAGGGGAAGTCGGAAGACCACTTGTACTACTTCCAGTAAGCAATTGACTGTCCAACAGTCCTTTGCGAGGAAGATGAAATATCACAGCAGTCATCCTGCTGCAAAGCAGATAACTCAGGCCTTGGCAGCCTGGGCGGTGAGAAACGTGGTTCCGGTATCCACCGTTAATTCAGAGCCAACTAGAGACTTGATTGAGGTACTGTGTCCCCGGTACCAAATACCATTTAGGTTCCATTTCTCTAGGCAGGCGATACCGAAAATGTACACAGACCTCAGAAAAAGAGTCACCAGTGTCCTAAAAAATGCAGTTGTACCCAATGTCCACTTAACCACGGACATGTGGACAAGTGGAGCAGGGCAGACTCAGGACTATATGACTGTGACAGCCCACTGGGTAGATGTATTGCCTCCCGCAGCAAGAACAGCAGCGGCGGCACCAGTAGCAGCATCTCGCAAACGCCAACTAGTTCCTAGGCAGGCTACGCTTTGTATCACCGCTTTCCAGAAGAGGCACACAGCTGACAACCTCTTACGGAAACTGAGGAAGATCATCGCAGAATGGCTTACCCCAATTGGACTCTCCTGGGGATTTGTGACATCGGACAATGCCAGCAATATTGTGCGTGCATTACATCTGGGCAAATTCCAGCACGTCCCATGTTTTGCACATACATTGAATTTGGTGGTGCAGAATTATTTAAAAAATGACAGGGGCGTGCAAGAGATGCTGTCAGTGGCCCGAAGAATTGCGGGCCACTTTCGGCATTCAGCCACCGCGTACAGAAGACTGGAGCACCACCAAACACACCTGAACCTGCCCTGCCATCATCTGAATAAAGAGGTGGTAACGAGGTGGAATTCAACCCTCTATATGCTTCAGAGGATGGAGGAGCAGCAAAAGGCCATTCAAGCCTATACATCTGCCCACGATATAGGCAAAGGAGGGGGAGTGCACCTGACTCAAGCGCAGTGGAGAATGATTTCAACGTTGTGCAAGGTTCTGCAACCCTTTGAACTTGCCACACGTGAAGTCAGTTCAGACACTGCCAGCCTGAGTCAGGTCATTCCCCTCATCAGGCTTTTGCAGAAGAAGCTGGAGACATTGAAGGAGGAGCTAAAACAGTGGGACTTGTGGATGGAGCCCTTAATTCGCTTAACCAGGATTCACGGGTGGTCAATCTGTTGAAATCAGAGCACTACATTTTGGCCACCGTGCTCGATCCTAGATTTAAAACCTACGTTGTATCTCTCTTTCCGGCAGACACAAGTCTGCAGAGGTTCAAAGACCTGCTGGTGAGAAAATTGTCAAGTCAAGCGGAACGTGACCCGTCAACATCTCCTCCTTCACATTCTCCCGCAACTGGGGGTGCGAGGAAAAGGCTAAGAATTCCGAGCCCACCCGCTGGCGGTGATGCAGGGCAGTCTGGAGCGAGTGCTGACATCTGGTCCGGACTGAAGGACCTGCCAACGATTACTGACATGTCGTCTACTGTCACTTCATATGATTCTCTCACCATTGAAAGAATGGTGGAGGATTATATGAGTGACCGCATCCAAGTAGGCACGTCAGACAGTCCGTACGTATACTGGCAGGAAAAAGAGGCAATTTGGAGGCCCTTGCACAAACTGGCTTTATTCTACCTAAGTTGCCCTCCCTCCAGTGTGTACTCCGAAAGAGTGTTTAGTGCAGCCGCTCACCTTGTCAGCAATCGGCGTACGAGGTTACTTCCAGAAAATGTGGAGAAGATGATGTTCATCAAAATGAATTATAATCAATTCCTCCGTGGAGACATTCACCAACAGCAATTGCCTCCACAAAGTACACAGGGACCTGAGATGGTGGATTCCAGTGGGGACGAATTAATAATCTGTGAGGAGGGGGATGTACACAGTGAAAGGGGTGAGGAATCGGAGAATGATGATGAATTGGACATCTTGCCTCTGTAGAGCCAGTTTGTGCAAGGAAAGATTGATTGCTTCTTTTTTTGGTGGGGGCCCAAACCAACCAGTCATTTCAGTCACAGTCGTGTGGCAGACCCTGTCGCTGAAATGATGGGTTTGTTAAAGTGTGCATGTCCTGTTTATACAACATAAGGGTGGGTGGGAGGGCCCAAGGACAATTCCATCTTGCACCTCTTTTTTCTTTCATTTTTCATTGCATCATGTGCTGTTTAAGGACAATTTTTTTGAAGTGCCATCCTGCCTGACACTGCAGTGCCACTCCTAGATGGGCTAGGTGTTTGTGTCGGCCACTTGTGTCGCTTAGCTTAGTCACACAGCGACCTTGGTGCGCCTCTTTTTTTCTTTGCATCATGTGCTGTTTGGGGACTATTTTTTTGAAGTGCCATCCTGCCTGACACTGCAGTGCCACTCCTAGATGGACCAGGTGTTTGTGTCGGCCACTTGTGTCGCTTAGCTTAGCCATCCAGCGACCTCGGTGCAAATTTTAGTACTAAAAATAATATTGTGAGGTGTGAGGTGTTCAGAATAGACTGGAAATGAGTGGAAATTATGGTTATTGAGGTTAATAAAACTATGGGATCAAAATGACCCCCAAATTCTATGATTTAAGCTGTTTTTTAGGGTTTTTTGTAAAAAAACACCCAAATCCAAAACACACCCGAATCCGACAAAAAAATTTCGGTGAGGTTTTGCCAAAACGCGTCCGAATCCAAAACACGGCCGCGGAACCGAATCCAAAACCAAAACACAAAACCCGAAAAATGTCCGGTGCACATCACTAATTATTACCCAAATTAATTTTACATGCTTTGCCGTGTGTGTGTGTGTGGTTTAGGGGTACGCTCTCCTGTGCCACCAATATTGTGCGTGTATTAGATCTGGGTAAATTCCAGCATGTCCCATGTTGTTTGTGCCGCACACTTGTGTCGCTTAGCTTAGTCATACAGCTACCTCATTGCACCTCTTTTTGTTCTTTCTTTCTACTGCATGATGTGCTGTTTGGTGCCTATTTTTTAAATCTGCCATCCTGTCTGCCACTGCAGTGCCACTCCTAGATGGGCCAGGTGTTTGTGCCGCACACTTGTGTCGCTTAGCTTAGTCATCCAGCCACCTCGGTGCAACCTTTTGGCCTAAAAACAATATTGTGAGGTATGAGGTGTTTAGAATAGGCTGGAGATGAGTGGAAATTAATGTAATTGAGGTTAATAATATCTAGAGATGTTCGGCGGGCACTTTTCGTGTTTTGTGTTTTGGTTTTGGTTCTAATTCCCCGCTCGTGTTTTGGTTTTGGGTTGGATTTGCCAAAACCACCCTTTCTTGTTTTGGTTTTGGATCTGGATGATTTTTGAAAAAAACATAAAAACAGCTAAAATCACAGATTTTGGGGGTAATTTTGATCCTACGGTATTATTAACCTCAATAACATTCTTTTCCACTCATTTCCAATCTATTCTGAACACCTCATAACCTCACAATATTGTTTTTAGTAGAGATGAGCGGGTTCGTTTCTCAGAGAACCGAACCCTACCGGACTTCATGCTCTGAGCCCGGTTCCAAGCCAGGCTCGGGTTTTTGCCCCAGACACGGAGATCCGAACGTGGCAAAACATCATCATCCCGCTGTCGGATTCTCGCGGGATTTGGATTCCATATAAGGAGCCGCGCGTCGCGGCCATTTTCACTCCAGTCTCGGAGAGTGTATTGAGGGGACGTGTCCTCAGTGTCTGTGTGGGCGGGAAAGTGGGGTGGCGAGTCTTGTGCTGTGTTGTGCTGCTCAGTCCAGTCCAGTGTAGTCAGTGTATTGTGCTGCATCAGTCCAGCCAGTCACAGTGTTGGTGTCCTCTGCTTTATGTCCTAGTGCTGCTGGCTGCTGTATAAGCCCCTTGAAGTTTTGCTGTGTTGTCTTGCATCAGACCAGGGAAGTGTGTCTCTTGTGCAGCATCAGTCCAGTGACCAGTCACAGTGGTGGTGTCCTCTGCTGCCATATATCCAGTGTAGCTGTATAAGTCCCTTTCAGTGGTGTTGGGTTGTCCTGCATTAGACCAGGGGAAGTCTCTTGGGAATCAGTCCAGTGACCAGTCACAGTGGTGGTGTCCTCTGCTGCCATATATCCAGTGTATCTGTATAAGTCCCTTTCAGTGGTACTGTGTTGTGCTGCATCAGACCAGTGGTAGTGTCCTGGACATCAGTCATTCCAGTGACGAGGCAGTCACAGTGGTATATGCTGCTGCTATATGTCCACTGCTGCAGTATAATAATAACAACAACAACAAGTCCCTTACAGTGGTGTGTTGTGCTGCATCAGACCAGTGGTAATGTCCTGGCCATCAGTCATTGCAGTGACGAGGCAGTCACAGTGGTATACGCTGCTATATGTCCACTGATGCCGTATAATAATAATAACAAAAACAACAAGTCCCTTACAGTATTGTTGTGTTGTGCTGCATCAGACCAGTGGTAGTGTCCTGGCCATCAGTCATTCCAGTGACCAGGCAGTCACAGTGGTATACGCTGCTGCTATATATCCACTGCTACAGTATTATAATAATAATAACAACAACAAGTCCCTTACAGTGTTGCTATGTTGCGCTGCATCAGACCATTGGTAGTGTCCTGGCCATCAGTCATTCCAGTGACCAGGCAGTCACAGTGGTATACGCTGCTGCTATATGCCCACTGACGCCGTATAATAATAATAACAACAACAACAACAAGTCCCTTACAGTGTTGCTGTGTTGTGCTGCATCAGACCAGTGGTAGTGTCCTGGCCATCAGTCATTCCAGTCATTCTTGTGCCACATATTGTCTTATATAACTCCCAATAAATAATGGAGAACAAAAATTTATAGGATAAAATAGGGAGAGATCAAGAACCACTTCCTCCTAGTGCTAAAGCTGCTGCCACTAGCCATGACATAGACGATGAAATGCCATCAACGTCGTCTGCCAAGGCCGATGCCCATTGTGATAGTAGAGGGCATGTAAAATCCAAAAAGCCAAAGTTCAGTAAAAAGACCCAAAAAAAGAAATTGAAATGGTCTGAGGAGAAACGTAAACTTGCCAATATGCCATTTACGACACGGAGTGGCAAGGAACGGCTGAGGCCCTGGCCAATGTTCATGACTAGTGGTTCAGCTTCACATGATGATGGAAGCCCTCATAACTGAGGCCTTGACACTTATGTTGGTGTTAGACGTGCGTCTGGCATCCGCCATTAGTGCAGTGGGATTTAGACAATTGATGGAGGTATTGTGTCTCTGATACCAAATCCCATCTAGATTCCACTTTACTAGGCAGACGATAGCGAGATTTTGCCATTTAATTCCAGTGATTTTGACGTATAATTGTTAATTACAGTGATCTTGCCAATTAATTCCAGTGATTTGGAAGTATAATTCCAGTGATCTTGCCAATTAATTACAGTGATTTGGATGTATAATTCCAGTGATTTTGCCAATTAATTCCAGTGATTTGGACGTATAATTCCAGTGATCTTCCAAATTAATTCCAGTGATTTGGACGTATAATTCCAGTGATTTTGCCAATTAATTCCAGTGATTTGGACGTATAATTCCAGTGATTTGGACGTATAATTCCAGTTGGAATTGTTTGTGTCGCTTGGTTTAGTCATACAGCTACCTCATTGCACCTCTTTCACATCTTTGCATGATGTGCTGTTTGGGGCCGAGTTTTTGAAAAGTGCCATCCTCTGTGACACTGCTGTATGAGTCCAGGGGTACTGTTGTATCAGCCCTGGGGTACTGCTGTATAAGTCCACCAATTGCAGATTTTTTTTTTAAAGTGACTGGGGCATGCTGGAGATGCTGTCTGTGGACCGAACAATTGCGGCCCACTCGCAACATTCAGCCACTGCGTGACACTACTAGATCGGCCAGGTGGTTGTGTCGCTTAGCTTAGTCATACAGCAACCTCAGTGCACCTTTTTTTCTTCTTTGCATCATGTGCTGTTAGTGGCCTTTTTTTTTTATATCTGCCCTCCTGTCTGCCACTGCTGTGCCACGCCTAGATGGGCCAATTGTTTGTGTCGCTTGGCTTAGTCATACAACTACCTCATTGCAATTCTTTTTCTTCTTTGCATGATGTGCTGTTTGGGGCCTTTTTTTATATCTGCCCTCCTGTTTGCCAGTGCAGTGCCACGCCTAGATGGGCCAATTGTTTGTGTCGCTTGGCTTAGGGGCCCTACACACTGGCCGATTTTCTGAAAGATATGAACGATCTCGTTCATAAATGAACGAGAGCTCGTTCATATCTTTCAGTGTGGAGACTCCAGCGATGAACGATGCGCGGCCCCGCGCTCGTTCATCGCTGGTCTCCCGTCGGCTGTGCATGTAGGCCAATATGGACGATCTCGTCCATATTTGCCTGCACTTCAATGCAGCCGCGTGACGGGGGGAGTGAAGAAACTTCACTCCCCCCGTCACTGCCCCCCCGCCGCCGGGTCGCTCGTCGGCCGTTTCGGCCGCCGGGCACCTCGGCGGTGCATCGTCAAATGAGTAGGGCCCCTTAGTCATACAACTACCTCATTGCAATTCTTTTTCTTCTTTGCATGATGTGCTGTTTGGGGCCTTTTTTTTTATATCTGCCCTCCTGTCTGACACTGCAGTGCCACTCCTAGATGGGCCAGGTGTTTGTGATGTCCACTTGTGTCGCTTAGCTTAGTCATCCAGCAACCTCGGTGCAACCTTTTGGCCTAAAAACAATATTGTGAGGTGTGAGGTTTTAAGAATAGACTGGAAATGAGTGGAAATGATTGTTATTGAGGTTAATAATACCGTAGGAGCATAATTACCCCCAAAATCTGTGATTTTAGCTGTTTTTAAGTTTTTTTAAAAATTCATCCAGATCTAAAACCAAAACACGAAAGGGTGGTTTTGGCAAAACCAAGCCAAAACCAAAACACAAAAGTGGAATTATTTAGAACCAAAACCAAAACACGAAAAGTGCCAGCCGCACATCTCTAGTTTTTAGGCCTAAAAGTTGCACCGAGGTAGCTGTATGACTAAGCTAAGCGACACAAGTGTGCGGCACAAACACCTGGCCCATCTAGGAGTGGCACTGCAGTGGCAGACAGGATGGCACTTAAAAAAACTAGTCCCCAAACAGCACATCAGGCAAAGAAGAAAAAGAGGTGCAATGAGGTAGCTGTATGGCTAAGCTAAGCGACACAAGTGTGCGGCACAAATACCTGGCCCATCTAGGAGTGGCACTGCAGTGGCAGACAGGATGGCACTTAAAAAAACTAGTCCCCAAACAGCACATCATGCAAAGAAGAAAAAGAGGTGCAATGAGGTAGCTGTATGACTAAGCTAAGCAACACAAGTGTGCGGCACAAACAACATGGAATGTGCTGGAATTTGGCCAGATGTAATACACGCACAATATTGGTGGCACAGGAGACCATACCCCTAAACCAAACACACACGGCAAAGCCTGTAAAAATAATTTGGATAATAATAACCTTTTTATTTGGAGCTATTGTAATAATATGCAGCACAGGCGAGCATACTTCCTACACCACACAGGGCAAACCCTGTAAAAATTATTTGGATTAAATATTACTAACCCCTTTATTTGGAGTAAATAATATACAGCACAGGATAGCACCACTGAACTTATGTGGCAGCACCACTGGACTGGATTTATAAGGAACTATATGGGCATGGAATTATACGGCAGTACCACTGTAATTATACGGCAGGATCACTGGATTTATACAGCAAGATATCTTGAATTATACGGCAGGATCACTGGTCTTATACGGCAGGATCACTGTAATTATACGGCAGGATCACTGGAATTATACGGCAGGATCACTGGAATTATACGGCACGATCATTGGACGTATATGGCAGGATCACTGGATTTATACAGCAGTACCGCTGGACATATACATCAGTACCGCTGGACATATACGGCAGTACCGCTGGACATATACGTCAGTACCGCTGGACATATACGGCAGGATCAATGGACATATATGGCAGGATCACTGGACATATATATACGGCAGGATCACTGGACGTATACAGCAGTTTCAATGGACATATACGGCAGGATCACTAGACTTATATAGCAGGATCACTGGAATTATATGGCAGGATCACTGGATTTATACAGCAGTACCGCTGGACA
Organism: Pseudophryne corroboree; assembly: GCF_028390025.1. Taxonomy (NCBI): domain Eukaryota; kingdom Metazoa; phylum Chordata; class Amphibia; order Anura; family Myobatrachidae; genus Pseudophryne; species Pseudophryne corroboree. The sequence continues at coordinate 147,409,787 of NC_086450.1, forward strand.
TATACGGCAGTACCGCTGGACATATACAGCAGGATCACTGGACATATACGGCAGTACCACTGAACATATACGGCAGTACCGCTGGACATATACGGCAGCACAGGGACACCACCACTGGGCTGATACAGGACAACACAGTACCACTGCAATGGACTGGATTTATATAGCAGCACTGGACATATGGTAGCAGAGGACACCATTGTGACTGGTCACTGGACTGACTGATGTACAGGACACTACCACTGGTCTGATGCAGGACAACACAGCAACACTGTAAGGGACTTATTATACAGCAGCACTGGACATATGGCGGCAGAGGACACCACTGTGACTGGTCACTGGACTGACTGATGCACAGGACACTACCACTGGTCTGATGCAGGACAACACAGCAACACTGTAAGGGACTTGTTATTATTATACAGCAGCACTGGACATATGGCAGCAGAGGATACCACTGTGACTGGTCACTGGAATGACTGATGGCTGATGCACAGGACACTACCACTGGTCTGATGCAGGACAACACAGCAACACTGTAAGGGACTTGTTATTATTATACAGCAGCACTGGACATATGGCAGCAGAGGATACCACTGTGACTGGTTACTGGAATGACTGATGGCTGATGCACAGTACACTACCACTGGACTGATACAGCACAATACACCACCACTGAACTGATGCAGCACAACACAGCACCCTATACAGCAGCACTGGACATATGGCAGCAAGAGGACACAACAACTGTGACTGGACAGATGCAGCAGAGGATACCACTGTGACTGGTCACTGGAATGACTGATGGCTGATGCACAGGACACTACCACTGGTCTGATGCAGGACAACACAGCAACACTGTAAGGGACTTGTTATTATTATACAGCAGCACTGGACATATGGCAGCAGAGGATACCACTGTGACTGGTCACTGGAATGACTGATGGTTGATGCACAGGACACTACCACTGGACTGATACAGCACAATACACCACCACTGAACTGATGCAGCACAACACAGCACCCTATACAGCAGCACTGGACATATGGCAGCAAGAGGACACATCAACTGTGACTGGACAGATGCAGCACAAGACACGGACACTGAGGACACTGAGAGGATGGAGACATGTCCTCTCTCTACACTCTCCAATGCCTGAGTGAAAATGGCGAGGACACGCGGCTCCTTATATGGAATCCAGATCCTGCGAGAATCTGACAGTGGGATGATGACGTTTTGCTTCGTTCTGGTTTCCGAGTCAGGTGGGAAAAGCCGAGCCTGACTCGGATCCGGACTTGGGTAGGGAGGTTCGGTAGGGTTCGTATCTCAGGGATCCGAACTCGCTCATCTCTAATAATATCATAGGATCAAAATTACCCCCAAATTATGTGATTTTAGCTGTTTTTATGTTTTTTTTTCAAAAATCATACAGATCCAAAAAACAAAAACAAAACACGAAAAGGGGGGTTTTGGCAAAACCAATCCAGATCCAAAACACGAGCATGGAACCAGAACCAAAAACCAAAACACGAAAAGTACCTGCCGCGCATCTCTAGTATGAAGTAATATTTGCACTGCATTTGCTATCAGTTGAAAGAAAGGAAGAGAGGGACTGTGCATTTGCTAGATTGTTCCAATATATGAGATGATAGAATGCATGATTTATCTTTAGCATACAGTGCGATAAGTCCTAAGCATGACCTGTTATTTCAATATGTATTTTGTTTTGTAATTTGGTGATACACAGATCACTTAAACGCTGGTGTTGCTGTGGCTTGTGGGTGCAGTGCTGGGATAGGTCCCTGTAAGTTCCCTATCCTCTGCCGACAGGAACCACAGCTGACCAGCGTCCTGATCACTAGCTGAATATTTAATGTTCTGTAAGACACTTACATGTGTTATCCTTATGTATGTTCCCTCTACCTATATGAGGCTTATTGTACTTTGTTACTAAAGACCGTTGAGTGCCATTATCTGGTTAAATATATCTAAATAAATATATATATATATATATATATATATATTTGTACACACACACACACACACACACACACACACACACACACACATACATATATGCAACAAATGGCACTCAGGGTCTTGGTAGAAAGTTACTAATCCGTTTTTCAATAATTAATGATTTATTGCACCAGCTATAGGTAAGAGAAATAAGCCACTTGGGGAAAAAAAAAAAATAAATACTAAAAAACACACACACACACACACACACACACACACACACACACACACATTATATATAGTGGGGGGGGGGAGAGCTTACCTGAAACTTGTAGAGAACTGTAATTGGGCGCTGCGGAACCCTTGTGGCGCCATATAAATAAAGGATAATATTAATAATAAATAACTGGAATGATGTAATGATGCAAAATGATGCAAAAGCTGTCACACAAGTGATGAGGGGACTCAGGGCCTATTTCAGCATGAATCCAAGATGTGCGATCCATTGCTCTGACATGCCTAGCACAGGGCACGTCCGCCCCGAATGCCGAATCCAGCCCCCCTGCACACTTGCATATTTAGGGTAGCCCTTTGCTTATGCAGCCTCGTTGCGAAGACAGACGGATTCCAATCACGCAGCCGATGTGGTCTGCCCTGCGAACGCTCTGGATATGTCTGTGTTGTCCGGATTGAACCACCCCAATGCCGCCGCGACGCCCCTTAATCACCACCATGACACCCCCTCCCGTCCCGCTAACGCCTCTACCTCTACCTTAATCAGGTCGAGGCATTCACACATGTGACATGATATTGCATCTCACAGTGTATGTAAGTGCAGTGCGGTTTCTGCACGTGCGCACACTTCACAGGGCATCAGCACGCAAACGCTCCATGCTGATTTAGGCCCTCAGTGAAGCAGCTCTGGAGGCGTGGCTCTGGAGGCGTCGTCGCTGATGAATTAATAGCAGATCTCAGATGCTCCACTGATCTTCTATGTGGCCGCCTCCTCCTTTCCTACAGCCTGAGTACCAGACTCACATTGAGATCCTATGCAGCCACATTTACATCCCATTGGATGCCCGCCGGCAGCCCAGCAGTGCTCTGTGGTGCCGTCACTATGACTGCCGTAAGAGAGTCAGTGCCACTGGCTGCCGGCTGTAGTGCTGCAGATCAAATTGGCAATAAACATACAATCTATGGCGGGTGACCCTCTCAGCAACGGGGGTACTTACGTATATTCTGTCCCAGGGTATAAGGCAGCCTAGGCAGGCAGAGGATTCTCAGCGGGCATTCTAAATCTGATTGTCTCAGACCTGCCTTAGTGTCACCAACATTGCTGTTGCTGTTAGTTATGCAGTCATATACAATGGATGGCTACTAGCATACAGGTTAGTGGGTGGTGTGTCAGAAGACAGCATGGAACCACAGGAGGGATAAGTAATGGATTTGGATCTCAACCAGAGATCTGAGGTTAAGTTTTGTCACCTGAAGAGTTTGGAGGCGGGAGTTATGCAATTTTAAAGCCACCAAGGATTAACCATTAACTATATTTTTAATGCCATTAACTGTTTGATCAACTGTGAATTGTATCTGTTATTTATTTTATGCATTTATTTATTTTTTTATTGCTGATCGCTTTAAATGTATTTTACATAGTAACATATTAAATCAGTGAGCTGAAAAAGGAAATAAAACTTCAAGTTACCATCACCATGGGCAGAGTGTTATGTAATACAGTCATGGGAAATCATTGGGGGAACAGATTTCACATAGTAATCTGGATAACAGAGAGCAAAATGTGAATCGACCTCTGGGTAAAAAATAAATGTTGGAAGGAATAACACAATTTTCAGGATGTCTGTAGATGTTGCATCTTGGAGTGAATGCAACTGATAACACACCACAGTACCACACATTATTCACAATGGGATCTATATAACAATCCCCAGTAAGGAGGAGGAATTGTTTATGTAACTAACTCCAATGAAAATTATGATTTGTAACACTATCGTAAAACAAATGCATTACATAACGTCTCACTTCTACTTATTGTGTAGCATAGCGTGCTAAGGTGAGTGAGGAGACACTCCATTCTGGCAACCCCCAATTATGATAACCCCTCCATTTTTAACTAGGGTATAATTATATTATTCACACCCCAACTACAAGCAATATCACATTGTAAATGCAAACTTAGTGATATGTTTTAATGATATATAAACATTTATTAAATGACTAATATGATAATTTAACAACATTGATCAATTGATATTGTAATTCAGATACACAATCATTTCATTGTTCTATTAATATCAGACTTTTATATATATGGCATTATAATTAATTGATTCAATTGTTTCCAAATATAGAGTAACATGTACTGAGCTCTATGACATATATCTACATATCCTGTGTCCCATAGAGTATTCCTTTTATTACTAGGTATTAAGTCACTAGATATCTGGTGTCTGCATTATAAATTCAATAGGAATTTTAGGACTATATGACTATTGTCATAAGAAAGCTCTCTGTATTGTATTGATGATGACTCTATAATGCTCTCTGTGTTGCATGCATATATATATATATATATATATATATATAACTAGAATGATATATCTATTGTATAGAAATTATTAGAATCAGGGGCATTTTAAGAGAGAAGGGGACCCACGTACAGCCTGTGTTGCATCCCCCTCCTCTACAGAAGCAAGTAGACTCTGGCATAATGATAGTCTACTGCACATGCGCAGGTCTTCGGGAATATAGCACCTACGCCTTGTTCCCGGGGACATCTTCAGTGCACATGTGTTAATCACTCGGAACTGGGCTGCCGCGGGACTCCGGATGGGTAAGTATACTATATGGGTGCAGTGTGTGCGGTATGGGGCCCCCCAGACCTAGGGGCACGTGTGCACTGCACACACTGCACCCATTATAGAAACGCCTATGAATAGAATACTATAGATATATTGTATGGGGATCGCTAAATTGTTCTCTATATTATATAGTAATTGTATAGTGATCATTACAATGTTTTACACATTGCAAACAGATCACTAGAATATTTTCTAGATTGTATAAGGGTCACTAGAATGTTCTCTGTATTCTAGAGATTATTAAACTGCTCTACAGATGTGTCCACATACATCATTGCTGCATCAAACAGGCCATCTCGGCATGCTAGGTCAGTCTTTGTCTACAGAAATGTGTCTTAGTATCAATGCTATGTGACTAGAATACACCAGGAGACTGTGCTGATTAATTAGATATGTGACACTTGTATATTTGTGTGCGGCTGAGTCTCTGAATCATTATACAAAGTGCTATAATGTAACAGCCGCAGCTTTTTCCAATACAAGTTCCTTTGTGCTTCATATATATATATATATATATATTCTCCCATTATATAAATCACTAGTGAGGCCACATCTTGAATACTGTGTGCAATTTTGGGCACCATATTACAAAAAGGATATCCTGGAGCTAGAAAAGGTTCAGAGGCGGGCGACCCAACTAATCAAGGGCATGGAGAAGCTGAAATACGAGGAAAGGCTTGCAAGGCTAGGCATGTTTACATTGGAAAAGAGGAGACTAAGAGGGGACATGATCAACATCTACAAATATATAAGGGGTCAATACACAGAGCTTGGGAGGGACCTGTTTTCTATAAGATCAGCACAGAGGACATGTGGTCACTCGCTTAGGTTAGAGGAGAGGAGTTTCCGCACATTGAGGCGAAAAGGTTTTTTCACAGTAAGGACAGTACGTGTTTGGAATTCCCTACCTGAGAGAGTAGTAACTGCGGACTCACTCAACACCTTTAAGAATGGGTTAGATAAATTCCTGTTGGATAAAGATATTCAGGGTTATGGTGCGTAGGCACGCTTTATAGTTAATTCAACTCGTCTTAACATAAAAAATAACTAGTCCTATAATAAAACTGCATGGGAGACCACAAATAGGTTGAACTCGATGGACAATTGTCTTTTTTCAACCTTAGTTACTATGTTCATATACAGACTCAGTCACACACAAATATACAAGTGTCATAAATCAAATTAATCAGCACAGTCTCCTGGTGCGTACTACTGTAGATGCATTGCATTGCGATTAAAATGAACCTTCATCCTGACACTATGTCTAACTACTGTCCAATCTCTCTTCTTCCCTTTGCCTCCAAACTCCTTGAGTGGATTGTCTACAACTACCTTACCATCTTTCTTTCTTCCCACTGCCTGCTTCACCATTTCAGTCTGACTTTCATCCACTCTACAGAAATTGGTCTCATGAAGTCAGCAAAGATCTTCTTGCTACCAAATCCAAGAGCTACTACTCTCTGCTCATTCTCCTTGGACACTCTGCTGCTCACCTTGGACAACCCTCTCCTGCAAGTCCTTCACTCCCTCGATCTGCATGACACTGGCCTTTCCTGAATGTCCTTTTGCCTCTCTGAATTGTCTTGCTCTGCTTCCTCTCATGATTACACTTCTTCCCCACTTCTACTACCAGTAGATATTCCCCAAGGATCTATTTTTGGACTTCTTCTGTTCTCCCCTTATACGTTCTCTTTAGGTGAACTCATTAGCTCCTTTGGACTCCAATATCATCTTTACGCTAATGACACTCAGAGCTCCCTTGACCTTTTCCCCTCTTTCTTCACTTGTTTGTCCAGCTGTCTTTCTGCTATTTCCACTTGGATATTCCAGCAATTTCTTAAACCTCACCTCTTTCAATTTCATTATCTGTTGACAGCACCACCATCTCTTCCTTGACACCTTCCTCTCTCCTTCAAACCACATATTCAGTACCTATTGCAGTCCTGCTGTTTCCAGCTCAGAAATGTTTCCAGCATCAGACCCTTTCTCACCCTTGAAGCAACTAAGACCCTCATTCACTCACGGTTCATCTCTAGACTGACTACCATAACCTTCTGTTATTTGTCCCCTTGTCTCCCACCTCTACCCACTCCTATCTGTCTTTAATGCTTCCTTCTTCTATAAGCCCTACTCTGGCTCCCCTTCCTCTTCAGAACCCATGTCAAACTCCTCACACTCACTTACAAAGGCCTCACTGAATCCTCTCCTATTTACATATCTGACCTCATCTCCCTTCACACACCCGCCTGCCCACTTCGCTCCACAAATGATTGCCACCTCTCTTCCCAACTGATTTCTTTCTCCCACTATGTTCCTTACCACTGGAACTCTCTCCCTTTCCCTGTCAGACTCTATCTCTCTTCAAAACTTCAAATGGGCTCTCAAGACCCATTTCTTTATCGTAGTCTTCCAGCTCTCATTTTAATCCAATGCTCAATGTTACTGGCTCACTGGTTCTCCCCTCTGTGTCTCCCCTGTCTTTCTGTCTGTCTGTCTGCCAATCGCCTTTAGACTGCTGTCATGAGCAGGATCCTCTTCCCTTTTATGCTATTCCTTCCCTTGCTTATATTATCATCCCCTCACCACTTGCAACAACAGCACGAAACCTTTGGGTTCAGCTGCCTAGCTGCGTATTTGGGAGTTTTACAATTAAGGACTGCAGTGTTCTCTGCATTGTATAAAGCTCACTATAACGTTATTTTTTTATTATTTATAAATTAGGGTCATTATGGTGCTCTATATGTTCTCTAGTGGTCAATAAAAGTGTCTGAATTTAATACAAGTCAGTTGGAGTTATTTCTAGCTCTTTGACATAATTTTTTTCAGATGTTATAAGCTATATAAAATCACACTAACATTAGACACACTACAGTGTTTCGCCACACATTTTTCCATTGCCTGTGCACAGGTCTGGATTAAGGACCACATGGGCCCCAGGCTGAAGATGTTTAAGGGCCTAATAAGAGCAGGGGAGGAGCTGTGGACATCTACACCCCCTATACTATCAGCCCCAATATCTCCCTAAATACAAAAAAAAGTAGAAAAATTGCATTATTTGGAAAGAAAATAAAAACACAATTTAAATAAGTAAGATTTAAGGCCGACCGTCAGGCCAGCTGGTGGCTGGCAATCATCATGATATCAATATTATGGGCCTATTTGTTTTTGGAGGCCTGGAGCTGTAGCTCCATCTGCACCATTTTTAATCTGGCCAATAAAATAGCATTGGCCGCTTGCTTCTGCTTGCCCCATAGGCCAAAGGTTGCCAGCCCGTTCTTGCCCTCAGCGGGTAGTTGGGTACATTAGAAAGGAAATTTGAAGATTACTTTTCTGCCTTAAAATACAGATAGCTTTTCAATAAACTCTCTATGATAATGGCTTATCCTTATTTTACTAAATAGACAGGATTCTATACAACATATGCTGTTTGCATAATTCTGTTTTTGCATAGTTTCTTTTAAAATGCCATTATTAAAATAAAAGAATAAGTAATCCATAAAGGATTTTTTTTTTCATTTCTCATCTCCTGACAATTTGAGTTTTCATATTCTAATGAATCTAAGACCTACTTATTCTATGCATCAGCATAATCTATGTTTTGTAAGACCAGAAGTGGTAAATGAAAAGCTTAGTGATTAAGAGAAACAGAGGAGTGGATCTGGAATGTTAAATATAATGAATCAAAATATAAGATATTATATATGCTGTAATGTAGGACACAAGAATCCAAGTGCTGAATACATACAGTAACCTTGGAATTCTGATTTCAAACAACATGAAGGTCAGGAAGAAGTGTAATAAAGCAGTGTGGAAAAATAATCGATTAGATGCTTGTATATAGTGCATCCGGAAAGTATTCACAGCTCTTCACTTTTTATACATTTTATTATGTTACAGCCTTATTCCAAAATGGAATAAATTATTTTTTTCCCCTCAACATTCTACACACAATACCCCATAATGACAATGTGAAAAAAGTTTTCGGAGATTTTTGCAAATTTCTTAAAAATAAGAAACTAAGAAATCACATGTACATAAGTATTTGCAACCTTTGCTCAATACTTTGTTGATGCACCTTTGGCAGCAATTACAGCCTCAAGTTTTTTTGAATATAATGCCACAAGCTTGGCACACCTATCTTTGGGCAGTTTCGCCCAATCCTCTTTGTAACACCTCTCAAGCTCCATCAGGTTGGATGGGAAGCGTCGGTGCACAGTCATTTTCAGATCTCTCCAGAGATGTTCAATCGGATTCAAGTCTGGCTGGGCGACTCAAGAACATTCACAGAGTTGTCCTGAAGCAACTCCTTTGATTTCTTGGCTGTGTGCTTAGAGTCATTGTCCTGCTGAAAGATGAACCGTCGTCCCAGTCTGAGATCAAGAGCGCTCTGGAGCAGGTTTTAATCCAGGATGTCTCTGTACATTGCTGCATTCATCTTTCCCTCTCTCCTGACTAGTCTCCCAGTTCCTGCTGCTGAAAAACATCCCCACAGCCTGATGCTGCCTCCGCCATGCTTCACTGTAGGGATGGTATTGGCCTGGTGGTGAGCAGTGCTTGGTTTCCTCCAAACATGACGCCTGACATTCACACCAAAGAGTTAAATCTTTGTCCCATCAGACCAGAGAATTTTGTTTCTCATGGTCTGAGAGTCCTTCCGGTGCATTTTGGCAAGCTCCAGGCGGGCCACCATGTGTTTTTTACTAAGGAGTGGTTTCCATCTGGCCACTCAACCATACAGGACTGATTGGTGGATTGCTGTAGAGATGTTTGTCCTTATGGAAGATTCTCCTCTCTCCACAGAGGAATGCTGTAGCTCTGACAGAGTGACTATCTGGTTTTTGGTCACTTCCCTGACTAGGGCCCTTCTCCCCCGATCGTTCAGTTTAGACGTCCGGCCAGTTGTAGGAAGAGTCCTGGTGGTTCTAAACTTCTTCCATTTACGGATGATGGATGCCAATGTGCTTATTGGGACCTTCAAAGTAGCAGTTATTTTTCTGCACCCTTTCCCAGATTTGTGCCTCAAAATGATCCTGTCTCTGAGGTCTACAGACAATGCCTTTGACTTCATGCTTAGTTTGTGCTCAGACATTCATTGCCAAGTGTGGGACCTTACAGTGCATCCAGAAAATATTTACAGCACTTCACTTTTTACACATTTTGTTATGTTACAGCCTTTTTCCAAAATGGAATAAATTATTTTTTTGCTGAAAATTCTACATACAATACCCCATAATGACAACGTGTAAATATTTTCTTTGAGATTTTTGCAAATTTATGAAAAAACAAAAACTAAGAAATCATATGTACATAAGTATTCACAGATTTTGCTCAGTACTTTGTTGATACACCTTTGGCAGCAATTACAGCCTCAAGTCTTTTTGAATGTGATTCCACAAGCTTGGCACACCTATCTTTGGGCAGTTCCGCCCATTTCTTTTTGCAGCACCTCTCAAGCTCCATCAGGTTGGATGGGATGCATCGATACACAGCCATTTTCAGATCTCTCCAGAGATGTTCAATAAGATTCAAGCCTTGGCTCTGGCTGGGCGACTCAAGGACATTCACAGAGTTGTCCTGAAGCCACTCTTTTGATTTCTTGTTAGTGTGCTTAGAGTCGTTGTCCTGCTGAAAGATGAACTGTCACCCAAGTCTAAGGTCAAGAGCGCTCTGGAGCAGGTTTTCATCCAGGATGTCTCAGTACATTGCTGCATTCATCTTTCCCTCTATCCTGACTAGTCTCCCAGTTCCTGTGGCTGAAAAACATCCCCACAGCATGATGCTGCCACCAACATGCTCCACTGTTGGGATGGTATTGGCCTGGTGATGAGCAGTGCCTAGCTTCCTCCAAACATGACGCCTGCCATTCACACCAAAGAGTTCAATCTTTGTCTCATCAGACCAGAGAATTTTGTTTCTCATTGTCTGAGAGCCCTTCAGGTGCATTTTGGCAAACTCCAGTTGGGCTGCCATGGGCTTTTTACAATGGAGTGGCTTCCATCTGGCCACTCTACCATACAGGCCTGGTTAGTGGATTGCTGCAGGGATGGTTGTCTTTCTGCAAGGTTCTCCTCTCTTCATAGAGGAATGCTGTAGCTCTGACAGAGTGACCATCGGTTTCTTGGTCACCTCCCTGACTCCCCCCGATCGCTCAGTTTAGATGGCCAGCTAGCTCTAGGAAGAGTCCTGGTGGTTTCGAACTTCTTCCATTTATGAATGATGGAGGCCACTGTGCTCATTGGGACCTTCAAAGCAGCAGATATTTTTCTGTACCCTTCCCCAGATTTGTGCCTAGAGTCAATCCTGTCTCAGAGGTCTACAGACAATTCCTTTGACTTCATGCTTGGTTTGTGCTCAGACATGCACTGTCAAGTGTGGGACCTTATATAGACAGGTGTGTGCCTTTCCAAATCATGTCCAATCAATTGAATTTACCACAGGTGGACTCCAATTAAGCTGTAGGAACATCTCAAGGATGATCAGTGGAAACAGGATGCGCCTGAGCTCAATTTTGAGCTTCGTGGCAAATGCTGTGAATACTTATGTACATGTCATTTCTTAGATTTTTATTTTTAATAAATTTGCAAAAATCTCAAAACAACTTTTTCACATTGTGGTTATGGGGTATTGTGTGTGGAATTTTGAAGGGAAAAAATTAATTTATTCCATTTTGGAATAAGGCTGTAACATAACAAAATGTGGAAAAAGTAAAGCGCTGTGAATACTTTCCGGATGCACTGTAGCTAAAGGTATTAGTATTGGGACAAAAAAGGTCACTTTATAGATTACTGGTTGGTATTCTGTAGAATTCTAGCAACTACTGTGCATCACCAAGAAAACACTATTGAACCAGATCAGTTCAGAAAGGTATGCTGGTGCGTAGGTTGGGGAATTATACATTCCCAGAGTTTCCCAAATTAAAAAATGATGATGCAAAAGCAGTGAAAAAGTAAAAAATATATAAAAAAAATAAATTAAAACAGCATGTGTTGCATGTGTTGAAACTTTAAATGGCATATTTAATATTTAAGTTTGTAAACTATACTAGTGCAGGATTATGCCACATTGGTGTGTTTTAAGTATATTATGCATACACTGTACTAAAACTAAAATCCTGTTTACTCCTTTGATATGGTCCATGCTGCGATACTTTTCAATTTGTTGTCCTGTCCTCTGTAAAAATACACACAACCAAAAATATAGTGCTGCTGTGCCAAGGTGAGTATAGTAACAACATAATTTAAAAATAATATTTTAAAATTTATTATACAATCAAAATACACTCGGCCAGTGTTTAAAAGCAATATAGTTTTACATTAAACATAAATACTCCTAAGCAGCTGGACTCCTTGACACAATAAAGAAGCTATTGCGTATTAATAAATAGCAACATAAGCTTCAAAGATCAACAGTTAATTGAAACAGTTTCCACCTGTTTGCTACAAGAGGTCACAATACAATGTTTCAAAGTTCCTTTTTTTAAGTTGGTTTAGTATGCTAAAATAGTGCTCCAGAATGATAGGTTTCCGACTGTTTGGTTAGCAAGCTCTCAGGTGTATTGGATTGAAATACCTGACCTCGCTGCTGTCTGATATAAACATTGTCCATCAATCAGCATAAACTTGGAGTATTATAGTATTTTAAAGGTGCATGAAAAGGTCCCAAACAAGTGATCCAATTAGCATGGATATTTCAATGGGCAGACTCCGATTACTCTTTCACCCGTAATCAAGATAAGCACGGTGATGGGTTTCCTCACTCCAATGGTAGCCACTCGTTCTCGGGATCAAAGTATTTGCTGCATACACCAAGCCTCGGAAAGTCCCTCTTAATGCGTTTCTCCACTTAGTACATGCTCAGCAGCTTCATCAGAAGAATATTAGAAACCCCATCCAGCGGGGGTTTAAATAGACAGGGAAATTACCGCTCATCACGTCACTCTTCCTGCACATGCGCACTCTTGTGCGTTCCAACTACACCTCATTTATTATACATGTGCACATCGGTCATATAATCAAATGTGTCCTGCTGCACATCATTAGTCCACACATATGTTACTAATATAAAACACCTCTACTGAATGTCAAACATTCTTAAATATTGACGGACCATGCAGTAAACAAAATAATTCAATTATACGGTGTCTCTTTCCATAGAACTAAACAGAGCACAATGAATAGATCGGATATAAATTAGTACCAATTAAATATATCCAACATGGATAAAATGAAAAGATGTACACACACACACACACACACACACACACACACACACACACACACACACACACACACACACACACACACACATATATATGGAGAACCATACACATATATATGCATACCAGAGAAAGCAGCAAATATGTATTATTAAATATTTATATCTTACATAACAAAATGACATATAATCATGATATAGCCAAAGAAGTCATAAAAGTCATCACTCCAACCATTTAGGTAGAGAAAATAACAATATCACAATAAGCTTGGATATAGCCCCAAATAGGCAAATAATATAGCAAGAAAGGGGGAGGGAGGGAAGAGGGATAAAAAACAAACAAACCATGGACTTATACTTTCACAGCGCTCAGATATTGTTCAACTCCACTGTGTCATTTAACCCCTGCGGGCTAAGTGTTTGTAAACGAAATATCCAAAATGCTTCCCTCTTGCAGAATAGATTAAAATGATCCCCCCCTTATTGGGATTCTAATCTGTTCTATAGCTTTCATCTTCAGATTTTCCATTCCACCTTTATTACACCTTATAAAATGGAGGGACAAACAATGTGTTCTCACTTTATTACGAATATTTCTTTTGTGTTCCATGAACCTAAGATGTACTTAACGTGTGGTGCGTCCCACATATTGCATGCCGCATCCACACTGTAATAAATATATTACAAAGTTGGAACTACAGTTCATGAAGTCCTTAATCACTAAATTTTCTCCTGTAGTGTATATAACAAAACCAACTTCCTTTCTATCACAGTGTACACATGTACCACATTTAGCCTTCCCACATCTATGGAAACCTGCCGGTTTCTGTGGTAACCACTGTATTTCCTGATTGGTCCTGATCTGTCCATTACTGCTTTTATAATGGCTAGGAGCCAACCTCTTCCTAAGATTGTCTGATTTCCTGAACATTACTCTGTCCATTGCGACATCTGTACTATCCAAAAGACTATCCATTTTCATTAAAAAGCTATTTTTCTTTATGAATCCTTGTATATCCCTAAGTTGTGAGTTATATTTTGTGACAAACCCAATATATGAAGTGCCCCCGTTCTTGCCCCTAAGTGGTGCATAACCTACAGTCAGATTCTAGTTTATCAGCAAATAATTCTTGACATGATGAAAACAATACAATACTGTATACTCAGGGGTGTAGCGAGGGTGGCTCCGGTGGAGCACGAGATCCAGGTGCTGGAAAAGTTAAGAGGGCGTGCTGCTGTCTCTGTCCAGCCGCTCTTTCTGTCCGCTGTACAAGCAGCCGCAGAACAAGAGCAGGAAAAGCAGTGGGGCACACACTGACTTGGATTTAGAGACTAGGGGGGTAATTCCAAGTTGATCGCAGCAGGAATTTTGGTAGCAGTTGGGCAAAACCATGTGCACTGCAGGGGAGGCAGATATAACATTTGCAGAGAGAGTTAGATTTGGGTGGGTTATTTTGTTTCTGTGCAGGGTAAATACTGGCTGCTTTATTTTTACACCGCAATTTAGATTGAACGCACCACACCCAAATCTAAAGGCCCATACACACTTGACGATAAAATGAGCGACGTCGTTCATTTCAGCCCTCATCAACGACGTCGCTCATTATATTGTCAAGTGTGTATGCATCCGACGACCACCGATGCGCGGCCCCGCGGGACGTTAACGACCCTCGCTTATCTGTGGAGCATGTATGCTCAATTTCCACTATGGTCGTTACCAACCAGAGACGTCGTTGAATGTGTATGGTGTGAACGACCAACGACCAACGACCAAACCACTATTCACCAGCCCTGTTCCCAGCTCATTATTTTAATAAACTGTTCAGCTTGGATGCTTCAACGATGAATGGTCTTTGGTCGTTGGTAGTGTGTATGCTCATGTCGTTTGCTCAGCTGTTCAAGGGAGGTTCAAGGGAAGTCGTTAACGACGGTCGTTAACGACGTGTGCATCGTCAAGTGTGTATGGGCCTTAACTCTCTCTGCACATGTTAAATCTGCCTCCCCTGCAGTGCACATGGTTTTGCCCAACTGCTAAAAAATTTCCTGCTGCGATCAACTTGGAATTACCCCCTAGGGTCCAGATTTATCAAGCTCTACCACCCTCTTTATATGTCTCACTGTCTGCTTGTAGCTGTGCAGCAGGCCTACTTCTGTCCTTAAGCACCTCTTTCTGTCCCAGCTGCTGCAGCACCTCCCTTTGTCCCAGCTACTGAAGCAATTCTCTCTGTCCCAGCTGCTGCAGCACCTCTTTCTGCCCCAGCTGTTGTAGCATTCCTCTCTGCCCCAGCTGCTACAGCACTTCTCTCTACATTAATGCTGCCTCACCGCTCTCTGCCCGAGCTGCTGCTGCAGCACCCCTCTCTGCATTAGAAGCTGCAAAGTAACATGTATAAACAGCTCTACTGTGGTGTAACATATATAAGTGGCTGTACTGTGGTGTAACGTGTATAAACAGCTCTAATGTCGTGTAACGTGTATAAACAGCTCTACTGTGGTGCAATGTGAATAACGGACACTACTGTGTGGTGTAATGTGAATTGGTACTATTTTGTTGCCATGCCCCTTCCCCATGAAGCCACTCTAATATATATTTGTTGTGCACCTTTGGTGCGTACTGTCCCTGTTTTGAACATGAGGGGCGCCCAAAGGAAACTTTCACCCTGAGCTCCACAAGGTCTAGAACTGGCCCTGTCACCAATTTAGGATTTTATGCCCCCGATTCAGTACAGGGGAGGAGGCACCAAAACATACCTATGCTCTGGGCACTATGGCACCTAGCTACGCCTCTGTGTATACTATATTAAGTAATCACTACAAGAAAAGAGTATGTAACTGCATCCAAGTGGGAGTGTGCTTATGTCATATTGTAGGCATACAGGGAGTTTCTAGAACTTCTGAAGTATTGCCCCTCTAACCTTTCACCCCTATAAAAGAACCTCTACATTACTAGGCTCACACCCAAACTTTCATTACTCTGGAACGGTTTCCTAGGATTGTCCCATATATATTAGAACAGCTTGAAAGTATAAGTAAAGTTATACACAAGTAGATTTCTAGAACAATTGTGTATAACATTGGAAGAAGAGAGAATGAAAGGTAAAAATAAAATACAGTACTATTTCTTTAAAGGGTGATGTATGCATGGGATAGTCTCCCAGCACAGGTAGTGGGGATTTTTAAAGTTAAGGAATTTAGAAATGCACGGAACAACGTCAACTGTATTGTTATAACTCTAGTTTGTAAGCATGAGCAGGGCCCTCCTTCTTCCAGTATTTGTGCCGGCTCCCACCTCATCTACCTGTGTGTCCTTGTTTCTTGTCTATTGCATGTTCTTTATGACCCCTGTTATATAGCTTATCTAGTATGTACTATTTACAGTGTTATGCTTCTTGTGCATCCAGTACTTTGCCTGCTTGTCTTCTAAGTCTTTGCAACACTCTCTCAACCTCACTATAGGTTTTTGTAGCACAGCCTAAATTGAAATAAAATGTAAAGAAAGTCTCAGCAGCCATTAAAAAATGATGATATACCAGAAAAAGGAAAATATATTGTAATATGTATAATAGCTTATTTATTTTCTGTTGTCAAATTGTATTATATGTCAATATATCTTTATAAAACACAGCACCAGGCCATAGTGGCATACATTTTTAAGATCAGGATGTCACAAAGTCAATCAGGGAGAGCGCATGTTGCTTTGTACATCATTTTACATTTTACAGCTGCTAATGTGCTGAGACCAATTCAATTATTAGTCCTGTTATAAGTGTGTTCCAAGATGAACCTCCAATGGTCAGCCAGACTAGAGATGAGCGCCTGAAATTTTTCGGGTTTTGTGTTTTGGTTTTGGGTTCGGTTCCGCGGCCGTGTTTTGGGTTCGAACGCGTTTTGGCAAAACCTCACCGAATTTTTTTTGTCGGATTCGGGTGTGTTTTGGATTCGGGTGTTTTTTTCAAAAAACACTAAAAAACAGCTTAAATCATAGAATTTGGGGGTCATTTTGATCCCAAAGTATTATTAACCTCAAAAACCATAATTTACACTCATTTTCAGTCTATTCTGAATACCTCACACCTCACAATATTATTTTTAGTCCTAAAATTTGCACCGAGGTCGCTGTGTGAGTAAGATAAGCGACCCTAGTGGCCGACACAAACACCGGGCCCATCTAGGAGTGGCACTGCAGTGTCACGCAGGATGTCCCTTCCAAAAAACCCTCCCCAAACAGCACATGACGCAAAGAAAAAAAGAGGCGCAATGAGGTAGCTGTGTGAGTAAGATTAGCGACCCTAGTGGCCGACACAAACACCGGGCCCATCTAGGAGTGGCACTGCAGTGTCACGCAGGATGTCCCTTCCAAAAAACCCTCCCCAAACAGCACATGACGCAAAGAAAAAAAGAGGCGCAATGAGGTAGCTGACTGTGTGAGTAAGATTAGCGACCCTAGTGGCCGACACAAACACCGGGCCCATCTAGGAGTGGCACTGCAGTGTCACGCAGGATGTCCCTTCCAAAAAACCCTCCCCAATCAGCACATGATGCAAAGAAAAAGAAAAGAAAAAAGAGGTGCAAGATGGAATTGTCCTTGGGCCCTCCCACCCACCCTTATGTTGTATAAACAAAACAGGACATGCACACTTTAACCAACCCATCATTTCAGTGACAGGGTCTGCCACACGACTGTGACTGATATGACGGGTTGGTTTGGACCCCCCCCAAAAAAGAAGCAATTAATCTCTCCTTGCACAAACTGGCTCTACAGAGGCAAGATGTCCACCTCATCTTCACCCTCCGATATATCACCGTGTACATCCCCCTCCTCACAGATTATCAATTCGTCCCCACTGGAATCCACCATCTCAGCTCCCTGTGTACTTTGTGGAGGCAATTGCTGCTGGTCAATGTCTCCGCGGAGGAATTGATTATAATTAATTTTAATGAACATCATCTTCTCCACATTTTCTGGATGTAACCTCGTACGCCGATTGCTGACAAGGTGAGCGGCGGCACTAAACACTCTTTCGGAGTACACACTTGTGGGAGGGCAACTTAGGTAGAATAAAGCCAGTTTGTGCAAGGGCCTCCAAATTGCCTCTTTTTCCTGCCAGTATAAGTACGGACTGTGTGACGTGCCTACTTGGATGCGGTCACTCATATAATCCTCCACCATTCTATCAATGTTGAGAGAATCATATGCAGTGACAGTAGACGACATGTCCGTAATCGTTGTCAGGTCCTTCAGTCCGGACCAGATGTCAGCATCAGCAGTCGCTCCAGACTGCCCTGCATCACCGCCAGCGGGTGGGCTCGGAATTCTGAGCCTTTTCCTCGCACCCCCAGTTGCGGGAGAATGTGAAGGAGGAGATGTTGACAGGTCGCGTTCCGCTTGACTTGACAATTTTGTCACCAGCAGGTCTTTCAACCCCAGCAGACCTGTGTCTGCCGGAAAGAGAGATCCAAGGTAGGCTTTAAATCTAGGATCGAGCACGTTGGCCAAAATGTAGTGCTCTGATTTCAACAGATTGACCACCCGTGAATCCTTGTTAAGCGAATTAAGGGCTGCATCCACAAGTCCCACATGCCTAGCGGAATCGCTCCCTTTTAGCTCCTTCTTCAATGCCTCCAGCTTCTTCTGCAAAAGCCTGATGAGGGGAATGACCTGACTCAGGCTGGCAGTGTCTGAACTGACTTCACGTGTGGCAAGTTCAAAGGGCATCAGAACCTTGCACAACGTTGAAATCATTCTCCACTGCACTTGAGACAGGTGCATTCCACCTACTATATCGTGCTCAATTGTATAGGCTTGAATGGCCTTTTGCTGCTCCTCCAACCTCTGAAGCATATAGAGGGTTGAATTCCACCTCGTTACCACTTCTTGCTTCAGATGATGGCAGGGCAGGTTCAGTAGTTTTTGGTGGTGCTCCAGTCTTCTGTACGTGGTGCCTGTACGCCGAAAGTGTCCCGCAATTTTTCTGGCCACCGACAGCATCTCTTGCACGCCCCTGTCGTTTTTAAAAAAATTCTGCACCACCAAATTCAAGGTATGTGCAAAACATGGGACGTGCTGGAATTTGCCCATATTTAATGCACACACAATATTGCTGGCGTTGTCCGATGCCACAAATCCACAGGAGAGTCCAATTGGGGTAAGCCATTCCGCGATGATCTTCCTCAGTTGCCGTAAGAGGTTTTCAGCTGTGTGCGTATTCTGGAAAGCGGTGATACAAAGCGTAGCCTGCCTAGGAAAGAGTTGGCGTTTGCGAGATGCTGCTACTGGTGCCGCCGCTGCTGTTCTTGCGGCGGGAGTCCATACATCTACCCAGTGGGCTGTCACAGTCATATAGTCCTGACCCTGCCCTGCTCCACTTGTCCACATGTCCGTTGTTAAGTGGACATTGGGTACAACTGCATTTTTTAGGACACTGGTGAGTCTTTTTCTGACGTCCGTGTACATTCTCGGTATCGCCTGCCTAGAGAAGTGGAACCTAGATGGTATTTGGTAACGGGGGCACACTGCCTCAATAAATTGTCTAGTTCCCTGTGAACTAACGGCGGATACCGGACGCACGTCTAACACCAACATAGTTGTCAAGGACTCAGTTATCCGCTTTGCAGTAGGATGACTGCTGTGATATTTCATCTTCCTCGCAAAGGACTGTTGAACAGTCAATTGCTTACTGGAAGTAGTACAAGTGGGCTTACGACTTCCCCTCTGGGATGACCATCGACTCCCAGCAGCAACAACAGCAGCGCCAGCAGCAGTAGGCGTTACACGCAAGGATGCATCGGAGGAATCCCAGGCAGGAGAGGAATCGTCAGAATTGCCAGTGACATGGCCTGCAGGACTATTGGCATTCCTGGGGAAGGAGGAAATTGACACTGAGGGAGTTGGTGGGGTGGTTTGCGTGAGCTTGGTTACAAGAGGAAGGGATTTACTGGTCAGTGGACTGCTTCCGCTGTCACCCAAAGTTTTTGAACTTGTCACTGACTTATTATGAATGCGCTGCAGGTGACGTATAAGGGAGGATGTTCCGAGGTGGTTAACGTCCTTACCCCTACTTATTACAGCTTGACAAAGGGAACACACGGCTTGACACCTGTTGTCCGCATTTCTGGTGAAATACCTCCACACCGAAGAGCTGATTTTTTTGGTATTTTCACCTGGCATGTCAACGGCCATATTCCTCCCACGGACAACAGGTGTCTCCCCGGGTGCCTGACTTAAACAAACCACCTCACCATCAGAATCCTCCTGGTCAATTTCCTCCCCAGCGCCAGCAACACCCATATCCTCCTCATCCTGGTGTACTTCAACACTGACATCTTCAATCTGACTATCAGGAACTGGACTGCGGGTGCTCCTTCCAGCACTTGCAGGGGGCGTGCAAATGGTGGAAGGCGCATGCTCTTCACGTCCAGTGTTGGGAAGGTCAGGCATCGCAACCGACACAATTGGACTCTCCTTGTGGATTTGGGATTTCGAAGAATGCACAGTTCTTTGCTGTGCTGCTTTTGCCAGCTTGAGTCTTTTCATTTTTCTAGCGAGAGGCTGAGTGCTTCCATCCTCATGTGAAGCTGAACCACTAGCCATGAACATAGGCCAGGGCCTCAGCCGTTCCTTGCCACTCCGTGTGGTAAATGGCATATTGGCAAGTTTACGCTTCTCCTCCGACAATTTTATTTTAGGTTTTGGAGTCCTTTTTTTACTGATATTTGGTGTTTTGGATTTGACATGCTCTGTACTATGACATTGGGCATCGGCCTTGGCAGATGACGTTGCTGGCATTTCATCGTCTCGGCCATGACTAGTGGCAGCAGCTTCAGCACGAGGTGGTAGTGGATCTTGATCTTTCCCTAATTTTGGAACCTCAACATTTTTGTTCTCCATATTTTAATAGGCACAACTAAAAGGCACCTCAGGTAAACAATGGAGATGGATGGATTGGATACTAGTATACAATTATGGACGGGCTGCCGAGTGCCGACACAGAGGTAGCCACAGCCGTGAACTACCGCACTGTACTGTGTCTGCTGCTAATATAGACTGGTTGATAAAGAGATAGTATACTCGTAACTAGTATGTATGTATAAAGAAAGAAAGAAAAACCACGGTTAGGTGGTATATACAATTATGGACGGGCTGCCGAGTGCCGACACAGAGGTAGCCACAGCCGTGAACTACCGCACTGTACTGTGTCTGCTGCTAATATAGACTGGTTGATAAAGAGATAGTATACTCGTAACTAGTATGTATGTATAAAGAAAGAAAAAAAAACCACGGTTAGGTGGTATATACAATTATGGACGGGCTGCCGAGTGCCGACACAGAGGTAGCCACAGCCGTGAACTACCGCACTGTACTGTGTCTGCTGCTAATATAGACTGGTTGATAAAGAGATAGTATACTCGTAACTAGTATGTATGTATAAAGAAAGAAAAAAAAAACACGGTTAGGTGGTATATACAATTATGGACGGGCTGCCGAGTGCCGACACAGAGGTAGCCACAGCCGTGAACTACCGCACTGTACTGTGTCTGCTGCTAATATATAGACTGGTTGATAAAGAGATAGTATACTCGTAACTAGTATGTATGTATAAAGAAAGAAAAAAAAACCACGGTTAGGTGGTATATACAATTATGGACGGGCTGCCGAGTGCCGACACAGAGGTAGCCACAGCCGTGAACTACCGCACTGTACTGTGTCTGCTGCTAATATAGACTGGTTGATAAAGAGATAGTATACTCGTAACTAGTATGTATGTATAAAGAAAGAAAAAAAAACCACGGTTAGGTGGTATATACAATTATGGACGGGCTGCCGAGTGCCGACACAGAGGTAGCCACAGCCGTGAACTACCGCACTGTACTGTGTCTGCTGCTAATATATAGACTGGTTGATAAAGAGATAGTATACTCGTAACTAGTATGTATGTATAAAGAAAGAAAAAAAAACCACGGTTAGGTGGTATATACAATTATGGACGGGCTGCCGAGTGCCGACACAGAGGTAGCCACAGCCGTGAACTACCGCACTGTACTGTGTCTGCTGCTAATATATAGACTGGTTGATAAAGAGATAGTATACTCGTAACTAGTATGTATGTATAAAGAAAGAAAAAAAAACCACGGTTAGGTGGTATATACAATTATGGACGGGCTGCCGAGTGCCGACACAGAGGTAGCCACAGCCGTGAACTACCGCACTGTACTGTGTCTGCTGCTAATATATAGACTGGTTGATAAAGAGATAGTATACTCGTAACTAGTATGTATGTATAAAGAAAGAAAAAAAAACCACGGTTAGGTGGTATATACAATTATGGACGGGCTGCCGAGTGCCGACACAGAGGTAGCCACAGCCGTGAACTACCGCACTGTACTGTGTCTGCTGCTAATATATAGACTGGTTGATAAAGAGATAGTATACTCGTAACTAGTATGTATGTATAAAGAAAGAAAAAAAAACCACGGTTAGGTGGTATATACAATTATGGACGGGCTGCCGAGTGCCGACACAGAGGTAGCCACAGCCGTGAACTACCGCACTGTACTGTGTCTGCTGCTAATATAGACTGGTTGATAAAGAGATAGTATACTCGTAACTAGTATGTATGTATAAAGAAAGAAAAAAAAACCACGGTTAGGTGGTATATACAATTATGGACGGGCTGCCGAGTGCCGACACAGAGGTAGCCACAGCCGTGAACTACCGCACTGTACTGTGTCTGCTGCTAATATAGACTGGTTGATAAAGAGATAGTATACTACTAATATTATATATACTGGTGGTCAGGTCACTGGTCACTAGTCACACTGGCAGTGGCACTCCTGCAGCAAAAGTGTGCACTGTTTAATTTTACTATAATATTATGTACTCCTGGCTCCTGCTATAACCTATAACTGGCACTGCAGTAGTGCTCCCCAGTCTCCCCCACAATTATAAGCTGTGTGAGCTGAGCAGTCAGACAGATATATAATATATATAGATGATGCAGCACACTGGCCTGAGCCTGAGCAGTGCACACAGACTGAGTGAGTATGTGACTGACTGAGTCACTGTGTGTATCGCTTTTTTCAGGCAGAGAACGGATATATTAAATAAACTGCACTGTGTGTCTGGTGGTCACTCACTATATAATATAGTGAGCAGTCAGACAGATATATATAATATTATATATAGATAATAGATGATGCAGCACACTGGCCTGAGCCTGAGCAGTGCACACAGATATGGTATGTGACTGAGTCACTGTGTGCTGTGTATCGCTTTTTTCAGGCAGAGAACGGATTATAAATAAAACTGGTGGTCACTATCAGCAAAACTCTGCACTGTACTGAGTACTCCTAATGCTCCCCAAAATTAGTAAATCAAGTGTCTCTCTAATCTATTCTAAACGGAGAGGACGCCAGCCACGTCCTCTCCCTATCAATCTCAATGCACGTGTGAAAATGGCGGCGACGCGCGGCTCCTTATATAGAATCCGAGTCTCGCGATAGAATCCGAGCCTCGCGAGAATCCGACAGCGTCATGATGACGTTCGGGCGCGCTCGGGTTAACCGAGCAAGGCGGGAAGATCCGAGTCGCTCGGACCCGTGAAAAAAAACATGAAGTTCTGGCGGGTTCGGATTCAGAGAAACCGAACCCGCTCATCTCTAAGCCAGACGCGATATAAATTAATGCTCTTCACTATCCCTAAACATAGTACCTACCACTATCTCTAATCCTCACTCTAGTGCCTAACCCTACCCCCCCCCCGCAGTCTAACCTTAACTTGCCCCCTAATGTCTAACCCTAACCCTCCCTTTCAGCAGCCTAACCCGCATGTTGACATTTCAGATGTCAGCATTGTGAACATGTTGATATTCTGAAGATGTTGACCTGTTGTCTGTAGATGTTTCAACAATGTTGACATAGCTGTTGACATTGTGGTATCAACAATTGTGATTGTTGAATTTATGACTGCATTCCATCCAATCGGTGTTAAAGGTTGACATCAATAATCTGATACAAGCAAACAACAGACAGTGGGCCTAATTCAGAATGGGATGCAGAGGGCGGGAGGACTTCTGCATTCCCAGAAATAGGAGTGTGTCGTCACCGTTTTCTAGGAGGGGAGAGTCCAGGGTCTGCGTGTTACCACACAGTCTTCCTGGCCTTGCAGCCCCATGCTTCCATTGGCCAGCTGAGTAAGCTGGAGCTTACTCAGCTGACCCTCTGCGTGGAACCGAAGGTCGCAATGTTGGATCCCAGTTTGCAATTTTGGTCGCAGTGCTGAGATTGCTGCTACATATAGGAGGTGTCTCTTCTACTGAGACGTCTCCTGCATGTCCCTCCTTGTAATCGAACAGAAATGCAATGCTGCTAACAAGCGGCTATGCATTTTCATCCATCTCTGAATCAAGCTCAGTATGCAAAATCTATTTTAAAAAATAGTGTAATAATAAGTGGTAAAAATCTATAGTCATATCATTAAGTAAGAAACATTTTGTTTACACCACTTTATAATTTTTTGTTCTGTTCTACAGTAATCTACAGTATTTAATGCTTACCTATAGCATTAAACACTTCTCAATTCTTACAGCTTTTTTTTATTGTTAAAATATTTTAGTTTTACTTGTGTTATGCAGGTACAGTTTATTATTATTATTTTTTTGTTTACAGAATTTAATAGAATCTGTGCACTTTTCCTCCTTAGGGGTTTCTCACCTATTTACTACTGTCCTCCAGTGATTTCAATGCATTTGGTTGCAAATGCAAAAAAAAATTACAAGGTAATTCTAGAATAAAATATCTTTGTAGTTGCTTTTGCTTTTTAAATTATTATCTTTTTACAAATATGGGCTATCTCACCTGATTGCACCCATGTCTGCATTTCGTAGGCTATTACATAAGACCCCATGGTGTAAATTTACTAAAAATCATGTCTCATCCGTGTTTGCCCAAGATTAAACACAGGTGAGATCGATCAGACATGGGTGCTTTTTTCAAAATAAAACAAGGGAATTTATTATGCTCCCATGTTTTAGGCAATCATGTTTTCCAATGGTGTACGCATTTGCGTTGGCTGACGTGTTTGCAGGCAGCCAAACATTCCTGAATATGAAGCCTGCACAGATCAGTGAGATCTGTGTAGTGCTTCTCTGTGTAAATGTTGAAAAAGGGTTTTCAACATTAAAAAAAAAAAAAAAATAGCGTGGTGACCCCCCCGAAAAGCATATCCAACCCTGGGCTCATTGAGCCGATCCTGGTACAAAAAATACAGGGGAAAAATTGTGTAAGATTCAGCTCTGGCCCTTGGATGCCCTGGAGGATGGGACCCCTTTATTGGGGTCACTCCCTGAGGAAACCCCAGCCAGGTTGAACTAGTTAGGGAGGTGAATGCTACGGCCATGGGGACCAATATAAGCATGCCCTATGGCTGTGGAATTACCTCCCTGGCCAGTAGAGCCCTGTGCCTTTTTTTTTTTAAATTACTGGGGATCCCTATGTCTTTTTCCCCAAATATTTTTGAAACCAAGACCGGTCCAAGAGCCCGTGCTGGTTCAGTAAATACAGGAAAATTCTACAAATTTTTCCCCTGTATTTTTGGAACCAGGACCAGCTCAAAGAGCCCAGGGCTGTTTGTGCTTGTTGGGTGTGGGGGGATGTTACACTGTTTTTTCATCTGTTTTTAACCATTTAGTGACATTTAAACAGAGAAGAACTGCATATATCTCACTGATCTGTGCAGGCTTCTCCAAACACACTGCTGAGGTGGACGTCTATCTGAAAAGTGTATTTTGTGCCGAGTTTGCACAACTCATGCAACTCGTTTGCAAATACGATTCTAGGTAAATTTACGAGTTTCAGTGTTGTCTATGGAAATTGCATCCAAGTTTAGCTGATGGTGTATTTGATCTTATGTCCATGTACACCCGTGTTTTGAACTTCTATTTCGTGCAACACTCCCATGTTTAGACTTTGGTAAATTTGCATGTTTGTAAAAATGGCCAAATACTTCTATATTTGCCAAATCAGGCAAACATGGAGCTTAGTAAATTTACCCCTATGTGTTAATAAAAACACATGTAAAAAAAACATTGATTAGGAATAAATTGTATGTATAGAAAAATGTGTATATACATGTGAAAACTACAGCAGACAATTTTTCTCTAACACACAGCAGGGTTTCTGTTCTTCAACACATAGGTGTCAGCAATTTCCACTTAAAGCAACGTATTAATATTTAGTGTGGTTTTCAAGTGTTAACTGGTGCATTTAATAAACATAATTAAGAGCTATAAATTGCACCCCATATGCCACTATTTGCATAATGTAAGGCATACCATTAATCTTTCAGTATTGACGTATACTCATTTACTGGAAAATTTTCGGTCTAAAAGACAAGCGCGCTGTAGTTCAGGTAATTTTTCTAGGGCAACAGACACTGGCAAATTGTTTTGGATGAAAAAAGCAAACCTGCTGTTACAGTACATGGGCAGAGTCTGCTTACTGGTTTTCAACCAAATTCGCAGACAGTTTTGAAGTGTAAAAGCCTCATGAACATAGATGATCAAAATGTTATTGACGTGGAGTTCATTCACTATGTTCACTGCATCTGATTATTTGAGTCAACATCATCCAAGAGGAAACCCCTTGTATTGCTTGATCCCCCTTCACCAAATAATTGAATCTGCCCATTTTGAAAGTAGAGTGTTCAGAGCAGGTGCAAGCTCTGGAGGTGCTGTAGGTAACACCGTTTCCCTTACATTTTGCAATCCCACCCATGCTGATTCTTACGTAGATGGAAGGTGGTGTGGGAATTTTCTGTTCTGTAGACTGGAGGCGTGACTCAGCTGTGACATCATAGCAAAATGCCACACTTTCAGTGTTACAGACATAAAGGAGCAGCGTCCAGAACCATCACAAGTAAGAAGCTCCTGGTTTATTCTCCTTCATGTCAGCGGCCAGCGTTGATGCCGAGAGGAGGGAGCAGGTACTAAGGGCTTGCTAAAGGTGCCTGTAAGGTCTGCTGACCCCCTTCCCTTCATCCAGGAAGCAGGTCCCTCCACTATGGCCGGCACCATCTTCCCAGTGACATCTTCAGGGAGATGGTGCTACACAGAAAGCAAAGAGTTCGGAGAGATGACACTGACCAAGGGGTTTCCTGTAGCAAGAAAGACCTATATAAATGTATTGCACATGACTTGTAGTTGCGTATGCTTCATTCCAGATCATGCGCAGCACTAAAACATGCAATATTCACTCTGCAAAGAGACTGAAGTTCAACTCTGCATCAATCCCATAATGTGAGAGACAGCTGCTCATTGTTGCTTTACTGTGCAATGTGGGTGAGTGGGTAACAACTACCAAAATTCTGGCAGGCTTGAAAAGGGTGGTGACTGTCAAGATGGTGGGGTGGACCAATTACACCCGAACTGGTCTACCTCCATCAGGGCAACTTAGTGAAATGGATCAGACATGTCAGACTGGTCCTTTGATGGCTATGTTCAGTATGGCAGCCATTATTATGCCTTAGTATTACCAATGGTTCCCGGGAAAGTGATAACCTTCATTGCTTCAGCCCAGGCAGCCAGGGATCCAAGAACAGCCCATTTTCAGCTTTGAGCTAAAGTGAAGTCTGTAAATTACAATTACAGGAAGAATATTTACTGTATGCTGTTGTGTTTTACTCTATAGTAGAGATGTGCGGCGGGCACTTTTCGTGTTTACGTTTTGGTTCTAATTCCCCGCTCGTGTTTTGGTTTTGGATTGGTTTTGCCAAAACCACCCTTTCGTGTTTTGGTTTTGGATGATTTGTGAAAAAAAACATAAAAACAGCTAAAATCACAGAATTTGGGGGTAATTTTGATCCTACGGTATTTTCTCTATCGTCCTAAGTGGATGCTGGGGTTCCTGAAAGGACCATGGGGAATAGCGGCTCCGCAGGAGACAGGGCACAAAAAAGTAAAGCTTTACTAGGTCAGGTGGTGTGCACTGGCTCCTCCCCCTATGACCCTCCTCCAGACTCCAGTTAGATTTTGTGCCCGAACGAGAAGGGTGCAATCTAGGTGGCTCTCCTAAAGAGCTGCTTAGAGAAAGTTTAGTTTAGGTTTTTTTTTTTTCTTTACAGTGAGTCCTGCTGGCAACAGGATCACTGCAACGTGGGACTTAGGGGGAAAGTAGTAAACTCACCTGCATGCAGAGTGGATTTGCTGCTTGGCTACTGGACACCATTAGCTCCAGAGGGATCGAACACAGGCCCAGCCGTGGAGTCCGGTCCCGGAGCCGCGCCGCCGACCCCCTTGCAGATGCTGAAGCGTGAAGAGGTCCGGAAACCGGCGGCTGAAGACTCCTCAGTCTTCATAAGGTAGCGCACAGCACTGCAGCTGTGCGCCATTTTCCTCTCAGCACACTTCACTGGGCAGTCACTGAGGGTGCAGAGCGCTGGGGGGGGGCGCTCTGAGAGGCAAATATAAACCTTATACAAGGCTAAAAATACCTCACATATAGCCCATAGGGGCTATATGGAGATATTTAACCCCTGCCTGACTGGAAAAATAGCGGGAGAAGAACCCGCCGAAAAAGGGGCGGGGCCTATCTCCTCAGCACACGGCGCCATTTTCTGTCACAGCTCCGCTGGTCAGAACGGCTCCCAGGTCTCTCCCCTGCACTGCACTACAGAAACAGGGTAAAACAGAGAGGGGGGGCACATTAATGGCTATATATATATATATTAAAGCAGCTATAAGGGAGCACTTAATATAAGGATATCCCTTGTATATATAGCGCTTTGTGGTGTGTGCTGGCAGACTCTCCCTCTGTCTCCCCAAAAGGGCTAGTGGGTCCTGTCTTCATTAGAGCATTCCCTGTGAGTTTGCGGTGTGTGTCGGTACGTGGTGTCGACATGTATGAGGACGATATTGGTGTGGAGGCGGAGCAATTGCCAAATATGCAGATGTCACCCCCCAGGGGGTCGACACCAGAATGGATGCCTTTATTTGTGGAATTACGTGATGGTTTATCTTCCCTTAAACAGTCAGTTGAGGACATGAGGCGGCCGGACAATAAATTAATGCCTGTCCAGGCGCCTCAAACACCGTCAGGGGCTGTAAAACGCCCTTTGCCTCAGTCGGTCGACACAGACCCAGACACGGGCACTGATTCCAGTGACGACGGTAGAAATTCAAACGTATTTTCCAGTAGGGCCACACGTTATATGATTTTGGCAATGAAGGAGACGTTACATTTAGCTGATACTACAGATACCGTAAAACAGGGTATTATGTATGGTGTGAAAAAACTACAAACAGTTTTTCCTGAATCAGAAGAATTAAATGACGTGTGTGATGAAGCGTGGGTTGCTCCTGATAAAAAGTTGATAATTTCAAAAAAGTTATTGGCATTATACCCTTTCCCGCCAGAGGTTAGGGCGCGCTGGGAAACACCCCCTAAGGTGGACAAGGCGCTCACACGCTTATCCAAACAAGTGGCGTTACCCTCTCCTGAGACGGCCGCACTTAAGGATCCATCAGA
The DNA here is from genome assembly GCF_028390025.1 of Pseudophryne corroboree. Lineage (NCBI taxonomy): Eukaryota > Metazoa > Chordata > Amphibia > Anura > Myobatrachidae > Pseudophryne > Pseudophryne corroboree. The sequence goes on from NC_086450.1 coordinate 147,439,359, forward strand.
TAGAAAGATGGAAGTTATTCAAAAGAATATATACACACATGCAGGTGTTATACTACGACCAGCTATAGCAACTGCCTGGATGTGCAGTGCTGGAGTAGTTTGGTCAGAATCCCTGATTGAAAATATTGATACCCTAGATAGGGACAATGTTTTACTGTCGTTAGAACAAATAAAGGATGCATTTATCTATATGCGTGATGCACAGAGGGATATTTGCACACTGGCATCTCGGGTGAGTGCTATGTCCATTTCAGCCAGAAGAGCCTTATGGACACGACAGTGGACAGGCGATGCGGATTCAAAACGTCACATGGAGGTTTTGCCGTATAAAGGGGAGGAGTTATTTGGAGTTGGTCTATCAGACTTGGTGGCCACGGCTACTGCCGGGAAATCCACTTTTTTACCTCAAGTCACTCCCCAACAGACGACCTTTCAACCGCAGCCTTTTCGCTCCTACAAAAATAAGAGAGCAAAGGGCTTGTCGTACCTGCCACGAGGCAGAGGAAGAGGGAAGAGACACCAACAGGCAGCTCCTTCCCAGGAACAGAAGCCCTCCCCGGCTCCTGCAAAAACCTCAGCATGACGCTGGGGCCTCTCAAGCGGACTCGGGGACAGTGGGGGGCCGTCTCAAAAATTACAGCGCGCAGTGGGCTCACTCGCAGGTAGACCCCTGGATCCTGCAGATAATATCTCAGGGGTACAGGTTGGAATTAGAGACGGATCCTCCTCATCGTTTCCTGAAGTCTGCCTTACCAACCGTCTCTTCCGAAAGGGAGAGGGTGTTGGAAGCCATTCACAAGCTGTACGCTCAGCAGGTGATAGTCAAAGTACCCCTATTACAACAAGGAAAGGGGTATTATTCCACTCTATTTGTGGTACCGAAGCCGGATGGCTCGGTAAGGCCTATTCTAAATCTGAAGTCCTTGAACCTCTACATAAAAAAGTTCAAGTTCAAGATGGAGTCACTCAGAGCAGTGATAGCGAACCTGGAAGAAGGGGACTTTATGGTATCCTTGGACATCAAGGATGCGTATCTACACGTTCCGATTTACCCCGCACACCAGGGGTACCTCAGGTTCATTGTTCAAAACTGTCACTATCAGTTTCAGACGCTGCCGTTCGGATTGTCCACGGCGCCTCGGGTCTTTACCAAGGTAATGGCCGAGATGATGATTCTTCTTCGAAGAAAAGGCGTATTAGTTATCCCATACTTGGACGATCTCCTAATAAGGGCAAGGTCCAGAGAACAGCTGGAGACAGCTTTAGCACTATCTCAAGAGGTGCTAAGACAACACGGGTGGATTCTGAATATTCCAAAATCCCATTTAATCCCGACAACTCGTCTGCTGTTCCTAGGAATGATTCTGGACACGGTTCAGAAAAAGGTTTTCCTTCCAGAGGAAAAAGCCAAGGAGTTATCCGATCTGGTCAGGAACCTCCTAAAACCAGGAAAAGTGTCAGTACATCAATGCACAAGAGTCCTGGGAAAAATGGTGGCTTCTTACGAAGCAATTCCATTCGGCAGATTCCATGCAAGAATATTCCAAAGGGATCTGTTGGACAAATGGTCAGGGTCGCATCTGCAGATGCACCTGCGAATAACCCTGTCACCAAAGACAAGGGTGTCACTTCTGTGGTGGTTGCAGAAGGCTCACCTATTAGAAGGCCGCAGATTCGGCATTCAGGATTGGATCCTGGTGACCACGGACGCCAGCCTGAGAGGCTGGGGAGCAGTCACACAAGGAAGAAACTTCCAGGGAGTATGGACGAGTCTGGAAAAGTCTCTTCACATAAACATTCTGGAACTAAGAGCAATCTACAATGCTCTAAGCCAGGCGGAACTTCTCCTGCAAGGAAAGCCGGTGTTGATTCAGTCGGACAACATCACGGCGGTCGCCCATGTAAACAGGCAGGGCGGCACAAGAAGCAGGAGTGCAATGGCAGAAGCTGCCAAGATTCTTCGCTGGGCGGAGAATCACGTGATAGCACTGTCAGCAGTGTTCATCCCGGGCGTGGACAACTGGGAAGCAGACTTCCTCAGCAGACACGATCTTCATCCGGGAGAGTGGGGTCTACATCCAGAAGTCTTCAACATGTTAATAGACCGTTGGGAAAGACCAATTGTAGACATGATGGCGTCTCGCCTCAACAAGAAACTGGACAAATATTGCGCCAGGTCAAGAGATCCACAGGCAATAGCTGTGGACGCACTGGTAACTCCTTGGGTGTACCAGTCAGTGTATGTGTTTCCTCCTCTGCCGCTCATACCAAAGGTATTGAAGATCATACGGCAAAGAAGAGTAAGAACAATACTAGTGGTTCCGGATTGGCCGAGAAGGACTTGGTATCCGGAACTTCAAGAGATGCTCACGGACGAACCGTGGCCTCTACCTCTGAGAAGGGACCTGCTACAGCAGGGTCCCTGTCTTTTTCAAGACTTACCGCGGCTGCGTTTGACGGCATGGCGGTTGAACGCCAGATCCTAAAAGGGAAAGGCATTCCAGAAGAAGTCATTCCTACCTTGATTAAGGCACGGAAGGAAGTCACCGTGAAACATTATCACCGCATTTGGCGAAAATATGTAGCGTGGTGCGAGGATCGGAGGGTTCCGACGGAGGAATTCCAACTGGGTCGTTTCCTACATTTCCTGCAATCAGGATTATCTATGGGTCTCAAATTGGGATCCATTAAGGTTCAAATTTCGGCCCTGTCAATATTCTTCCAAAAAGAATTGGCCTCTGTCCCTGAGGTCCAGACTTTTGTCAAGGGAGTACTGCATATACAGCCTCCTGTGGTGCCTCCGGTGGCACCGTGGGATCTAAATGTAGTTTTAGATTTCCTCAAATCCCATTGGTTTGAACCATTGAAAAAGGTGGATTTGAAATATCTCACATTGAAAGTGACTATGTTACTAGCCCTGGCCTCTGCCAGGAGAGTATCTGAATTGGCGGCTTTATCTTATAAAAGTCCTTATCTAATCTTCCATTCGGATAGGGCAGAACTGCGGACTCGTCCGCATTTTCTCCCTAAAGTGGTATCAGCATTTCATCTGAACCAACCTATTGTGGTGCCTGCGGCCACTAGCGACTTGGAGGACTCCAAGTTGTTGGACGTTGTCAGAGCCTTAAAAATATACATTGCAAGGACGGCTGGAGTCAGAAAATCTGACTCGCTGTTTATATTGTATGCACCCAACAAGTTGGGCGCACCTGCTTCTAAGCAGTCGATTGCTCGTTGGATTTGTAACACAATTCAACTTGCACATTCTGTGGCAGGCCTGCCACAGCCTAAAACTGTAAAAGCCCACTCCACAAGGAAGGTGGGCTCATCTTGGGCGGCTGCCCGAGGGGTCTCGGCATTACAACTCTGCCGAGCAGCTACGTGGTCGGGGGAGAACACGTTTGTAAAATTTTACAAATTTGATACCCTGGCAAAGGAGGACCTGGAGTTCTCTCATTCGGTGCTGCAGAGTCATCCGCACTCTCCCGCCCGTTTGGGAGCTTTGGTATAATCCCCATGGTCCTTTCAGGAACCCCAGCATCCACTTAGGACGATAGAGAAAATAAGAATTTACTTACCGATAATTCTATTTCTCGGAGTCCGTAGTGGATGCTGGGCGCCCATCCCAAGTGCGGATTATCTGCAATACTTGTACATAGTTATTGTTAACTAATTCGGGTTATTGTTAAGGAGCCATCTTTAAGAGGCCCTTTCTGTTGTCATACTGTTAACTGGGTTTAGATCACAAGTTGTACGGTGTGATTGGTGTGGCTGGTATGAGTCTTACCCGGGATTCAAAATGCCTCCCTTATTGTGTATGCTCGTCCGGGCACAGTACCTAACTGGAGTCTGGAGGAGGGTCATAGGGGGAGGAGCCAGTGCACACCACCTGACCTAGTAAAGCTTTACTTTTTTGTGCCCTGTCTCCTGCGGAGCCGCTATTCCCCATGGTCCTTTCAGGAACCCCAGCATCCACTACGGACTCCGAGAAATAGAATTATCGGTAAGTAAATTCTTATTATTAACCTCAATAACATTCATTTCCACTCATTTCCAGTCTATTCTGAACACCTTACAATATTGTTTTTAGGCCAAAAGTTTGCACCGAGGTGGCTGTATGACTAAGCTAAGCGACACAAGTGTGCGGCACAAACACCTGGCCCATCTAGGAGTGGCACTGCAGTGTCAGACAGGATGGCAATTAAAAAAACTAGGTCCCAAACAGCACATCATGCAAAGAAGAAAAAGAGGTGCAATGAGGTAGCTGTATGACTAAGCCAGCGACACAAACAATTGGCCCATCTAGGAGTGGCACTGAGTGGCAGACAGGAGGGCAGATATAAAAAAAGGCCCCAAACAGCACATCATGCAAAGATGAAAAAGAGGTGCAATGAGGTAGCTGTATGACTAAGCTAAGCGACACAAACAATTGGCCCATCTAAGAGTGGCACTGCAGTGACAGACAGGAGGGCAGATATAAAAAAGGCCCCAAACAGCACATCATGCAAAGATGAAAAAGAGGTGCAATGAGGTAGCTGTATGACTAAGCTAAGCGACACAAACAATTGGCCCATCTAGGAGTGGCACTGCAGTGTCAGACAGGAGGGCAGATATAAAAAAAGGCCCCAAACAGCACATCATGCAAAGATGAAAAAGAGGTGCAATGAGGTAGCTGTATGACTAAGCTAAGCGACACAAACAATTGGTCCATCTAGGAGTGGCATCGCAGTGTCAGACAGGATGGCACTTAAAAAAAAATAGTAGCCAAACAGCACATCATGCTAAGAAGTTAAAGAGGGCAATGAGATAGCTGTATGACTAAGCTAAGCGACACAAGTGTGCGGCACAAACACCCGGCCCATCTAGGGTTGGCACTGCAGTCCCACTGCACTGATGGCGGGTACCGGCCATCACGTCTAACACCAGCATAGTTGTTATGGCCTCAGTAATCCACTTTGCAACAGGGTATATATATATATATATACGGCAGTATCACTGGAATTATATGGCAGTACAACTGGACATATACGGCAGGGTCACTGGAATTATACGGCAGGATCACTGGAATTATATGGCAGGGTCACTGGACTTATACGCCAGTACCTCTAAACATATACGGCAGTATCACTGGACTGGACTTATACGCCAGTATCACTGGAATTATATGGCAGGATCACTGGATTTATACGGCAGTACCACTGGACATATACGGCAGTACCACTGGACATATACGGCAGTACTGCTGGACAAATACGGCAGTGTCAATGGACATATACGGAAGTATCACTGGACTGGATTTATACGCCAGTACCACTGTAATTATACGGCAGGATCACTGGACTTATACGCCAGTATCACTGGAATTATACGGCAGGATCACTGGAATTATACGGCAGGATCACTGCAATTATACGGCAGGATCACTGAAATTTTACGACAGGATCACTGGAATTATATGGCAGGTTCACTGGATTTATATGGCATTACTGCTGGACATATACGGCAGTATTACTGGACATATACGGCAGTATCACTGGACATATACGGCAGGATCACTGGACATATACGGCAGTACCACTGGACATATACGGCAGCACAGGGACACCACCACTGGACTGATGCAGCACAACACAGCACCACTGCAATGGACTGGACTTATACAGCAGCACTGGACATATGGCAGCACAACACACCACCACTGGACTGATACAGTACAACACAGCACCACTGGACTGGACTTATGTAGCAGCACTGGACATATGGCAGCAGAGGACACCACCACTGCGACTGGACTGATGCAGCACAATACACTACCAGTAAACTGATGCAGCACAACACAGCAACACTGAAAGGGACTTATACAGCAGCACTGGACATATGGCAGCAGAGGACACAACCACTGTGACTGGACTGATGCAGCACAAGACACGGACACTGAGGACACTGAGAGGACGGAGACACGTCCTCTCTCTACACTCTCCAATGCTGGAGTGAAAATGGCGGCGACGCGCGGCTCCTTATACAGAATCTAAAACCCGCAAGAATCTGACAGCGGGTTTTGCCTCGTTCTGGTTTCCGAGTCAGGTGGGAAAACCCGAGCCTAACTCGGATCCGGGCTCGGGTGGTGAAGTCCGGAAGAGTTCAGTTCTCTGAGAACCGAACCCGCTCATCTCTACTCTATAGTGTATTATAAAGCCTGTTAAATTTAATTTTGCATCATAAATAATGAATACACAGAAGCCGTGTTTGTCTGTTTTAAGAAAATATTCTCTCTGCAATATTGGATTTGAGTTGAATAACTGAACCCGTGATTCATCATTCAGGGCAGGGTGTATGGGGAATATTAAAGCATGAAGCCTCAGTTAATGTGTCAGGATACATTCTTCTTTCCAAACTGTTTTCAGCAGCATGCAGACTCTAATGTTGGATGTTTTAGCTCATTTGTCAGTGTCCCAGCAATTTTCTAGCCAGCCAAATTTCTATATTAGAGCACAATTCACTCATGCCCCACACAGCTCTTTGTTGGCAATGTACTAAAAGACAAACAGGTCTTAATTAACATCAGTCACACACATTCTCACTGCAGAGAGGCCTGTTCTGGTTCATAAATCAAACAAACAAACATGTTGTTAAAACAAGTTGTACCCCAAAAAATACAATATTTACACCCCTTTATATAATTTAAATGATATTACTACTAGCCTTGTTTTAAAACTGCTTCAGAAGAATTGGTGCATTGGTGTGCTTACGTGCTTTGAATGGAATGCCCTTCCACCTCCTTCCCTCAATGGGTGTAAACATTTATTCTTCCTTGAGTACCGCAGTTTGGCTCTGAAATAACAGTTCCCTTTGGCAGAAATCTAGGGGGGGAATTCAGATCTGATCGCTGGGCTGCTAATTTTGCTGTCCTGAGATCAGATAGTCGCCGCCTCCAGGGGGGGTGCAAATTCGCCGTGGAATTGTGCGATCGCATGTGTATGCCGAACTGCGAAAATCCACGTTGTGCAGTCTCTGCGCAACCCAGGACTTACTCCTCCAGTGCGATGAGAACTGGCTGATCGGTGCCGGAGCTGACATCAGATACCCTCCCTGAAAATGCTTGGAACGCCTGCATTTTTCTGGAAATTCCCTGTAAACGCTCAGTTGCCATCCACAAGTGGTCTCCTCCTGTCAATCACCTTGCGAGCGCCCGTTCAATCGGATTTTTCGCACCGCCCCATCACTGATCGCCGATGCTCGTTGTTGTTGTCCGACGCGCGTGTGCATTGTGGTGCATATGCATGCGCAGTTAGGACCTGATTGCCCGCTGTGCTAAAACACACCGCATCGATCAGATCTGAATTACCCCCTAGGTTCGTTAACACAAATGAGTTTTATAATTTCCAAACTTTTAAGACCATTTGTCCAATAAGTTCGAGAACCACTTTTAAACAATTTTGAGCATGTCTGCTTGTTTATGTATTAAATTATTCAACAGACAATTCTCACTAATGAGCATATTATTCATACATTTTTTACTAAAATAATGTAAACAGGCTGTTTTCACATCGTTTTCACATATTTTAGTATCACCTGATTGTACTAAAGGGCAGTTGGTGGAGAATTCTCAAAATTCTCATCCGAGCCCTTAAACTCACTTTTTTTTTTTTTGTAACCCAATCACATTTCCCATACTTGTGGAAATGCAATCTGCACAACTCCTGCACAGCCTTCTCTGCCTGCTAGGAGTGAAGGCTGTGCTTGGATCTGGTCCCTGTCATCTACCATGTGTGTCTGATGGGAAAAAACAAACAAAAATAATACTTACCTGCATCCAGGAACCGGTGATCCGTGACGGCAGCCAGTCATCTGATCACTGTGTTCCTGCTGTGATCCCCGGTGCAGTAAGGTAATGCTGTGAAGCCAACAGCTCACTTTACAACACCAGGGGTCACAGTGTAGCACAGGATGAGACGACCAGCTGCCTTCCTGGATCACTGGTCCTGGCTGCATGTAAGTGTAAGCAGATGGGTAGGGGATCGCAGGGTATGCTTGGTGGTGCATGGTCTAAGATCAGTTACAGTACAACAACGGAACATGCATATTTGGACGTAAGCCCTGTTTTCAGTGTATCATTTGCACCATGGCTGGTGCAAATGCATACTAATTAGTTTTCGTGTTTTGTGTTTTGGTTTTGGGTCTGGATCCTCGCTCGTGTTTTGGATCTGGATTAGTTGTGCCAAAACTACCCTTTAGGGTTTTGGTTTTGGATCTGGATGATTTTTGAAAACAAACAAACAAACAAACAAACATAAAAACAGCTAAAATCACAGAATTTGGGGTAATTTTGATCCTACGGTATTAACCTCAATAACATTAATTTCCACTCATTTCCAGTCTATTCTGAACACCTCACACCTCACAATATTGTTTTTAGGTAAAAAGGATGCACCAAGGTCGCTGGATGACTAAGCTAAGCGACACAAGTGGGCGGCACAAACACCTGGCCCATCTAGGAGTGGCACTGCAGTGTCAGACAGGATGGCACTTTTAAAAACTAGGCCCCAAACAGCACATAGTGCAAAGAAGAAAAAGAGGTGCAATGAGGTAGCTGGATGGCTAAGCTAAGTGACACAAGTGTGCGGCACAAACACCTGGCCAGTGGCGGATCCAGGGGGGGGGCACTCGGGCCCGTGTCCCCCCTGTCATTTGTGGCCTCCGTCCCCCCCAGCGCCGGCGCCGCACAGAGAGATGACGGGCGCCCGCTGAGATTGTGTTACCAGCGGGTGCCCGTCTCCCTGCACAGCGCCCCCGCTTGTGTCACTGAGACACGCTGCCGCTCAGTCCGGCGGCAGCGTGTCTCAGCTGTCAGGAGAGGAGAACGTCCGCCAGCGCGGCTGTGTCTGGCGCGGTGGCGTATTGCGGACTTCGTTCAAACCAGCCGCCGGTTCGTGAGCCAATCAGAGCTCGCGGACCGGCAGCCAATCAGAAGCCGCCGGTCCGCGAGTTCTGATTGGCTCACGAACCGACGGCTGGTTTGAACGAAGTCCGCTATACGCCGCCGCGCCAGACACAGACGCGCTGGCGGGCGCTCTCCTCTCCTGACTCACCCGTCCCTCACAGCCGGAGCCCGGAGGAGGAGCAGCAGCAGCACTGCAGCAGCGGTAAGCAGCTGCAGCACTGGCTGCTGTGGGGGCAATTGTATACCTGGTACTGTGGGGGTAATTGGCTGGCACTGTGGGGCATTTGTATACCTGGCACTGTGGGGGCAATTGTTCACCTGGCACTGTGGGGGCATTTGTATACCTGTCAGGTATACAATTGCCCCCACAGTGTCAGATCCACAATTGCCCCCACAGTGTCAGGTATTACCTGACACTGTGGGGGCAATTGTGGATCTGACACTGTGGGGGCAATTGTGGATCTGGCACTGTGGGGGCATTTGTACACCTGGCACTGTGGAGGCATTTGTGGATCTGGCACTGTGGGGGCATTTGTGGATCTGGCACTGTTGGGTCATTTGTATACCTGGCACTGTGGGGGCATTTGTGGATCTGGCACTGTGGGGGCATTTGTGGATCTGGCACTGTGGGGGCATTTGTATACCTGGCACTGTGGGGGCATTTGTGGATCTGGCACTGTGGGGGCATTTGTATACCTGGCACTGTGGGGGCATTTGTATACCTGGCACTGTGGGGTCAATTGTGGATCTGGCACTGTGGGGGCAATTGTGGATCTGGCACTGCACTATTGGGGGCATATGTCTGTGTTTCATGTCCCATTTTAATTGTCCACACCCATTTTTTGGGCGCGTGCACGCCGTGGGGCACAGTACCTCTATGGGGCACTCTCTGTCTGATTGGTCGCCGCTTAGCCCCGCCGGGAGTGCACACAGACGCTCTCCTTCCAGTGAATGGGGCGTGTGCGTGTAATTGACACGTGTGCGCCCCAGACGCGGTGTTAGGCCCAGGCACAGATGGAACTCCATCTGTAATGGTGGCTAAACTACAAGCAGACAAACTACTGGGGGCATTACCACTGGGAGGCTAAACTAAGGGGAAGGGGGTAAACTACTGGGGTCATAACTGCAGGGGCATTACCGCTGGGGGCATAACTACTAGGGCGCTAAATGACTGGGGGCATTACTACAGGCAACATTACTACTGGGGGCAATACGGGCATTGCATAAGGGGCACCACTACTATGGGGTCTATATAAGGGGCACTACCAGTACAGTGGACATTGTATAATGAGCGCTACAACTGTGGGCATTGTATAAGAAGCGCCACCTCACATGCACCGAAGCCGCATGCAAATGTACTTGCCCCTTCCATGGTGCCCCCCCTATAATTTTCTTCTGGATCCGCCCCTGCACCTGGCCCATCTAGGGGCAATATTTACTAATATTCGTGTTTTGGCCGTTTTGAAGGGTGTTTGAACTCGAATGGTATCGGGTGCATTTTACTGCAACTTTTTGAATCCTGATACGATCATTCACTAAGCTGCCGAGTTTTGCACAATCGTTTTTTCCGATGTCGATGTGATTCGTAATATCAGGCAGTGTTTTACGGGAGTGATGAGTAAAACACTGCCTGAAAAAACACAAGGAATCCCGGCCGGATCTGTGAGATCCTTGCAGGGCTTCATTGTGTACCTTAAAAAGTTGATTAAAGATCTGTAAAAAATTGCGTGGGGTCCCCCCTCCTAAGCACAACCAGCCTCGGGCTCTTTGAGCCAGTCCTGGTTGAAAAAATATGGGGGGGGAAAATGACAGGGGTTCCCCCATATTTAATCAACCAGCACCGGGCTCTGCGCCTGGTCCTGGTTCCAAAAATACGGGGGACAAAAAGCGTAGGGGTTCCCACCATTGGCTACAATGGAGCGCATAGGCGCTACATTGTATCACTGCCGTGTGCTGCCTGACAGACACTACAGGAGCACACAGCCAATCAGGAGGGTGCCACGACGTGGCGCTCCCTGATTGGCTGAAGGGACCCTCTTTGACAGGAGTCAGGGGGGGTCCTGGCAGTCGGGGAAAGGGGTCCCATGTGTAAACATGGGATCCCTTTTAGTGCGTGGTCGGGTTTGCGGTTTTTTTTTGCCAAGTACGTGGATTATTCAAAGGCCGGATTCTTCACTGGATTATGTGAGTATAATTTTTTTCACAGGTACCCCTAGGATTCTACATGGAGAAGAGGACCGAGCCTCGTGGGAACATAGGTAAGTATGTGTGTATGTTGGTGTGCATGTATGTAATAAAGTTGTACTGTCACAGTGTGCGTGTCTTGTTTTTATTGGGGTATTTTTTTTAGTAGTAGTACTGCAGGTACCAGCGGGCCCGGTTTTCCACCGCATGCTGGTACTTGTGGTTCTCCAAGTACCCGCTTGCGGGGGAGGCTTGCTGGGACTTGTAGTACTGCTACTAAAAACAATATTCACAATTTCACACTTGGCTATCAGCCCCCCATCCGCCGCCCTTGGATGGGGGGGACAGTCTCGGGCTTCACTTCTGGCCCTTGGGTGGCTGGAGGGGGGGACCCCTTGATTGATGGGGTCCCCACTCCTCCAGGGTACCCCGGCCAGGGGTGACTAGTTGGGTATGTAATGCCAGGGCCGCAGGGACCAGTATAAAAGTGTCCCCCGGCTGTGGCATTATGTACCTGGCTAGTGGAGCCCACGCAATATTCCAATATTGTATGAGTGCCCCCTGCCCCCCCTGGAGCAAATTTGTACCTGCCATTGCTGTCCCTGGAGGTCCGGGAGCTCTGGACGCCAGCGGGCCCTGATCTGTGCCGGGAGCTGCCGCCTCGTGCAGGGACAGGAAGCTCAGCCCCTGTCCCGCTCGCCGCTCGCTGCGGCCGTCCGGAGCGCCGGGGGATCGTGGGTGCAGCGCTCTCCTCTGCCGCCCCGCTGGTCTTCTGTGGAGCCCGGGGGAAGCCGCGGGTGAAGCTCCTTGTGCCATCTCCTTTGCTGCCGGGACGCGCTACCCGCGACGCCGGAAGTGCGGCTCCGCTGTCCGCCGCCGCCTGCACCAGCCAGCCGGGAAACACTTGCGGGCGCCTACAGTTACATGTGAGTCAACCCTACGCCTGTGGGAGAAGTCTGGAGGGGTGTGGGGTCGCCCTGAGTCTCTGTGGAGCTACTGCCCTGGCGGCCATTATCTGGACCCCTTCTGCCATACTGTGATCCGGGTGCTGGGGAAGCTCTTCAGCACTTTGCACTATATCCAGAGCCTGAGACCCTGCTGGCTATTTATACATATCTACAGTTGTCTGACGCCCGTCAGCCGGTTGGGGTGGGCACCCCCCCTCTCTTTGCCTATACTTGCTTTGATATTTCCGGCGGTCCGGAAGGACCAACACCGTGCTGTCCAAAATGGTGAAGGGTCGCCAGACCGGCGCGTCGGCAGGAGCGATGGATAAGTTTGTTCGTGACCAGGGCCCTCAACAGCGGAGAGGGGAGACTACAAGATCCGAGGCATCACCCCCATCTCCTGCTTACAGCTCCGTCTCCTCTGACCCTCCAGATGCTGCACTGCAGAGAGTTCTGGACGCGGTAACTGCCAGTGAAGTGCGTCTGGCTGATAAAATCGGGCAAGTGCAGTCCGACCTCTCCATTATTCATCAGGACCTTCAGCGGGTGAGAGAGAGAGTGGGAGAAACAGAGACCCGTATTTCCAATATTGAAGATTCCGTCGGCCCGCTGGGTCGCCGCACTGATGCTTTGAAATCTCAGATGAATGATGTTCGCAAAAAGCTTACGGATGTGGAAGGGCGTCTGCGGCGCAATAACGTCCGCTTTATTGGCCTGCCTGAGAAAGAAGAAGGCTCCGCTCCTGAGGAGTTTCTCATAAAGTGGCTCCGTGATTTTTTCGGATCTGAGGAATTCTCACCTTATTTCACTGTAGAGCAGGTTCATAGAGTCCCAATGCGCCCGCTTCCACCGGGGGCTCCACCCGTACCTTTATTGCTAAGTTCCTCCATTTCCGTGACCGGGACACAATCCTGAGGCTGGCTCGTACTAAGGGCACTTTGAAATGGAATGGATCGCCAATATCGGTATTTCCGGATTTTGCGGTGGATGTACAAAAAGATAGGGCTCAGTTTCTACCTGTCAAGAGGAGGCTCCGTGAACTTGACCTGCCGTATGCCATGCTCTTCTCATCCAGACTGCGGGTAGTGGCGGATGGGAAAACAAAGTTTTTCACGACTCCTCGTGAGGCCATGGTATGGCTGGATAGACGATTCCCGGCTAGACGTGCCCTTGCGGATTAGTGAATATCCGGCTGATCCTGGAGGCTGACTCTCTCCTGTTCTTCTTTTTTAGTTACTTATTTTGTCTGTTTTAGATACATGTGCTAGTTATTGCGAGGCGATAGGATGCGGGAATGTTTGATTGCTGTCACTGCTCCCTTTAGCCCCCGCTACATTGTTCTCGCAGTTCAGACAGGATATATGTTACTCTTTAAATCAGCCATGATATCCCTGGTATGCTTTTGTTTATGACTGTTCCTGGGGTTTTGCTCTTTTTTCTTTGTTCTATTTTCGGTCTATGTGTGGGGGGCGGGGGGAAGGGATTGTTATATATTTGGCCTGATATGGGTGGTTTCATGATATCCGAGTATGTTTTATCTGGGTATTAGATGGACCTAGGGGGCGGGCCTTTATGATCCCCCCTCATTTGTTTTTGTTTTCGAGGGGGGAATGGTTGGTGGCTGGGAGCTACCTCCTCATTTTCTTTTTTCCTAGTTGTTCTCCATTCCCAAGAGTCATTACATTCTTGGCCCCGACTAAGGAGTGGTTGCACTGGTCGATGGTGCGACAAAGTTTGGTTTATTTTTTTTTTTAGGTATGTACACTCAGTTCTGGGATCCAAGTATGCTGCATGTTGGGGGTGGTATACGGGGAGGGGGGCGGGGGAGGATGTTAGGTTATATTTGGTTTTTGAGGGGAAATGTATGTTGTGAAAGTACATGGTTTGTTACTGTGCAGTATAAGCAACGGTGTCTGGTTACTGAATCTGTACGTGGCGGGACTGGCTGGCCGCGGGGTGATGCACCTATTACACTTTTGTTGTACTATGGCGGGGCTTAAGGTGTTATCGTGGAATGTGAGAGGGCTCAATGATAAAATTAAGAGGTCTCTCGTACTCCGACAGATCAAACAATATGCCGCTGATATTGTCTGCCTTATGGAAACACACTTGGTGGGGAGTAAGATTCTCTCATTGAAGAGACCCTGGGTGGGATGGGCATACCACTCTATGCACACGTCTGCCTCACGTGGGGTTTTGGTCCTTATTAGGCGGACCGTCCCCTTTGTAATGGAATCTATACAAACGGACCCTTGGGGGAGATATGTGTTTTTGAAATGTAGATTATTTTATGTCCCTGTCCTCCTGCTAGCTGTTTATGTGCCCCCTCCATACTCTCCCGATGTTCTTAAGAAGGTTGCTGGGTTCATGGCCTCATCCCCTGGGATGTCTGTTATTTGCCTCGGGGACTTTAATAATGTGCTAGATGTGGTAAAGGATAGGCTCTCTATGTCTCCGTCTGCTGCATGTCCTGGGAGATCCGGTTTTGCAAATGTGGTGTCGGGGCTGGGCCTGGTCGATCCGTGGAGACTGAGACACCCTTCTCTTAAACAATACTTGTGTTTCTCACACTCTCATTCCTCGTTCTCTAGGATTGACCTGGCCCTCCTCTTGAGCGACATGGTTCCCCGCGTCGGTAATATTAGATATGAGACTAGGGGTATATCAGACCACTCCCCTTTAACCTTTAATTTAGACTTTAATTGCGACAGGGGCCAAGCTGTGTGGAAGTTTAACCCATTTTGGCTTGTTCACATGGGGGACGGCTCTGATCTGGTGGCCGCATGGCGGGAATTCTTTGAGCTGAATAGTGCCGACCAGGCTATCTCTAATTTATGGGACACATTTAAGGCCTTTTTACGGGGGAGTTTGATTAAATGGGTGTCTGATTTAAAATCCTTCTATAAGCGAAGGGAGGCTGAGTTGGAGGTCCGGAGTGTCGCAGCAGAGCTGCAATACTTGCAAGATTCTTTGAACAGTTCCAGGGTAGCCTGGCTGTCGGCTCAGAGGGAATGGAGAGATTACCTAATGGAAAAGACTCAGCATAGACTCCTCTTCTCATCCCATACCTTTTACGCTACTGGGGACAGGCCGGGGACATACCTGGCCTCTTTAGCTCGGGGAGACAGACCTACTAGTGTAGTGGTGGTGATAGTGAGCGCTGAAGGTGTTCACCTGACCCAGACTCCACAAATGACGGCTGAATTTGTATCCTTCTATAGCCGCTTGTATGAATCTAAAATGGATTGTACCTCATCGCAATTGAACGATTATTTAGACGGGGTCTGTTTCCCCACCCTTGTGACCTTTTGGAGGCACCTATTTCCCCCGATGAAGTTAGGGCAGCGATTGAGGCCTCCCCTAGTGGTAAAGCCCCGGGCTTGGATGGAATACCCTCTGAGGTCTATAAGCATAACTTGGATTTTTTTGTCCCGCGCCTACTTGAGTTATATGGCCAGATTTTTACACAGGAGTCTCTCCCCCCCGTCTATGGCGGAGGCAGTGATTGTGGTTCTCCCTAAGCCTGATAAGGACCTTAGGAAAGTGGATTCCTACCGCCCTATATCCCCCCTACCTACTGACATTAAAATTTTGGCTAAGGTGTTGGCTGGCAGATTAAATACAGTTATTTCTCACATTATACACCCGGATCAGACGGGATTTATGCCCAATAAATCGACCTCCATTAATCTCAGACATCTGTTTACCCACCTACAAATCCCCCTTGCGGACCCTTCGTCCTCCATAGTCGTTTCGTTGGATGCCGCTAAGGCTTTTGACTCTGTGGAGTGGGAATATTTATGGGAAGTTATGCGTAGATTTGGTATTGGCCCGAATTTTATTAAATATGTTCGGCTGATGTATTCCTCTCCCTCGGCAAGGGTGGCGGTTAATGGTTTCGTATCTCACTCCTTTCCCTTATCTAGAGGCACGCGACAGGGTTGTCCCTTGTCCCCTACCCTGTTTGCTATGGCCATCGAGCCCCTTGCGTGTCTTCTGAGGGCAGATGCGGGGATCTAAAGTGGGCGCTCGGGAGGACAGGGTGGCCCTATATGCTGATGACGTTCTGATGTTTGTGGATCGATATGCTGAGTCTATGCCTAGGATCTTGGAAATTATTGTTGGGTTCGGGCGATATTCTGGTCTCCTGATTAACTGGGAGAAATCCTTTATTATCCCACTTAGAGGCGAAGTCCGTGCCTCCCCGTTGGTGGCTCTTCCATTAAGGTGGGTGGAATCCTTCATGGGTATCTGGGTGTCTAATGACCCTCAAAAATTTTCTCCTCTTAATATTACCCCTCAAATAATGTATCTCCGCGGCCGAGTGCAGACGTGGGGTAAGTTGCCTTTAACGGTCACGGGGAGGGTTAATATGGTTAAAATGGTCTTCCAGCCCAAACTTCTCTATGTCTTGCAGCAATCTCCTGTTTATATTCCACAGAAGGTTTTTAAACAAATAGATGGGTTGCTTTCCTCCCTGGTATGGGCCAGTAAACGAGCACGTTTAAGACTAGATACCATGACCAGATCACGAGAAATGGGGGGTCTGGCCCTCCCCAACTTCCGTTTCTACTATTACGCGGCGCAACTGACGCATATCTGGGAATGGGTTAATGACATCGATGCCCTGGCTCTGCACTCGCTGATGCTGCACCATGACTACCCGGGGGGCTCCCCACTGCAACTACTTCTTTGTGGTAGCGTTAAAATGTCCACATTACCACTTATTAAGCAATCCCTACTAATATGGAAAACGGTGCACTCTGTGATGCGGGGCCATGGCGTTGATCCTGATACCCCACTGGATAACATATATGGGTTACCAGAACTGTGTCATCTTCAGGTCCGAGAAGTTTGGGGAAAATGGGGAGTATCATCCTTGGGCCATTTATATAGTGATGGGATTCTTAACTCATTCCAACAACTTCAGCGTGCACACAACATTCCCTCAAGGTTCTTCTTTCATTTCCTACAGTTGAGACACGCGCTGGCAGCCCAGTTCCCAAATGGCCCTCCAGTCCTGGCTGACTCCCCGGTTAAATTAATGTTGCAAACGCTAGATTCGAGACATTTAGTCTCTAGGATATATGGTCGTATCCTGCAAATGCATCACAATGACCCTCTTACGGTTCTTCGGGGTAGATGGGAGACAGATGTGGGTATGCTATCGGACGATGCATGGAATACTGCTATGGGAACCCATCGGATCTCCACTTCCTCTGTTACATACCAGCAAATACAACTATACATCCTGCACAGGGTGTATATGACCCCGGTGAGGTTAGCGCATATTGGGGGTTCCCACAGCTCGCAATGCCCTAGGTGTGGAGCCGTGGATGCAGATTTCTGGCATTTACTGTGGTTATGCCCTGGCGTGTCTTTGTTTTGGACGGCTGTTATACGTATCCTGTGTGATACAGGTATTTCCTCCTTCGTATGTACTCCTGCGCTCTGTACACTGCTGATTGTGGATGAGGAAGCTTTAGATCCGCCTAGTAGGCGATATGTTATTAATTTATGCGCCTTAGCTAGGGTTTGTATTGCCCGGCTATGGCTGGCTAGCGAGGCCCCGGCATCTGGGGCGTGGATATCCCTGGTCAACGAAACAATTGCGCACGAAAAATTTGTGTTTCTGACTAGGAAGGTGGAGAGGAAATGGTCCGCAATATGGGGCAGATGGATGGACTCTAAATACTACTAAAGATAGGGAATGAATAGATCTGCATTCCTCCCCGTGTATTAGTATGGGGCTTTGTGGGAGGCGGGCACCCCTGCGGCTGGTCTTGCCATGCTATGATATATGTAACATACTGTGCCAATTCTGCTATGCTTATGAGTATAATGGAAGTGTTATGTTTAGGATATGTTGATCTAGGACACCGTTGCTCTGTGATTATATGATTTACGAGAAATAATATCTATTGGATGTATTATATGCTGTATTCATGTACTCTTGTTCCTGCACATATTGTGTGTGGGTAGTTTTATGTGTGTTGTTTGTGTGAAGTGTTAAAGCAAAATTTAAAAACTTCAATAAAAAACATTGAATTTAAAAAAAAAAGAATGTGCATTTCTTTGCATTGCTGGAGGTACATTTATCATTAAATATTAGAGGCTTATTGTACAAATGCTCCTTAAATTGCTAAGTTGATGCTAGCACTAAACTATCCCTACCTATCCCCGTGTTATGATTCTATCTTTAATTCTGAATAATCAAGCTAGATTTTTGCCTGAGTGGCTCAGATCTATAGTTTATGTTTATAGTTTTAGTTTATGTAGAGCAGCCAATGTTGTATATTTTAATTGTCCTGGGATCCTACACAGCAACTGCTCTCTGGCTATAATTATATCCAGTGTAAAGAGCTCAGCGGGGAAGCAAAAATAAGGCTATATAGTATATAATATACATAATAGTGACAATACATTAATAAAAACTTCCCCCCAAAAAAGCTATATACTGTAGTAAAAGTTGCTGAAGACATGGATAAAGCTGGAAGTGAAAGTCATCTGAAGGTAGACAACCCCTTTAAATACATTTAAAGTAGTCTTGTAATATAAAATTACAAATATAGGGCCTAATTCAGACTTGATCGTAGCCAAGCAAAATTTTGCACGGGTATGATCAGTTACTCAGACATGCGGGGGGACGCCCAGCACAAGGCTAGTCTGCCCCGCATGTCTGGCTCTGCCGCGCCGCACAAGTACAAAAGCATCACACAGCGGCGATGCTTTTGTACTTGGCGAGTAGCTCCCTAACAGCGCAGCTCCAGTACGGGTCGCAACGGTTGTGTGTGACATCACACAGCCGCCCCCCCCCCCCCCCCCCCCGCCTGGTCTGGACACGCCTGCGTTGCCCGGACCACGCCCCTAAAACTGCAGCCAAACGCCACCGGCCTGCCCCTCCTGTCAATCAGGCAAAGGCGATTGCAGTGCTTAAGAGGGCCGTCGGCTGTCTGGCATGCGCCGCCGCACTGCGGCGCCGGCTCAAGCGCAGTTCAGACCTGATTGGCTGCTGTGCGAAAATGCACAGCAGCAATCAGGTCTGAATTAGGCCCATACTCATTTAGTTTTAAAGAAAGTAAATAGCAAGATCCCCCCATTAGAACACACGTATGTGACACAGTTGTCTGACAGGCATGAACATTCACAGATGGATCTGCTACTACCTGGTATACTAAGAATGCTACATAAAATATAATACACAAGGATAAATAAAATCAGGTTCCCACTTGCTTATTTCCAGCCTGTGGAGAGTGGTTGCTATAGTGAGACCCTCCTGGTGGATGTGGAATCCTGAACAGATAACTAAAAAGAATAATTCTCCAAATTAGGAACTTCACAAAAACTTTTCTCCTTAGAGCGGTAAGCCTGTCTCCCTGGGCGATTAGCAGTCTCATTCCTTTCTCAGCAGTTGGGTAATGATCACGGCTCCAGATGTTGCCAGAGTGATAAAGAGATTGATTAATTTCACTTGAAAGGGCATATGTTCAAAGAGAATCCAATCGGAACACTGAAAAGAAGCATTTGACGTATCGTAAGTTAGACTACTAGGTCTTAGCATCGAGCAAACAAGAGTTATTTATCTTGTGTGTTTAGTGCGTTGGGAATCAGATTTGTTATGCAGCCATTTAATACAGGGATTGAGCTGTAGCGGCAGAGATAGAAAAGCTGGGAATCACGCGTACGCACAGTCAGCCCGATATGTATTTTGGAGATTAATGCATAGCACAGATAATCTGTTTTGCAGCTCTGTACAGTAGCTTGAACGCAGAGCTGAGCATTGATTCAGTTTGTCTTGTCTTTTAAAGTGAACAGATAAACATTCTGATTTGACCTTTATTGTGACAAATGCGTCAAAATAGAAGTTACAGTCGAGAAAATTGTGTGGGTGTCATTCTAAAAATGCCTTCACATTCAGCTTTGGTGTGACTCCCTATGATCTTCTGCCATCAAACTATTATTTACTACATTCTAATTATTTGTAACTACAGATTTTATTGTAGACCCATAAAAGAAAGAAATTTCTATTGAAACGCAAACAATTCAATATAAAACTGTACAAATAGTACAAGGGAAAATAGATCAGTGAAAAATAAAAATAAAATAAAATAAAAAAAGATAAAAATATGAGCACTCAGTGACCAAATGCCCTGGTAAGATTAACCCCAATGCAATAGATTTGAGGGACAGGAGAGTGGATGATATTAGCAACAGTAAGAGAGAGGTGGGGAGGAAAAGCTCAGTTTATGTTTAAGAAAGCACAGGGATTTCCAAGAAGAGATGGAAGATAAATAGTTGGAGATTAGCGACAAGCTGGATGGGAGAGGTCAGGGGAGGAGCGGTAAGTTTTCACAATATCAGCATAAAGGTTATAATGGATGCTCAAAAAGCTAATAAGATCTACAAGGCAAGGGTAGAGGTTTAGAAAGAGGAGAAAGGGACCAAGGGCAGAGTGAAACAAATGGGGTGATGTAGGTGCATGTATTAGTGTAGCTGAAACGTTTCCTTGGAATAGATATTGGGACAGTATTTGATGAATATATTACCTGCTGGAGTAAGATGAAGAACTTTAGGTGCAACTATGTGCAGGGGAATCAGGTGTTAGCACATCAAGGATATCAATGGTCCTGGAGTAATGTCCTGTGTGGGAGCCAGCTCCCTCAATGAGATCACACTGGGTACTGGAGTGTTGAATAGGAATACCACTCATGTTATGGAAAACAATTCCCAGACAGATACAATTCTTAATTGAGTGGTGTCAATTACAAAACTCTGTATGATGGAAATCCTGAAGTGGCAACAGAAGGTATTCTTATAGCTGTAAACCAGATGGGTGGTTCCATAGACCGGATGGCGGATGACCAATCTGTCCCAAAGATGAAGTCCAAGGTGTGGTATAGGGATTAGCCTAACATGTTTCCTTGAAGCTGGCTCAACTTCTTCAGAGGCACGGGCAGAGCATTCAGGAATGCCTAATGAAAGAGGGGAAGTTAGAGTTGGAAGTGGAGAAGGAGTGGTTAGAAAGATAGAAGGGCAGCCATAAAAGGTTAGTGTCATTCAGCCCAAGAGAGTGGAAGGTTTGAAGAAAGAGACGGTGGTCAACTGTATCAAAGGCAGCTGACTGGTCAAAGAGGAATAGAAATTTGACCATTTCTATTTAGCAGTGAGAAGGTGATTTGTGACCTTGGTAAGTACAGTTGTAGTGGACTGAAGAGAGCAAAAGTTAAATTGAAGAAAGTTTTAGAAAGAGCAAGCTGAAAGTAAATGGGACATATGTAGGAAGACGAGGGGTTACAAGACTCTGTTGCCCCGAGAAAAGACTATCCTTCACAGTGGAAATATTCCTAAAATAGTCTGGTCCAGTGGTAGCCATCCCTGGTCCTCGACAGTTACCAACAGTTCATGTTTTCCAGCTCACCTAGCAGGTGCACAGGTGTAGTCATTACTAACTGACACATTTTAAAAGATCCACAGTTGGAGCTAATTACTTCACTTGTGATTCTGTGAGGAGACTTGGAATACGTGAACTGTTGGTAGCTCTCGAGGACCAGGGTTGGCTACCCCTGGGCCTCTGGTCCATTCTCCATATCTATACACCAGCACCACCAGTCTGAACTGTTGACCCAAGGAAGGATAAACCCATGCATCTCACAGCAGAATTTAATATTTGTCAGTTGAAGACCTGTGTCCACTGTAGTCTCTGTTTACTGTTCTTTATTCCACTGTAGCTCCTCACTCTCTTCTTAGTATGATGTCCTGTGAATTCAGAGATGCTGTTCTGTATAACAATTTTATATTGCATAGTTGAGTTAATGTCACTATCCTGTCAGGTTAAACCAGGTTGGTCATTCTCTTCTGACCTCTCTAGTTAACAAGCCATTTTCTCCTACAGAACTGCTGCTCACTGAATGTTTTTTGTTTTGCATGTCCTCTCTCTGTAGGTTTTTGAACATCCAAGGGGTAGAGCACTTTCTGATATACTCAGACTTCTCCATCTGGCACAAAGAATCATTCCATGATCAAAGTCACTATGTTCCCATTTTTTCCCCCTTCTGGTGATTGGTCTGAACAGTATTACTTGACCATGTCAGCATACTTTTATGCCTTTAGTTACTTCCACGTGATTGTCTGATTAAATAGAAATTTCTTTCCACATGCCTATCAAAATCACACTAAAGTCACCAGAGTCGGTGCAGGTATAGTAAGTGCTATTGTTATTTTATTTTGCTGATTTTACAGCACGGTTACAGAGGATATTCAGGTCTCAGTCTTAAGTTATAACTGACTGCCTGACATTTATCATCAATTATGCTATAATTTATGTTTTTTTATGTATTCTTTTGCCCTTTAACTTAGCTTACCCAGATGAATAAAATAATCAAAACTAACAGCATACAGGGCCGACTTACCATTAGGCAGCTCTAGGCAGGTGCCTAGGGACGCCGGCCTAGAAAGGCGCCACTGAATTCAACTAGCAAAAAATAAATGAATGATGTCTCCCTAAGTGGCCTTCTCCTTTTACACTGCGCTGGCTGCTGCTGCGGGTCTAATCAGGTGCAGCTGACACTACCAGCCTGTATCACATAGTGCCTCAGCGCTTCCTCCGTGTTGACACATGTAACATTAAGGCCTGTTAAGGTACATAGGAGGCGGATGTAACTATGGCTCCCGAGGTGTGCCCCCAACACCACTGCTCATAGCCATGATGCTCCTATAGGACACTGGATTCCAGCTCTCCAGCAGCAAGCAGTACCTGACTACATGTCTGCACCCAGCAGTGGTCACGTTAATGCTGCTGCTTGCAACATGGAATCCTGCCAATGACGAGGGAAAAACAAGAAAATAGGTTAAGGTGAGTAAACCGTGGGGGATTTCCATGTGACCACAGACAATACAGATCTTACAGCCAGTCTGTAATGAACTTACAGATGGGGGAGATGGAACACAACACGGAGCATACAAATATATGTATGTATGTGCGTGTGTGTATATATATATATATATATATATATATATATATATATAATCGCATGATTTTCTCAGATTAATCACGATTAATCACATTGTTATGTGCAAAACTGGATCAGCAAAGAGGCATAGAAAGGAGAGAGGGGGGGGGGGGGGGCAGAGAGGAGATAGATTAGTACAGAGGAGAGAAAGAAAGAGGCACAGAGTGGAGAGAAATGTTAGAGAGGCATAGAAAGGAGAGAAAGAGGGGGCAGAGCGGAGAGAACGAGCGTGGCACAGAGAGGAGAGAGGGGGCACAGAGAGGAGAGAGGGGAGAGAGAAGCTGAGAGAGGAGATAAAGAGAGGCACAGAGAGGAGAGAGGGGGGCACAGAGATGAGAGAGGAGATAAAGAGTGGCAGAGAGGAGAGAGAAGGGCACAGAGATGAGAGAGAGGAGATAAAGAGTGGCACAGGGAGGAGAGAGGGGGGCACAGAGATGAGAGAGAGAGAAGCAGAGAGAGGAGATAAAGAGAGGCACAGAGAGGAGAGAGAGGGGGGCAGAGAGTGGAGAGAAAGAAGCATAAAGAGAAGGAGAGAAGGGGGAGGTCAATGAGACTGCATGGAGTCATCGGTACAGCTAAAATAAACCTAGCTAAAATGAGATTGTGCTAATTCATGCTCCTCTATTTCATATAACTGGATGCATACTCCTGTAGCTTAACATTTCCTGGGACTCTCCTGTCAAGCACTGCATACACAGATGTTAATGACAGCAAACAGGAGAGCAAGAAGGGAGCTGCTGTCCTCCTACTACTCATTGCTGTCACTGGCAGCTCCCCCACACTCACCTGCCCCGCAGCCCAGCACTGAGTTCCTGTGTATAACAGTGATGGAGAGATCCGCTGACATGGTGTGTTGCATGGGATGTATGACATCCCCGTCCCGCGCCACCTTGCTGCTGTCTGCAGGCTCATCAGGAGGCAAAGGGCTGTATCCAGAGGCGGGTGCCGGGCGGCCGCAGCACGGAACCGATGAGCAATAGCGGAGCGGGAAGCGCAACAGGAATCCTGATTGGCTCCTGGTGCACACGTGACGCTGTGCAGTGTAGAGGACGGAAGCACAGGAGCTGACGCGTAGAGGTGAGGCTGGAAGCCGGGACCAGCAGGGAGTAGGAGGGGCGCAACATGCACTCTGCTGCGACTACATTCACTGACTGCACGGAGTGGAGGATGTAATGTGCGGTCTTTCACCTGACCGCACATCACACCTCTGCTCCTCCTATACATGATCGGCGCCTCTCTGTTTGGGGGGGGGGGCGAGCTGCCCCCTTGCCCCCCCAGTTCCGACGCCCCTGGGTGGACGTGCTGTGAGAGTATGATTGTCAGCGTTAAAATAATTGTCGATATATCATACCTCCCAACACTGTGACATTTGAAAGCAGGACGTCTCGCGCATCAGAGACGCACACGCAAAAGGGGGCATGGCTTTGTGGCAAAGCTGCGATCACAAGCCACGCCCCCATTTCCCATCACCTATTTCTTTGCTTCTTCTGTGGCACAACACAAGCAGATAAATAAAAACTCACCACAGGGACTCATAAGTGTTGTCGAAAACCTCCATCTGCCAAATGTGACTGTTATTATGAAGCCTTCTTATTGGTGATTACATATTGGACTTAAGATTGCTTTGCACCTGAGTTTCTATATTTTATTATCATTGATATACTTAACTTTTAGCCAACATGAAAGTTTTAAAAATATATAAATAGTAACTTTGCTAAAAAAAAAAAATTGGGTCCATCTACATAAAAGCCTGCAACATTTGTGGGATAACCTACCTATGAGCTCACACCCGTCAGGGAGGCAGATGTATTAACCTGGAGAAGGCAAAGGAAGTGATAAACCAGTGATATGTGCAAGGTGATAAAGGCACCAGCCAATCAGCTCAAATATGTAAATTAACAGTTAGGATCTGATTGGCTGGTGCCTTTATCACCTTGCACATATCACTGGTTTATCACTTCCTTATGCCTTCTCCAGGTTAATACATCTGCCCCAGGGTGAGGTGGAAACAAAATAACACCATACCCTCACGAATTAGCAGGTCATATGTTATTGTTGCGTATTAAGGGGGTCATTCCGAGTTGTTCGCTCGCAAGCTGCTTTTAGCAGCTTTACACACGCTAAGCCGCCGCCTACTGGGAGTAAATCTTAGCATAGTAAAATTGCGAACGAAAGAATTCTCAAAATTGCGATTACACACCTCTTAGCAGTTTCTGAGTAGCTTCAACCTTACTCGGCATCTGCGATCAGTTCAGTGCTTGTCGTTCCTGGTTTGACGTCATAAACACACCCAGCGTTCGCTCAGACACTCCTCCGTTTCTCCAGCCACTCCCGCGTTTTTCCCAGAAACGGTAGCGTTTTTTCCCTCACGCCCATAAAACGGCCTGTTTCCTCCCAGAAACACCCACTTCCTGTCAATCACACTCCGATCGCCTCAACGAAGATAAAGCCGTGAGTAAAATACCTAACTGTATAGCAAATTTACTTGGCGCAGTCGCAGTGCGAACATTGCGCATGCGCACTAAGCGGAAAATCGCTGCGATGCGAAGAAATTTACCGAGCGAACAACTCGGAATGACCCCCCAAGGGGGTAATTCCAAGTTGATCGCAGCAGGAAATTTTTTAGCAGTTGGGCAAAACCATGTGCACTGCAGGGGGGGCAGATATAACATGTGCAGAGAGAGTTAGATTTGGGTGTGGTGAGTTCAATCTGCAATCTAAATTGCAGTGTAAAAATAAAGCAGCCAGTATTTACCCTGCACAGAAACAATATAACCCACCCAAATCTAACTCTCTCTGCACATGTTATATCTGCCTTCCCTGCAGTGCACATGGTTTTGCCCAACTGCTAAAAAATTTCCTGCTGCGATCAACTTGGAATTACCCCCTAAATTAATTGTATTTTATGTATTGTATTATGCTTCATGTGAAGGTACTACATTCCTCTGTATACTGAACATGAATAAATTGTTTTAAGTACATTTTACTATTGGTATTTTAAATAAGTAAAAGTGATTATATCATAAGGTTATCTAGGAAATATCTCCTTATTACACACTCATCAGCACACCTGAGGTATTTTGTCTAATATATCTATTTTTAGTCCCTACTAGCAGGGGACTACCAAAAGGGTGCTGCTATACAGTTCCCAGCGCGCTGACTATAGGGTATTGTATGTATATATATATATATATATATATACACTGTATATATATATATATATATATATATATTGTATATATATATTATTGTAAAAATAATTATGCTATAGGTTAAATAAATGGTATATATTGCTCTTACAATTCTTGCGATGACTTAAGTAATTATATCACTGTTGTCCATAGGATAAGATATAAGATCTAGCAGTACACTTATTGGTTAGACAGCATTTTGACAATCACTGATGTCCACATTGGTAAAGACTGAATTGTTCCCCCAACTGTTCTAACAGTACCTACATCTTTCCATATGGGAAAGTTACTTCTGGTAAGTTTTCCTCTCAATTGAAGCAATAACCTAACGGTGTGGGAGTGTTGTTGCAGAGGAGTGCGCTTCTGCTCTTTCTCAATCCAGTGACACCGGTGGGATGACGTCACTGCACATGTGCGACCTAGCATGTGTCACTTTATTGAGTGTCACAGTGCTGTGACTGAGCAGCTCCCCAGTGGTGAGACCATACTGTATTTTGCTCTATTACCTGCCATACTGCTAATAGAAACACTGCTGCTTATCTACAATACCACTGTGCATATACAGTATTATTATTATTATTTATTATTATCCTTTATGTATGTGGCACCACAAGGGTTCCTCAGCATCTAACAAAGTACCTAAACATATGAGCAAAACAGTGACTTAAGTTACAGTACAAGTCAATGTAGGACAAGTACATGGTATATAAACATTACTGCATCAGCCGACATGACACTAAAATAAGGGGATCTGGTTAGGATCACAGAGTTTGGGATTCAGGCAGTAGGAATACCGATGCTGAACTCCCATCGCCGCACAGAATACCAACGCCGGGATCCTACATGCTGGTGCCGGAATCCTGAACGCCGGGATTCCGAATGAAGGACTGCCAGGACTGCAGAGAGATAAACTGCGGGGGGAAGGGGGTTGAGGGGGGGATGGGAGTTAGGTTTAGGCTCTGGAGGGAGGTTTAGACTGTAGGGTGGGGGGGGGGGGAGTGTTCATGTTAGGCTATGGGGAGGAAGGGTTAGGCACCACCGGAGAGGTTTAGGGTTAGGCTGCAGGGGAGGGAGGGTTAGGTTTAGGCTGCAGGGATTTGCAGGGGAAGGGGGGGATGGGGGGTTAGGGTAAGGTACCACCGGGGAGGGTTAGAGAGGTTAGGGATTAGTGGTAACATGGTTACCTGGTAGGTGTCAGGATCCTGAGCTTTGGGTTGATGCTGTCAGTATTCTGATCCCGAAACCTGCAAGCCTGGTTATGAAGTAAGGTGTGTTTGATCTCTAGTACACATTTTGCTAGGACCTATTGCAGACCACCCGGATTCTACAAGAATAGGTCATATCAACAAGTGTTTAGGTGTTTGTGGGTATGAGAATGTGAGTGCGCCTAATAAGTGTCTGATATACGTATGATATCACATTGTTGCCTCCTGTACTTAAGTTCTTCAAGTGTTATCATGTATGTCTGTGTATAGATTGACACAAGGGGGTAAATTTACTAAGCTCCCGATTTTGACCGAGATGCCGTTTTTTCATCAAAGTGTCATCTCGGTAATTTACTAAGCAATAATCACGGCAGTGATGAGGGCATTCGTAATTTTTTGCAAGTCCAAGAAAAAAATTACGAATGAATACACCATCGGTCAAAACGCGGCTGTTTAAGTATGAATCTCGGTAATTTACTAAGAAGTGCAAAGCAAAAAAAAAAAAAAAACACTGCCGTGAAAAATTACAACTCGTAAAAAAGTGCAAAAAAAAAACAGACCTGCTTTTTTTTTCCGTGATTGGATAGGCATGCAGGGATCCATGAGATCCGTGCATGTATATCAGTGGGAAGGGGTGGGAAAGTTGTTATTTTATTAAAAAAAATTGCGTGGGGTCCCCCCTCCTAAGCATAACCAGCCTCGGGCTCTTTGAGCCGATCCTGGTTGCAGAAATATGGTGGAAAAAATGACAGGGGTTCCCCCATATTTAAGCAACCAGCATCGGGCTCTGCGCCTGGTCCTGGTTCCAAAAATACGGGGGACAAAAAGAGTAGGGGTCCCCCGTATTTTTAAAACCAGCACCGGGCTCCACTAGCTGGACAGATAATGCCACAGCCGGGGGTCACTTTTATATAGTGCCCTGCGGCCGTGGCATCAAATATCCAACTAGTCACCCCTGGCCGGGGAACCCTGGGGGAGTGGGGACCCCTTCAATCAAGGGGTCCCCCCCCCCAGCCACCCAAGGGCCAGGGGTGAAGCCCGAGGCTGTCCCCCCCCCATCCAATGGGCTGCGGATGGGGAGGCTGATAGCCTTTTGTGATAATGAAAAGATATTGTTTTTAGTAGCAGTACTACAAGGCCCAGCAAGCCTCCCCCGCATGCTGGTACTTGGAGAACCACAAGTACCAGCATGCGACGGAAAAACGGGCCCGCTGGTACCTGTAGTACTACTACTAAAAAAATACCCAAAAAAAGACAAGACACACACACCGTGAAAGTAAAGATTTATTACATACATGCACACAAACATACATACATACTTACCTTATGTTCACACGCAGGTCGGTCCTCTTCTCCAGTAGAATCCAAGGGGTACCTGTTGAATAAATTCTACTCACCAGATCGCGGGTCCCAGGGTCCTCGGGGCATCCATTTGTAATCCACGTACTTGCATAAAATAAGAAAACGGAAAGCCGAGCCACGAACTGAAAGGGGCCCCATGTTTTCACATGGGACTCCTTACCCCGAATGCCAGAAACCCACTCTGACTGATGTCTAAGTGGGTTTCTTCAGCCAATCATGGAGCGCCACGTTGTAGCACTCTCCTGATCGGCTGTGTGCTCCTGTACTGAGTGACAGGCGGCACACGGCAGTGTTACAATGTAGCGCCTATGCGCTCCATTGTAACCAATGGTGGGAACTTTCTGCCCTGCGGTTGACCTAAAGTGACGTCACCGCTGAGCAGAAAGTTCCCACCATTGGTTACAATGGAGCGCATAGGCGCTACATTGTAACACTGCCGTGTGCCGCCTGTCACTCAGTACAGGAGCACACAGCCGATCAGGAGAGTGCTACAACGTGGCGCTCCATGATTGGCTGAAGAAACCCACTTAGACATCAGTCAGAGTGGGTTTCTGGCATTCGGGGTAAGGAGTCCCATGTGAAAACATAGGGCCCCTTTCAGTTCGTGGCTCGGCATTCCGTTTTCTTAATTTATGCAAGTACGTGGATTACAAATGGATGCCCCGAGGACCCTGGGACCCGCGATCTGGTGAGTAGAATTTATTCAACAGGTACCCCTTGGATTCTACTGGAGAAGAGGACCGACCTGCGTGTGAACATAAGGTAAGTATGTATGTATGTTTGTGTGCATGTATGTAATAAATCTTTACTTTCACGGTGTGTGTGTCTTGTCTTTTTTTGGGTATTTTTTTAGTAGTAGTACTACAGGTACCAGCGGGCCCGTTTTTCCGTCGCATGCTGGTACTTGTGGTTCTCCAAGTACCAGCATGCGGGGGAGGCTTGCTGGGCCTTGTAGTACTGCTACTAAAAACAATATCTTTTCATTATCACAAAAGGCTATCAGCCTCCCCATCCGCAGCCCATTGGATGGGGGGGGGGACAGCCTCGGGCTTCACCCCTGGCCCTTGGGTGGCTGGGGGGGGGACCCCTTGATTGAAGGGGTCCCCACTCCCCCAGGGTACCCCGGCCAGGGGTGACTAGTTGGATATTTGATGCCACGGCCGCAGGGCACTATATAAAAGTGACCCCCGGCTGTGGCATTATCTGTCCAGCTAGTGGAGCCCGGTGCTGGTTTTAAAAATACGGGGGACCCCTACTCTTTTTGTCCCCCGTATTTTTGGAACCTGGACCAGGCGCAGAGCCCGATGCTGGTTGCTTAAATATGGGGGAACCCCTGTCATTTTTTCCACCATATTTCTGCAACCAGGATCGGCTCAAAGAGCCCGAGGCTGGTTATGCTTAGGAGGGGGGACCCCACGCAATTTTTTTTTGGGATTTTACAGTGTTTAATTTAAAAAAAAAAAAAAAAATGAACCCCAGCACGGATCACACAGATCCGGCCGAGATTCATTGTAAAAAAGTCGGCAGTGTTTTGCTAATCACTGCCGTAAAAATAAATAAAAAAACACGAATGACATCGACATCGGAACAAAAGAAAAACCCGAATACGGCAGCTTAGTAAATCCGTCGTAACAAATTCAAAAAGTTGCAGTTTTACACTTTCGATGTCATTCGTGATTGAACTTTGACCTGAAACGGGAAAATACGAATGTTAGTAAATTTACCCCAAGGTGTTAACCAAGTACAACTGTGTTCAGTCTCACTGTATTCTGTCTAGCATTTCATTCTACTTATTTTATTATCTTTTTTGTAATTTACTTTTCTTGACTTTTCTATTATTCGAGGCATCTCCCATCAGTTTTAAGTATGCTACAAACTCTTTTCATTCAATATGGTAATCATGTGCTAACTACCACTCTAATGAATGAAAGTTAATGAACAATTAATTATCCACTAATGGATTCTTACCATGTTGAAACTTGGATGACGAAAATAGACTCTGTCTTTCTTGAGTCTGTTAAAATCCCCACTTGATCTTCAGAGCATTAGAGTGAAGTCTCTGTACACAATCAATTTTAATGATGAAGTCCTGAAATCATTATCACATATCTGCACTGTGTACTGCTCATTGTTACAAAAATGATTCCTGTTCACTTGCAAAGTGAATTCTCTTACTCAGTATTGATCAGAAAAGAGATGAGAAATCTGCTTGATCAATCAAAATTGAATTGCTCTGCAGACTCTCACATTATACTAGGAAGGGAAGTGAGTGTGATACTCTTATTGTGGGTTAACAGCATTATGCTTTAATATGAAAAAAACAAAAACTACTGACTCTTAAACAATAGTGTTTACAGACTCTTAAACAATAGTAATAGGGCGCCACAAAATCCTGCCTCCCTGTACAGTGGGGAAATAGGCCACTGGGGCTGATATAGAGATGGGGTTGGGACTGAAATGCTAGCATTTGTAGGGTAGGGTATGTTAACCCTCCCCCTTTACCCCCCTAACCCTCCCTTTTAGCAGCCAAAACCCAACACCCCCCACCGGTGGTGCATAAACCTAACCCACTCGATTCCAGCAGCCTAAACCTAACCCTACCCACCCCACTCCCCAGGACTGTAACTAGGTGTGTGCCAGCGGTGTGTTGCACACAGCGCACCTGCACTGAGGGCGCATCCGCTGGCACACACATGTGGCCGGGCCACACAAATATTGGAGCACCGGGCAACCTGGTTTATCACTTCCGGTCCTGGTAGCTATCAGCTCAGTAATTGCACAGCTGCCGGGTGCTGGTTGGCTCTTTGCAGAGCAATGTGAGTGTGTGCATGTGCCTCCTGAGCTCTGTTACTCCCAGTGTAAGAGCTGGCTGGGTGAGCAGGGTGCTCTCTGCCCCCCCAGTCCTGTACATTTATATAATTTTGGGGCTGCTGACACTCGGGGCGGGCAAGCAGGGTGATACCAGTCACCCTGTAGGCACCGTCACCCACCCGCTTCCAACATATTTGCAGTGCTGCACTGGGCTGTCATTCCCTCCCTGTGTCACAGACCAGAATGCACATTATGGGAGCGTCCGCAGGAGAGGACAGAGAATCGAGCAGCCAGCAGCAGCACATCTCGGTGTTGGTAGTAGCCTCAAACACCGGAGCGCTGCACTGTGGGGGTGTGGGGGTGGGGGGGGGGGGTGCTGAGTGTGTTAGATTTGATAATATGGTCAGTATGAGGGTAAAATGAAGTTGGGATGAAAATGGAGCTCTGCCTGCCGTGATGTGGGCTCTACCTGGCGTAATGTGTGACGGGGCTCTACCTATGCAATGTGTGTAAGTGGTGCAACTGTGCTGCGCAATTTGAATAAAGGAGACTACTGTGCAGCGTAATATGGATTGGTATTATTTTTATGGCCACGCCTCTTCCCCAACACCTATTGCGCGCACTGGCCCTATTTTAAATAGGGAGGAGGGGGGCACCGATGCTGTTTCTTGCACATAGCGCTAAAATATCTAGTTACGGCACTGCCCAACCTTAACCCTCCCTGGGGGTGCCTAAAGCTAACCTCCCCTCCCTGCTGCCTAAACCTAACCCCCGCTTCCCGCAGCCTGACCCTAACCTTCCCCCCGCAGCCTAAACCAAACTCCTCCCACCCTGCACGGCTTACCTCTCCTGCGGGCCGTTACACAGACATTTGCAATCCCAGTGACTGGTATTCCGATCCTATTCAGGATGCTGGCATTCCGAGCAGTGTCAGGATCGCAGCATCGGTATTTCGAGTGCCGGGATCCCGAACGTTGGGATCCTAACCTGATCCACAGAGATGAACAGAAGTGAACATGGCAAGAGTGAAAAATCTGTCAGTTACCATACTCGGGGGGGGGGGGGGGGGGGGGATGTATAGTATCAAACCTTCTAAAGAGGACAAGTGGAGAAGCTGTTGCTATGGGTAACTTCAGTTTTCCTCTTTAGAAGGTTTGTCAAATCTCCCCCCTCAGAGAGGCAACAAAAAAATGTGTATTGACCCAGTGATTTTAGAGGTAAAAATCTGGTGGATAATTAATTATATAATCTGAGGATTACTTCAAATAACCATAAAGTTGTTATTATTATTATTATTATTATTATTATTATTTTATATATAATAATAATAATAATAATATAATATAACATTGTGCAAAACTACGATTATAATCTAAATCCTCCCCTTGTGCAGTGTATCATTCATTGCAAAGCAAAAACCTTTGGGGGTGATTCAGAGCTGATCGCTTGGCTTCTAACTTTGCTGTCCTGCATTCAGATAGTCGCCGCGATCCCATGTGTATGCCGAGCTGCAAAAATCCCCTTTGTGCAGTCTCTGTGCAGCCCAGGACTTACTCCTACAGTGCGGTCACAACAGGCTGATCAGGGCCAGGCTGACGTCAGACTCACTCCCTGAAAATGCTTGGGTACGCCTGCGTTTTTCCGGACACTCCCAGTAAATGGTCGGTTACCACTCACGAATGGCCTACTCCTGTCAATCACCTTGCGAACGCCGATGCGATCGGATTTTTCGCACCATCCTGTTGCTGACCGGCATGCCCTTTGTTGTTGTCCGATGCGCATGCGCACTGAGGTGCATACGCATGCGCAGTTAGGACCTGATCGCCTGCTGTGCGAAAACGCACAGCAGCGCTCAGGAATGAATCAGGCCTTATGTTTTGACCATTGTGTCAATCTTTACTAGAGATGAGCAGGTTCGGTTCTGAGAACCGAACCCCCCCGAACTTCACGTCCTGAGCCCGGATCCGAGTCCGGCTCGGGGCTTCCAGCCAGACTCGGAAACCAGAACGAGGAAAAATGGCATCATCCCACTGTCGGATTCTCGCGGGTTTTGGATTCTATATAAGGAGCTGCGCGTCGCCGCCATTTTCACTCCAGTCCGGAAGAGTGTAGCGAGAGGACGTGTCTCTCTCCTCAGTGTCTGTCTGAATTAAGGTTCAAAAAGGGTTGAGATTACCTAAAGGATAAAAAAAAAGGGGCAGACTAGATGGGCCAAGTGGTTCTTATCTGCCGTCAAATTCTATGTTTCTATGTATGTTTCTATGTCTGTGCGGGAAAGTGGTGTGGCGACCTGCACTTATGTGTCATTCCAGTGCTGTCTTGTGCTGCATCAGTCCAGTGGTGGTGACTTGTGCTGCATCAGTCCAGTCACAGTGTTGTGTCCTGTGCTGCCATAACTCCAGTGCTGCTGTATAAGTCCAGTGCAGTGGTGCTGTGTTATGCTGCATCAATCCATTGGTGGTGTCCTGTGCTGCCATAAGTCCAGTGGTGGTGTCCTGTGCTGCCATAAGTCCAGTGCAGTGGTGGTGTCCTGTGCTGCCATAAGTCCAGTGGTAGTGTCCTGTGCTGCCATAAGTCCAGTGCTGCTGCCGTATAAGTCCAGGGGTACTGTCGTATAAGTCCAGTCCAGTGGTACTGCCGTATAAGTCCAATGGTACTGCGGTATAAGTCCAGTGCTACTGTCGTATAAGTCCAGTGCTACTGTCGTATAAGTCCAGTGATACTGCCGTATAAGTCCAGTGGTACTGCCATATAAGTCCAGTGGTACTGCCATATAAGTCCAGTCCAGTGGTACTGCCGTATAAGTCCAGTCCAGTGGTACTGCCGTATAAGTCCAATGGTACTGTCGTATAAGTCCAGTGCTACTGTCGTATAAGTCCAGAGCTACTGTCGTATAAGTCCAGTGATACTGCCGTATAAGTCCAGTGGTACTGCCATATAAGTCCAGTGGTATTGCCATGTAAGTCCAGTCCAGTGGTACTGCCGTATAAGTCCAGTCCAGTGGTACTGCCGTATAAGTCAAGTGGTACTGCCGTATAAGTCCCGTGATACTGCCGTATAAGTCCAGTAGTACTGCCGTATAAGTCCAGTGGTACTGTCGTATAAGTCCAGTCCAGTGGTACTGCCGTATAAGTCCAGTCCAGTGGTACTGCTGTATAAGTCAAGTGGTACTGCCGTATAAGTCCAGTGATACTGCCGTATAAGTCCAGTAGTACTGCTGTATAAGTCCAGTGGTACTGACGAAATAAGTCCAGTGGTACTGCCGTATAAGTCCAGTGGTACTGTCGTATAAGTCCAGTCCAGTGGTACTGCCATATAAGTCCATTGGTACTGCCGTATAAGTCCAGTGATACTGCCAAGTCCAGTGATACTGCCGTATAAGTCCAATGGTACTGCTGTATAAGTCCAGTGGTACTGCTGTATAAGTCCAGTCCAGTGATACTGCCGTATAAGTCCAGTGATACTGCCGTATAAGTCCAGTGATACTGCCGTATAAGTCCAGTGGTACTGCCGTATAAGTCCAGTGGTACTGCCGTATAAGTCCAGTGGTACTGCCGTATAAGTCCAGTGTACTTCTGTATAAGTCCAGTCTAATGGTACTGCCGTATAAGTCCAGTCCAGTGGTACTGCCGTATAAGTCCAGTCCAGTCCAGTCCAGTGGTACTGCCGTTTAAGTCCTGTGATACTGCTGTATAAGTACAGTGATACTGCCGTATAAGTCCAATGTACTGCCACATAAGTCCAGTGATACTGCCACATAAGTCCAGTGATACTGCCTCATAAGTCCAGTGATACTGCCGTATAAGTCCAGTAATACTGCCGTATAAGTCCAGTCTAATGGTACTGCCGTATAAGTCCAGTGGTACTGCCATATAAGTACAGGGTTACTGCTGTATAAGTCCAGTCCAGTGGTACTGCCGTACAAGTCCATTGGTACTGCTGTATAAGTCCAGTGATACTGTCATATAAGTCCAGTGTCCTGCTGTATAAGGCCAGTCTAATGGTACTGCCGTATAAGTCCAGGGGTACTGCTGTATAAATCCAGTCTAATGCTACTGCTGTATAAGTCCAGTGATACTGCCGTATAAGTCCTCTGGTACTGCCGTATAAGTCCAGTGGTACTGCCATATAAGTCTAGTGATACTGTCATATAAGTCCAGTGATACTAACGTATAAGTCCAGTGGTACTGCCGTATAAGTCCAGTGGTACTGCTGTATAAGTCCAGTGGTACTGCCGTATAAGTCCAGTGATACTGCCGTATAAGTCCAGTGATACTGCCATATAAGTCCAGTGATACTACCGTATAAGTCCAGTGGTACTGCCGTATAAATCCAGTGGCACTGTCGTATAAGTCCAGTAATACTGCCGTATAAGTCCAGTATAATGATACTGCCGTATACGTCTAGTGGTACTGCCGTATAAGTCCAGTCTAATGGTACTGCCGTATAAGTCCAGTGGTACTGCTGTATAAGACCAGGGTTATTGCCGTATAAGTCCTGTCCAGTGGTGCTGCCATATAAGTTCAGTGGTACTGTCCTGTGCTGTCTATTATTTACTCCAAATAAAGGGGTTATTAATATTTAATCCAAATAATCTTTACAGGGTTTGCCCTGTGTGGTGTTGGGGTACGCTCTCCTGTGCCGCATATTGTTATAGAACTCCAAAAAAATAATGAAGAACAAAAATTTGGAGGATAAAATAGGGAAAGATCAAGAAACACTTCCTCCTACTGCTGCTACTGCCGCTGCTGCTGTTGCTGCTGTGAGTTGATCGTCATCCCAAAGGGGAAGTCGGAAGACCACTTGTATTACTTCAACTAAGCAATTGACTGTCCAACAGTCCTTTGGAAGGAAGATGCAAGGAAGATGAAATATGACAGCAGTCATCCTGTTGCAAAATGGATAACTGAGGCCTTGACAGCTACGTTGGTGTTAGACGTGCATCCGGAATCCGCCATTAGTGCAGTGGGATTTAGTCGTTCCTAGGCAGGCTACGCTGTGTATTACCGGTTTCTGTAAGAGGCACACCGCTGACAACCTTTTACGGAAACTGAGGGACATCATCGCACAATGGCTTACCCCACTTAGACTCTCCTAGGGATTTGTGATATTGGACAACGCCACCAATATTGTGCGTGCATTACATTTGGGCAAATTCCAGCACATCCCATGTTTTGCAAATACAATTAATTTGGTGGTGCAGAGTTTTTTGAAAAATGATAGGGGCGTGCAGGAGATGCTGTCGGTGGCCCGAAAAATTGTGGGTCACTCTCGACATTCAGCCACTGCGTGCGACTCCTAGATGGGCCAGGTGTTTGTGCCGCACACTTGTGTTGCTTAGCTTAGTCATGCTTAGTCATACAGCTACCTCATTGCACCTTTTTTTTTTCTTTGCTTGATGTGCTGTTTGGGGCCTATGTTACTGCAGTGCCACTCCTAGATGGACCAGGTGTTTGTGCCGCACACTTGTGTCGCTTAGCTTAGCCATCCAGCTACCTCATTGCACCTTTTTTTCTTCTTTGCATGATGTGCTGTTTGGGGCCTATTTTTTAAATCTGCCATCCTGTCTGACATTGCAGTGCCACTTCTAGATGGACCAGGTGTTTGTGCCACCCAGTTGGGTCACTTAGCTTAGTCATCCAGCGACCTCGGTGCACCTCTTTTTCTTCTTTGCACTATGTGCTCTTTGGGGCCTAGTTTTTAAAAGTGCTATCCTGTCAGCCACTGCAGTGCCACTCCTAGATGGGCCAGGTGTTTGTGCCGCCCACTTGGGTCGCTTAGCTTAGTCATCCAGTGACCTTGGTGCAACCTTTTGGCCTAAAAACAATATTGTGAGGTTTGAGGTGTTCAGAATAGACTGGAAATGAGTGGAAATTAATGTTATTTTGGTTAATAATACCGTAGGATCAAAATTACCCCAAAATTCTATGATTTTAGCTGTTTTTATGTTTGTTTTTTTCAAAAATCATACAGATCCAAAACCAAAACCCCAAAGGGTGGTTTTAGCAAAACCAATCCAGATCCAAAACCCGAGCGAGGATCCAGATCCAAAACCAAAACATAAAACACGAAAAGTGCCCGCCGCATATCTCTAATCTTTACCTATGTAAAAACTTGCCAAACTAATCACAACAGGGCCATCTTTACAACAATCGGCAATCAATGTCACATGGAATAAAAATAATAATTCTAACAATAGAGAGTTAGAAAGTGTTAATCAGGCATAAGTCATAGTAGATGGGTAATTTCCTTCCTATATAACCTCCCAGAAAGCATTTTATGTCCATATGTACCAAGGAACCCACACCAACCCGTACCCTGTTCACGCTCTTTACACTACCCACTTATCTCCCACCTTTCGCTTATACAGAGCCCATCCCATCCACTAGAGCCATGGAGTCAAATGTGGACTGATGAGGTGCAGATAATTGCTGCTCTATCAGCATGACACCATACTTGATCAATTCTCTACCTTCTGTTATAGTCTGCCCCTCACCAAGCCCCTTCCACCCCCACTTAACATTGCCCTCTAACAGGTTCCTAAAGGTGGGTACACACTAGGTGACGTGCTCTATGAGTCGTCTAGTGTTTCCCTTCCCTGGCGGTCGGCAGCAGGGTGTACATACTGAGCGATATGATGACTATATCTCTCAGTGACGTCACGCAGTGGCTGGGCCATGCAGGCAGCTATCGGATGACAGTCCAAATTGAGCTGCCTGCACGGCCGACAGTGAGGGTCGTTAACGGCCCTCGGGGCCACACATCACTAGTCAGCTGCGGCATACACACTTGCCGAGAAAGTGAGCAATGTTGCTCAGGAAGGGTGAAAATGAGCGACGTTGCTCATTTTCTCGGCAAGTGTGTATGCACTTTAAAGTCTCACATTGCTCTTCCTTCTAGACTGGAAGCTGTCATGGGAATAGCCTGGCCGTTATACCTATTGACCCATGTCTTCATCACAGTGGATCACCTTTTTTGTACTCTTTCTATGTCAATTTTATACCATTGTGTACCTATCCAAACAACTACATTGAATGTCTTCAGTGAATTTTCAAAATAATTAGTTTGTTGTGATTTCTGCAATGTAGCAAATGTATCAGGTAATAATAACTATATATATATATATTTATATATAGTGTATATGAAACATATGCAATATAGTGTATATGCTATATATATATATACATATATATATAGTATATTCAGTAAGTTACAGCGACAGTAACACCATGCGTTGCTCAAATACAGTGGTATTGTTATGTAATAGTCTCTGAGTCAAAAAGACCAGTTTTTCAGAAGCGATAGTTTTCTCATACTGAAAAAAATTGTGAGAGAATACAATGAGAATTGAAAACTAAAAATTATCATTGCACAATTTCGTGATGTATATGCCCCATTGCGTGGTAGAATGTCAAGTAGGGCATAAATGAACTAGGGCACTACTGTAGGGCATAAATGAACTGGTGCTGGTAGAGGGCCAAATAAACAACCAGTGTAGAGAGAGGTGTCTCCCTAGAAAACATATAGCTATGGAGCCCACAAAGTTCTGGCTATGCCCCTGAATCACCCTAGTTAGGATTTATCAGTGCAAGATATGGTCTTCTGTTCAGCATATACACATTACCTCTCTGTAACAGCAAAAAGAGTTATGGAGATATTAAAACTACATTGCGAGGGCAACATGCAATCATTTTCAGGATTACCCAGAAGTATGTTCTCCTGTGAAGGAGTAACTATTGCATAGCATTTTCTAAATCATTAAAGTAAATAAATGTCTAAAATACTGTATAAAACATCTAATTAAATATCATCCATACTGTTCATTTTCTCCGCAGCAACTTGACCACTATTTTTGTTTAAATCTCAGCTACTTTCTGTTATATTTTCTCAGTAACTTTCTTTGAGTCTGTTTGAGGACTTCTGGCAATTCTCTTATCAGCCACACATTACATAAAAGACACAAAAGTCATTTGATTCCTTTCAGTCCTTCTATCTTTGAAGAAATCTTGAAATATAATGGCTTTTTTCCTACATACTGTAATATATAAACCCAAAGGAAAGAGAGTGAATATTTGAGAACCTTTTCATGTGGGGTGAGTTCCAGCTTGTAGGCATTATTCAGATTTTCTCCAGCATTTCACAGATGCTCACGTCTCATTTGGGAGTTATTGTACATCAGTTTTTTGGAGTGTAATGGGAAAGGCAAACTTAGTGTATTCTCAGTGTAATCACCTTCTTGTAAACTGTAAGCTCCTGAGACGAGTAAGGCACAATGCTTAGTAATGTTAAAGTCTGTCTGTCTGTCACCACAAATTAAGAGTGTAATACTACAGTAAAATAGTCATGCTGTCCCAGAACTTCTTATTTCTGACTATAATCAACTTTTTAGCATTATTGCATGCAAATGAGGCAGAAGAGGAAATACTAGAAAAGGCAAAAAGGCTACGTCATTGTACCTTTGTGAAGAAGAAGGTAAAGATCATTGCAAATTTTCATTTTGGTTAAATTAGACTGTTAGCACCTTGGGTCAAGGACTTGTGTGTTTGAAACTGCTCATTTATGCACATGTATTTACTTCCCTCTAATTTAAATTAGTCATTTCA
Source organism: Pseudophryne corroboree (assembly GCF_028390025.1). Lineage (NCBI taxonomy): Eukaryota > Metazoa > Chordata > Amphibia > Anura > Myobatrachidae > Pseudophryne > Pseudophryne corroboree. The sequence continues at coordinate 147,479,612 of NC_086450.1, forward strand.
CTGTATTTTATAAATGTTGCAACCTGCGTTCACCCAGTGACATTACATAAATAAACTACAGACAAGTAAAGTATACCTACCATTAGATTCAGCTTTAAGTAGGTTCACTGTTTCTCTCTCTCTCTCTATCTATCTATCTATCTATCTATCTATCTATCTATATATATATATATATATATATATACTTTCTTACTCTGTATCCTCCGAACGCTCTAGTTGGGAGAAGTATCAAATATTTCTAACAAATTGGCAGGAAAAAGATCCAGCTTATCTGATTATACAGCTGTCTCGGTGATGTACAGATGAGTCCATCTTCACCTCTTCTGCTAGCCGCAGCAATCGCGGGTGGATTGCCGCAAATAGCATACACACTATCCATAGATCACATGGATGTGTACGCTCCCACGGACGGGACACAGGCAGGGGCAGCTATTCACAATCATGATTAGTACGCGGGTGCGACCTGTTGGCGGGTCATAGGAAAAGCCTCACATCTGTAGAGTCCCAATAATTGGGTGGCACTCTGAGTCACCTGGAAGAGTGGGCAAGTCTCCCGGAGTTAGCCACCACCCACCCGCATCCATCCACCCACCCAATAATTCCGGGATTGAGTAGTGGGGGTGTGGCCATAATGACTTGCATCATTACACCCACCAGACCACCCGCTTTCCTGTGACATGCTGCCTGCTGAAATGACCCAGCTTCCCTCTCTCAGAGGGAGCAGCCAGGAAGTCTAAAAGTATGGCCCTGCACTGCCCGAGATATATGCACTCTTCTGAATATATAAAAAACGCTAAAGTTGAACTGTGCAGAAATGTAAATGTCACATCAAAGTAGAGCCTGATAAAACCTCCTAGTATGCTAAACAAAATATTGTTTTGGGGACCCTCCCTCTGTAAATACAAGAAAATGGTTTGGAGTCTTGTGTCACACATTGCGGGTCCTAGCACCACTTTACATGTCCAGTGGTGCTGCCTCACTGTAATACGTGTGTATCCCTGACCATCTGCAGTATAGCTGAGTACTGTATACACAGATGTAAACAAATAGTCTGGCTGCATGGTTGCTGCCATATGGGATTATGTCATATAACTTCTCAGTCCCACCAATTCTCAGCAGTCATGCTCGCATGGCCAACTCAGCCTATGATTTCTAACAGCATCTTATTTAAACCTTGTCTGGTGTTCATCCCATTGCCAGAACAATGTGTTTCCTTCCTGAGGATAGTTCTTGGCTCCAGGGCTCCAGTTGCATTTTGCACTGTTCCCATTTTGCACTTATACGATCTCCTAGTACTCTGCACCATCCTTGGCCAGAGTTCTGTGTGTTCCAGTCTCTGCAAGTACCTGGGTGCCTGTTGTCATCACCAGTGTGGGTTCCAGGTTTGTGCATCTGTGGCAGTTGAGAATCCTGAGTTCACAATTTCTGGTGTTTAGTTGCTGAGTTCTGAGTCCGGGTTCCAGTTAAAGGTCTAAGGTGAGGGTAGGTGCGCTGAAAGGGGGCGGGCATCGGAAACTCTTTACCCAGGTTGGAGCTGTTGGAGGGGTCTGGCAGGGGCCTGGGTCCCACTGCCTCCCCCCCTTCCCCATTGCAGTCAGTGGCACTTTGGGAAGGGAGAAAGAGACACTGACTGCTGCTGCAGAAGCCTCTCTCCCCAGCCCTGCTTGTGTGCTGGGCTGTGGAGAGAAGTAGCTGCTGCAGCAGCAGCCAGTCCTCTCTCTCCCGGCATGGGTGTATAAGTGAGTGATCTCACCTGACCACCTCCGCCCACTGGTTTGGACGTACTTTAAAGTATAGATTTTTTTTATTTCATCAAGGAGGGTGTCTAGCCACACCTCCTCTATTAGCCATGGCCCCTCCCTTTACCTGGGCCTGGCAAAGCTGTCGGCGCCCCTGGGTCAGGGTGAGGTTCCAGGGCTACTAAGCAGTTCTGAATTAGTTATTGCTGATTTCTACTCTAAATTCCTAATTCCAGGCCCAGTACTATATTGTTATGAGCTTCCAAAGCGAGGCTTCCTGAGTTCCCAGTAGCCATTTCCAACTCTGTGTGCCTGGGGTCTGGTCACAGAGTTGACAAACGGTTCCAGGTTTTCACATTTGCAGGGGACATGAGATAAATGGCCCAGGAGGTACTGGCTAATACCAGAGCCAGATTTACAAACAATATATGAGTCAGAGAGTTCATGTGGGCATTATACAAAAGTACAGCAGTATATACTGCTGGAAATTTGGTGAGAGTTGATCAGAGATGTGCAGAAAAGTAGTGCCTCCCCTGCCATATACTTTTTACTCCACAGTTTTTACTGTAAAAATGATAAGAATAATACAAGTAAGATATTTCTAATATATTCTTTGTATTTTTCATATATTTTATGTAGTCAAAACTCACCTGCCTCACCTCACTGCACATCACTGCCTCATGCTCGGCTCAGTGGGACCTACACACACTGTGGGAAATGGAAGGCGGGGCTTAGAAGTGAGCTCCAGCCTCCGGCTGCAGGGAACGAGCCACCAGGTTACCGTTGGTAACAAAATTTCAGCGGATGCTCAGCAAATGGAGCAGGCAATGGCAGGTGGTATAGCTTACCGGTAGCCAAATTTTTAATGGTAGGACGTACCCGAGCGCACCGCCCCCCTTGCAGCACTAATTTAAGGCCATGTAAACACCAGGACAGCAAAGTATGCCATTAAAAATGCAGCCAACAGAGATGGGGCTTTTTGTATCAGCGTGAGGGGACTCCTCTGAGGGGTGTGTGGGGAGACACAAGAGACAAAATGTTTTTCTCATTTCTGTTTGAATTTAAATGTTTAAACCTGACATATTGTGATTTTCCTTTGCGGAGTCCACTCATCATTTTACTAATTACTGTTAATAGTTAATACAGGTTTCCTGCTGTAACATTTTGTTATATTTAATTGACATTATCATTGTTCATACTGTTTTTCTTGGACATTGTCCACTGGTATTGTATTTCTGTAATGTATGTTTTAATAGACATGTGATGCTTCAAGAAATAAAAACACCTTAAAAAAAATGGAGGCATGTCATCTGTGTTTTGGGGAAGTGCTGAGGCCAGGATCTCCATCAGTAGACGGAGATTTCCTGGCCTCTTGGTCAGAGATGCGCGGCTGGCTTGCATGCAGGAGGACACTACTTTTACCAGCCGCCTCCTGCTGCATCACCATATTAGTGCATTGCTGCCGCTTTCAAGGAAGCAGCAGCTATGCTCACTCCATCCACACCTGAATTAGTCCCATTGCCTTTATTGTGATTTACTAGGGAATATATACTACTACAGTTTTTAAGTTAACAATTTATTCTGTATTAGTAACCAAGGGGACTATTCATTATCCCTTAATTTGTATTCTATTTCCACCTACTTATGTAGAAATGAAAGTTAATAAGAGAGATATCATGGATACTGTATATCCTGCTTACCTTTGAGCTCCGATCTGGCCCGGCGTCCCCATTATGGGGAACTAAATTCATGAAGTGGGAACCTACTGGCATCTTCAAATGGCAGTTGTTCCCAGACTCCGCTCCTTCCTAAAAGAAGAAGGTCCAGGTTGCGAAAATGGATCCCTCCGCCCTCCTTCCAACAGATCAGGATCTTCATACGCATGCATAATCAATTTCCGTATGTCCAGTTAGACTCAGTAGTGCAAAGTTTCACTGCTACAAAAATAGCAGTGATAGGGATCGTGGGGACAGCTGATATTCGGATCTTCTGCCTCCACAACGAGGCAATGTTGAACTGCTCCAGTGTTTTAGTATCCACCGCTGCTACTCAAAAGTTGTTGGATATTAAACTAGTACTGCCGAGTGCTTAATGTCTAGAGCACTAAAGAACATATCTGTCTATATATATAAGCATATAACGAGAGGCATGCTGATTTTATGAGGGCCATTACAAAAATGAGAATTTAAGCGTGCATTTCTGTATGTACAATGCAGATAAGTAGGTTGTATTGGGCCACTAGAGATGTTGGTTCAGGAAGTTGAAATGTGCTAAAAGTTTTGTGCTTACCTATTTTATATTGATCGAGAACCCACTGCTGGGAAGACCTAGTTCGGCCTAGTTTTGTAAATACAGAAGTATTATACTTTATATTTATGTATAGTGCAGCAATTACACTTTATCTCGCTAAAGAGCTCTCTTGGGCTGATTTATAAGAGCTCTTCCCTCAGCATATATCCAAATTAAATGTGAGAACCTTCGACAAAAAGAAATTGCTCTGAGGCCATAATTCAAAAGGATAAAAAAATCAATTCTCATTTCATTAAAAAAGAAAGTTTAGATTCGCAATTGCCTCCTATCTAATACTAAAAGCATTGATTTCACTGGTTTATATTGTAAACACATTTCATGCAACAATACAAATTGTCTTCTCTCTGTCTTCCCTATGTGATTGCATACTTAATGTGTTTCTGTCTGTAAAGATCATTGCATGGAAGACTGGCATGATCACAATGTCAGGTTTACTTGTGTGGAGCTGTTCGCAGAACAATGGTGGCTGAAGAAGGATTGGTACTGTCTGTGTGGTTCTATTGCTGATATGCGATGGTTCTATTTCTAATGACTTACATTGGCTTCCTATTTGTACATTGAAAGGCTGCCAATAATTGTCATATGACTATATTGGAACCCATGGGGCACAGCTAACATGGTAATAAATCATTTATTATTCAGATGCATTTACAGCAGTCCCATTATTTGCTTTCCAGATTAGCTGTTGAAGAGAATTGGCATTCTTTTTGTGGACAGACTGCAGTTTGACCATCAAAATAACACCTTGTGTAGGCATCTTAAGGAGCTTATTGATCAAGGTGTGTTAAAGCTCCTCTTCATTACAGTCCACAATAAATATCAGTACCAACTTTGTATATTGTTTATAGTTGTTATAAGAACCCTTTTTGTATTTAACTACATACTGCTCGTATAAAAGGGTGACAACAAATCACGACAAAAGTTAAATAAAATCCCACCAACAAAACAAACTAAAAAGTATCTGACAAATTAAAACTTTTTAAAATAAAATAAAAAAATAAATAAATACAAAGTTTTGTAAGTGACAGACCACCTAAATAGAATTTTGCCTGGTCAGAGGAACAGAACTGAATGTTGATGCTTTCACTGTGAAAAGCTGGCCATAAGTAATCGTGGGTGGATTAAATCCAAAAAAATTCTATTTCACACTCTGATAAGTAAGCTTCTAAGACAGCATTTCTGCAATAACAAATACATAGTACGTGTGTAGTCCTGAAAGCTGGTAGTTCTGGAGGCTAATCAAATGGGTAGTGGAGCCTAATCAATACAACCAGTCCCAAACTACTCCTAGGGATTCCCAACTGTGGGTTAGTTTTGCACTCCACAGAGCCCTGGATGTCACATACTGAATCAGAGTGTCACATAAGTCAGCATGGCTTATCCAGAGTCATTCTGTCTTCTTTAAAGATGTTTGTGGAACAGATAAAGTGTAGCTCTTATAGTGCCCATACCAGTGCTTAAAGTGGTCCTAGAGAGGTGGTGGAACTCACCCCCCTCCTCACGGCGCCAACGCAACAAAGGTATTGTGCGGCACGGTATTGTGTAGGCGCGCGCCGCAAAAAAAGGGGCATGGTCTCAAAAAAAGGGGCATTACACAATAGTAATAATGCCCACAGTAGTAGCACCCCATAATACACATAATGCCCACAGCAGTAGCGCCTCTTATACAATGCCCACAGTGGTAGGCCCCTTATATAGAGCCCATAGTAGTGGTGCCCTTTATGCAATGCCCGCAATAGCAGTGCCCCTTATGTCCCCAGGAGTGATGCCCCTTATGAAGTGCCCCCTTTACAATGCCCTCATTAGTAGTGCCCCCAGTAGTAATGCCATTAATGGTAATGCCCCTGTGTAATATTGCCCCCAGTAGTAATGTTGCCTGTAGTAATGCCCCCAGTAGGTAATGCCCCCAGTCGTTTAGCCCCTGTAGTTATGCCCCCTTGTAGTTTAGCCCCCAGTAGTAATGCCTCCAAGTAGTAATTCCCCCAGTAGTTTAGCCCCTGTAGTTATGCCCCCAGTAGTAATGCCCCTGTAGTTATGCCCCCAGTAGTTTGCCCCCAGTAGATGCCCCTCTGTAGTTTGCCCCCCCAGTAGTAATGCCCCCCTAGTAGTTTGCCCCCAGTAGATGCCCCTCTGTAGTTTGCCCCCCAGTAGTAATGCCCCCCTAGTAGTTTGCCCCCAGTAGATGCCCCTCTGTAGTTTTCCCCCCAGTAGTAATTCCCCCCAGTAGTTTGCCCCCAGTAGATGCCCCTCAAAAGTTTGCCCCCCAGTAGTAATGCCCTCCTGTAGTTTGCCCCAGTAGCTTGCCCCCTTGTAGTTTGCCCCCAGTAGTAATGTCCCCCAGTAGATGCCCCCAGTAGATGCCCCCAGTAGTAATTGCCCCAGTAGCTGCCCCCCAGTAGTAATGCCCCCAGTAGATGCCCCTCAGTAGTAATGCCCTCCTGTAGTTTGCCCCCAGTAGCTTGCCCCCCTTGTAGTTTGCCCCCAGTAGTAATGTCCCCCAGTAGATGCCCCCAGTAGTAATGCCCCCAGTAGTTTGCCCCCAGTAGATGCCCCTCAGTAGTAATGCCCTCCTGTAGTTTGCCCCCAGTAGCTTGCCTCCCTTGTAGTTTGCCCCCAGTAGTGATGTCTCCCAGTAGATGCCCCCCAGTAGTAATGCCCCCAGTAGATGCCCCTCAGTAGTTTGCCCCCAGTAGATGCCCCCCAGTAGTAATGCCCCCAGTAGTTTGCCCCCATAGTAATGCCCCCCCAGTTGCTTGCCCCAGTAGATGCCCCTCAGTAGTTTTCCCCCAGTAGATGCCCCCCAGTTGTAATGCCCCCAGTAGTTTGCCCCCGTATTATTGTCCCCCCAGTTGCTTTCCCCAAGTAGATGCCCCTCAGTAGTTTGCCCCCCAGTAGTAATGCCCAACCCTAGTAGATGTGCCGCTACACAAATTAAAAACAAACAAACACAAATCACCATACTTACCAAGCCCCGCTCCGTGTCTGGCCGCTGCAGTGTTCTGTGCGTCCGCTCCTCGGCACTATGGGAGAGACGTCATGACGTCTCTCCCATAGCGCGCACTGACTGAGCCGGAAGCCGGAGCTCAGTACTCAGCTCGTGCCTCCGGCTGCCGCTGTGCAGGTGTTAGGTTCCTGGTGCTCAGAACAAGGGAGATGTTGCGTAGTGAGTCCAGAGCACCAGAACGTGATGCTGAAATAAGGTGTGGTGTGGAAATAGCCCCTAGCACCCTACCTCCAATGTTTCACCCGTGTGGTCAGTTCACGCCTGAGTGACTATGGTTTCTTGGGCCCACGGCAGCCGTGTTTGATGGGCAGATTAGGTCTGCCCAACTCCGATGCCCCCAGGTCTTAGAGTGAGACAAGGCGTGAACCGAGACAGGATAATAACAAGGGGACCTCTAACTAAAGCAAACAGAAGGCTAGGGGCTACTAACAACCCTAAAACTAAATATATGTGCGGCACGCCGCCAAAGGAAAAGAACAACAAAGGAAATGCTGTCCACACGCCGACACAATACTGTTGTGTACCGGCGGTGACAGCATAAGCAGAACCCTCTGCAAAACACCAGTAACAAAATATAACCAAAGAATACTGCAGCCTAGGCCGACGGACGCGACAAAGCCGCTACTCACGGAACCGGTACAAATACTGGCAAACGGACAGGAACCCCCAATGTAGCCGACACAGACTCTCAGAACTGGAGGACAGGCAGAATCCCAAACGACAGACCGGTGGACACCAAGAAGCCAGATACTCGACCAGGCACAGACAAAGCCACAGGACTTCTGGACAGGAACGCTTCACGGCAGGACACGGGATCAGACACTGGAACCGACACTGGAAGCAGCTAGACAGACACTGCTAGACAGGAGCTCAGGAACTGGCAGGGACTAGCTCAGAACTCAAGAACTCTGGAACTCTGGAAATATCACCAGCGTCTGTGAATTGCACTGAGCCAGAATATAACAGAGTCTTAATTAATTGTGTCGTGCAGCTGCCCTGCTGCACAACTGAGAGGTGCAATCAACAGACAGGTGAGGCTGAACACATGGGAACAAGCTGCAATCACACAGACTCACCACCGGCAGCAAACAAGAGTCTTCTAAAACCAGAGCAACGGGAAATCCTGGCCTGCAAGACAACTATAAACATAGAATAGGAATGAACCACTACCTGTGGTTCATAATAGTACCCTCTCCTTAAGGGTGAGCTCCGAACACCCCATGACACCCACGGGGAACATAAACAGAAGTATAACATAAAATACATAACCAAAATGCAAAACAGGAATGAGCCACAGCCGTGGCTCATAACAGCAGGGAGATGGGCGTCCGCTGGTAACACAATCTCAGCAGGCGCCTGTCATCTCCCTGCTGCGGTGCCGGCAACACATGGGGTGAGGTGAGCTGGAGGAGGCGGAACTGTGTTCCGTCTCCAAGTGGAACTGATGGAACGCAGTTCCGCCCCGTTTTGGCTCACTTTAACCCCTGGCCCATACACTTGTGCGATGCCCTGCACCGGCAGTTCACGTGCGATGAAATCGCACCTGAACTGCCAAATTGATTACCATGCGATCATGCGATAGATCGCATGGTAATCACGTGAAGGGCACGTCACCACCGAATGGGAGCGGCCAAAGGGCGGGTGCCCATCTCAGTGCGATATATAGCATGTGTTTTTAAAAACACATGCGATTGCACTGCGATTCGATAAATATTAAGTGCAGCACATACTATCTTGAGACGTGAGATTCGACCGGCGTGCCCGCGCATCGCATCAAAAGGTACCTAAAATGTGCATACAATCCTTAGATTTCTCTCACAGATGCGGTCGAAATCGAAGGTTAGCACCGATTATCTCACAAGTGTGTGGGCACCATTACTGTAATCAGTTGCTGACAGGCTCTATATGGGCTCATCCACACAAATGTTTACTTTAGTTTTGCAAGTGGAACACATTGCAAAAACTGTGGGGGAGCTCACGTGCATGATCACATTTCCTCTGTTAGATATACAATACAAGCACTCACAGATGCTAATCACCGTAAGTATGCAAGTGTGATTGGCTGAAATCTAAATACTGCAACATTGCTGTCTTAAACTTAATATCCTCAACTGACTCCTTGGTTCAACGCTCTTCATTTAACACTATACAGTCAGAGGCAGAACTCTGGGAGGCAACGGAGTCATCTGCCGCCGGGCTCCTGCTCTGAAGGGAGGCACCTCTCCTCCCATTCTGTGACACCATTGAATTAAGTTAATTGATAGCTGCCGCTGTCTTTTCAGTGGCCGACTTCCTCACTGGTCCCTGCACCTTACAAATCACACCCACTTTATTATACTGAATATACACATTTTACAAGGGTCATACCCAGGATTAGAAACCACAACCTATTACACTGGATGTGGCACCTTACTGATGAAGCTGTTTGCTCCTGTATAGGAAATATGAGAATTCTAACTATATGAAGCTACTTCTCTGACAATTACACGTAACTTCATATAGTTAGAATTCTCATGCCTCCTCTACAGGAGCAAATGACTCCATCAGTAAAGTGTCTGCTGTTAGTGTAACAGGTCATGGGTTCCAATCCTGGGTATGACTGCTAAGAAATGTGTGATTTAAAATAAAGGACAATTAAATGTATAAATACAGTATATAATTATTTTTTCAAAACACTCCATATACACACACACACACACACACACACACACACACACACACACACACACGCACACATACATATATTTATCTTAATATAGGAAATAGGGGGGCACCAATATTTATCTTGCCTCCGGGCGACTGTGACGAACTTACGCCACTGTATACAGTACCTGCTATTCTGTAGTCCTGAACTTTACCATGTGTACTATGTGTGCAGACAGTATTTTTAAATAACATTAATTACACACAGCACTTGGTGTTAGCAAAACAGTACTTGCAAACAGATGGGTATCCTGTTTTAACAGCCAAGAGCAGATGGCCTTATTAGGTTGTAATAGAAAAAGTTAGAGCGAAGAATTGTTTGAAGAATGTTTTTAATTTACTGAATAAAACAAACACGAAGTGCAATTACTGGGCAGTAGCTGAAAATAATGACTCCTACTGACAATACACTCACCTTGGGGGAGATATACTAAGCCTGAAAAGTGATAAATATCACAGTGATAAAGCACCAGCCAATCGGCTCCTAACTGCCATGTTACAGGCTGTGTTTGAAAAATGACAGTTAGGAGCCGATTGGCTGGTGCTTTATCACTGTGATATTTATCACTTTTCAGGCTTTGTACATCTGGCTCCTTGTGTACATAATGCTTACATTAGTGATAGGGAAAGCAAGCATATGCACATACAGTATGTCTGTATGTCTGTCTGTCTGTTTATCTATAGAGATGGATGGAGGGATAGATAGATAGATAGATTGTTAGGGTCTCCTGCCCTGTGCTGCCACGTCGTCATGGCAACCGGGAGACAAGTACTAGCGGAGTAACCTGAGCGCAGCTGATACTCCAGTTCGGGTCTTTTGCTGTGCAGTGGTTATAGGCTCTGTGCACGGCAGGGGATCCGGTGCTGGTTTTTGTGCTCACAGTCTGTGAGGTCTGAGTGGGGCGTGGACAGCACCTGCTTTATAAGGCCTCTTTCCAGGTTAAGCAGATGCTGCTGAATCTTTGTTGGTTAGTCAGTTCCTGAAAGTTAGCCAGTACTGTGTAGCTTTGTATTTGTTTGTTGCTTACAGCAAATAGGCCTGGGGATTTGGTATTACACTCTGCCAATCCAGACCTAGCAGTAAGACTGGAGTCAGTCGTTTAGCTTGCTGGGGTTCTGTTACTACTCTGTGAACTTAGCAAGTTTGCGGCTGTATTCTAAGACTTGCCTGTCTAATCCTGTCTCACTGTGCTAGGTGTCAGGGGTCAGTTTAGTGGCAGTAAACTGAACCTGTGCACTGCAAGTGAGAATTAGGATTGTGGAGACTCTCCTTGTGTCTATCATTCCATCTCTGACCAAGGAGTTTACTGCCACACCCGTTGGTAACCCTTTAGGGTTTTGCTGTTGCCCTTAGCAACAGCATTTCGGGTTCTCTATGTATTAAAACACAACATCTTGCTTTTCCCATCTGAGCATTTCTAATACAAGGGAGATACCCAGTTCCTTAGCCTCTGGGCTTCTCTGTTCACTTTGTGTGTATTTTGTTACCCTATCACCTTCTGTGTACGTTATGTCATATTCCCCAGTCTGTCTGTGAGTCCATTTGTTGTGCATAACAGTTCTGACACCAGTACTTTCCTGCAGGCACTGCTGTACATAACATATTCAGCAGCCTAATACTCCTGTTGAAATTTTGTGGGAATATGGAGCATACCCCTCAAAATACGTTGCAACAGGTGGTCGATCAGGTGCAGGTCCTGACTCGACAATTTAATGATCTGTCCATTAAAATGCACACCTCCCAGGCTGCTGGCGGAGCTCCCGCAGCAGCAGCACCTGCAGGGGTTAAGGAGCCGAAAGTAAATCTCCCGGATCGTTTTTCTGGAGATCGCTCGCAGTTCTTTTGTTTCAAGGAGAGCTGCAAGCTATACTTCCGGCTTAGGCCTCAGTCTTCTGGGTCGGAGATTCAGCGGGTGGGCATAGTGATTTCCTTGCTACAAGGAGACCCACAGGTCTGGGCATATGGGTTGCAGCCTGACTGTCCGTCGCTTAAAAGTGTTGATGCTTTTTTTACGGCACTGGGCATGTTGTATGATGACCCTGACAAGACGGCCTCAGCCGAGGCTCAGATTTCGATCCTTAAGCAAGGGCGAAGGCCAGTTGAGGTTTACTGTACGGAGTTTCGGAGGTTGGCCCATGATACCCAGTGGAATGACCCAGCCCTGAGACACCAGTACCGAAGAGGTCTTTCTAACCAGATAAAGGACCAACTGGTACAATATCCCTTGCCTGATAGCTTGGATCAGCTCATGCAGTTATCCATCCGGGTGGATAGACGGCTGAGAGAGCGTAGGCTTGAAAGGGAGACTGAGATTTCCTTCCTTCCCAAGGGAACCTCAGACTCTGAGGAATTTTCCGAGGAGCCTATGCAGATTGGGGCTACCCGCCTCTCCTCGCGTGAGAAGACGCGGAGGAGACAGCAGGGGTTGTGTTTGTACTGTGGGAATAAAGGTCATGTGGTAGTATCATGCCCAGAAAAGCCGGAAAACTTCAGGGCCTGAGGGTGATGGGAAATATCCTGTCAGGCCAGAAGTCAGAATTTCCCAAGAAGACTTTTATCATTTCGGTGACCTTGAAGATCCTCGGTCAAACTGTCAAGACTGAGGCCTTTGTGGACAGTGGGGCCGACGGGGTTTTTATGGACCGCCAATTCGCCCTGAAACACTCTGTTCCCTTAGTACCCTTGGCATCGGAAATTGAGATTTGTGGGTTTAACGGGGAACCATTATCCCAAGGTAAAATTACCTCTTGCACTAGCCAGATTTCTTTGTTTATTGGAGCCACACACTCTGAAAAATTGTCCTTTTATGTGACTGTCTGTACTTTTGCCCCATTGGTGTTGGGGTTACCCTGGTTAAGGGCCCACAATCCTCAATTTGACTGGGTCTCTGGGGAGATTCTTAGTTGGGGTACTGATTGTTTCAGGAGTTGCTTGAGCCTTCCAGTCAGGCTCTCGCAGCTAAGTTTGCCAGGATTGCCAGGGTGTTATGCAGATTTTGCGGACGTGTTCTCCAAAAAAGTTGCAGAGGTACTACCTCCCCATCGCCCCTATGACTGTGCCATTGATTTGTTGCCAAATGCTAAGCTTCCCAAGAGCAGGTTGTACTCCCTGTCACGTCCTGAGACTCAGGCTATGGCAGAGTACATTCAGGAGAACTTGGCTAAGGGATTTATCAGACCTTCACAGTCTCCAGTTGGGTCGGGGTTCTTCTTCGTGGGTAAAAAGGACGGTTCGTTGCGACCCTGCATCGACTTCAGGGAATTGAACCGTATCACGATTAAAAACTCATACCCACTGCCTCTCATTTCGGTCTTGTTTGACCAGCTTCGTACTGCCACCATTTTTTCTAAGATTGACCTACGCGGTGCGTACAATCTAATCCGAATAAGAGAGGGGGATGAATGGAAGACTGCCTTTAATACCCACTCAGGGCATTATGAATATTTGGTGATGCCTTTTGGGCTCTGTAATGCCCCGGCAGTCTTCCAGGATTTCATGAATGATGTGCTCAGGGAATATTTGGATAGATTCTTAGTTGTATACTTAGATGACATCCTAATCTTCTCCAATTCCCTGGAGGAACATCGGAAGCATGTACGCTTAGTCCTCCAGAAACTCAGAGACCACCGGCTTGGGGCGAAGCTGGAGAAGTGCGAATTTGAAGTTCAGCAAATCGCATTTCTAGGATATATTATCTCCCCAGAAGGTTTCCAAATGGAGGGTTCCAAGGTACAGGCAGTCCGGGATTGGGTGCAACCCACTAGTTTGAAGGCGCTTCAGCGTTTCCTGGGCTTTGCGAATTTTTATAGACGATTTATCGCTGGATTTTCGTCTATAGTGGCGCCCTTGGTGGCACTCACTAAGAAAGGGGTGGATGTTGCTCACTGGTCTTGTGAGGCTAAAGCGGCTTTTGCCCGTCTCAAAAGGGCATTTGTTTCGGCCAAGGTGCTGCGACACCCAGATCCAGAGCGTCCTTTTGTGGTGGAGGTGGATGCCTCTGAGATGGGTATTGGGGCAGTGCTTTCTCAGATGGGAGTGTCTGATAATCGCCTTCATCCCTGTGCTTACTTTTCCCGTAAATTTTCGCCTGCCGAGATGAATTATGACGTGGGTAACCGGTAATTGTTGGCTATTAAGGATGCACTCGAGGAGTGGAGACACTGGCTTGAGGGGGCTAAGTTTGTGGTCTCAATTCTCACTGACCATAAGAATCTGGCATATTTAGAGTCAGCGAAGCGTCTCAATGCCAGGCAGGCACGATGGGCTTTGTTTTTTGCTCGCTTTAATTTTTTGATAACATATCGCCCTGGGTCAAAAAACATCAAGGCTGATGCGCTCTCGCGGAGTTTTGCTCCAATCCAGGAGACCACCGAGGAGCCGTTGCCCATTGTTTCCCCATCATGTATTAAAGTGGGCATTACCCAGGACCTCTTATCATTAGTCCTTAGAGCACAGGAGCAGGCTCCTCCAGACCTTCCGGTAGGTCTTTTGTTTGTGCCTCCTAGGTTAAGACAGCGAGTGTTCCTGGAATTCCATGCCAAGAAGTCGGCAGGTCACCCGGGTATTGCCAGAACTCGGGAGTTGCTATCTAGGGCGGTGTGGTGGCCCTCGGTGGCTAAGGATGTGGATCAGTGGGTTCGGGCATGTGACATCTGTGCCCGAAATAAGACTCCTAGAGGGGTTCCTGTTGGCCCATTACATCCACTCTCTATCTCATCTAAGCCATGGACCCACATTTCAATGGATTTTGTGGTGGACTTGCCCAAATCCTCGGGGATGACAGCCATCTGGGTTGTCGTTGACAGGTTTTCGAAGATGGCGCACTTCGTTCCACTGGTTGGGCTGCCATCGGCCAGACGCCTGTCTGAATTATTTATGCTGCATGTTGTGCGTCTCCACGGGTTGCCACTTGATGTGGTCTCTGACCGCGGATCCCAGTTTGTGGCCAAATTCTGGAGGGCATTTTGTTCCGATCTCCAGATTTCTGTCAGCTTGTCGTCAGGCTACCATCCGCAGTCTAATGGGCAGACTGAAAGGGTGAACCAGTCCTTGGAGCAGTTCCTCAGGTGTTATGTCTCCAAGTGTCAGACTGACTGGGTTGCTCATCTGTCCATGGCGGAGTTTGCCTATAACAACGCGGCTCACTCTGCTACAGGGATCTCTCCCTTCCTTTGTGTGTATGGGCATCATCCTAAGGCCAATTCTTTTGACCCCCTGGACTCCACGCCTGGTGGTTCCTCTGTGGTTTCGGTCCTTAGAGGTATTTGGCGGAAAGTGAAGAAAGCCCTTGTGTCTGTGTCATTAGTGACCAAAAGGGTTTTTGATAAGCGGAAAAGACCCTGCAGCTTCAAATTAGGAGACTTCGTCTGGTTGTCTACCAAGAATTTGAAGTTGAGACAGCCATCTCATAAGTTAGGCCCCCGGTTCATCGGCCCTTATAAGATCACCAGGGTTATCAATCCGGTGGCATTTCAGTTAGATCTGCCCCGTTCTTTGGGTATCAATAAAACATTTCATTGTTCCCTTTTAAAACGGGCGATTAGGAATCCTTCTTCCAGTGGAAGACCTTCCCCTCTTCTGATACGTGGCCAGAGGGAGTTTGTTGTTGAAAGGATTCTTGACTCCAAGGTGGTTCGGGGTCGGCTGTCATTTTTGGTGCACTGGAAGGGGTATGGCCCGGAGGAGCGGTCGTGGGTGCGCAGTTGTGATCTTCATGCCCCCAGACTGATACGCTCTTTCTTCTCGCAGTTCCCCGATAAACCCGGTGGTAGGGGTTCTTTGACCCCTCGTCAGAGGGGGGGTACTGTTAGGGTCTCCTGCCCTGTGCTGCCACGTCGTCATGGCAACCGGGAGACAAGTACTAGCGGAGTAACCTGAGCGCAGCTGATACTCCGGTTCGGGTCTTTTGCTGTGCAGTGGTTATAGGCTCTGTGCACGGCAGGGGATCCGGTGCTGGTTTTTGTGCTCACAGTCTGTGAGGTCTGAGTGGGGCGTGGACAGCACCTGCTTCATAAGGCCTCTTTCCAGGTTAAGCAGATGCTGCTGAATCTTTGTTGGTTAGTCAGTTCCTGAAAGTTAGCCAGTACTGTGTAGCTTTGTATTTGTTTGTTGCTTACTGCAAATAGGCCTGGGGATTTGGTATTACACTCTGCCAATCCAGACCTAGCAGTAAGACTGGAGTCAGTCGTTTAGCTTGCTGGGGTTCTGTTACTACTCTGTGAACTTAGCAAGTTTGCGGCTGTATTCTAAGACTTGCCTGTCTAATCCTGTCTCACTGTGCTAGGTGTCAGGGGTCAGTTTAGTGGCAGTAAACTGAACCTGTGCACTGCAAGTGAGAATTAGGATTGTGGAGACTCTCCTTGTGTCTATCATTCCATCTCTGACCAAGGAGTTTACTGCCACACCCGTTGGTAACCCTTTAGGGTTTTGCTGTTGCCCTTAGCAACAGCATTTCGGGTTCTCTATGTATTAAAACACAACATCTTGCTTTTCCCATCTGAGCATTTCTAATACAAGGGAGATACCCAGTTCCTTAGCCTCTGGGCTTCTCTGTTCACTTTGTGTGTATTTTGTTACCCTATCACCTTCTGTGTACGTTATGTCATATTCCCCAGTCTGTCTGTGAGTCCATTTGTTGTGCATAACAGTTCTGACACCAGTACTTTCCTGCAGGCACTGGTGTACATAACATAGATAGATAGATAGATACACATTACGGCAGATAGTCCCCCTTTTTACACAGTTCGGCAGCCAGTCCCCCTTCTTACACATTACGGCAGACAGAATAGATAGATAGATAGATAGATAGATAGATAAATATATATATATATGGAAAGCTGGAGAGATAAGGTTCGGCGCTCAGTGTTGCTAAAAAATGGTAAATTTAAAAGCCAAAAAATATATATATGTATAAAATTTATTTTATATGAAATTATTTTTTAATATATATGAGAGTAAAAAAAATTTTTTTACAAAGTACATAAAAACATAAAAGTATGAACCAAGTAAATATTACAAGGATAAGGAGATCAACTTAACTTAAAAAACAGCAGGGGATTAGTGCAGGAAACCCAACGCGTTTCGTCTCATCAGACTTCTTCAAAGGGTAGGGACATAATGAGCTTCCCTGTCTATTTATAGCCAGAGTACCTGGTAAAGGGGTTGTGACATCACTGGTGGTCACATGATGCAATTAAATATTGCAGGCTTTTAAAATGCTTTTTAGTGCAATGAAATTACATGAGCTAGACATTCAGATTCAAATACTCTACAGTCCATAAATACAGTAAATACGATATATTAGTGGCATTTCCGCCACACTTCCGGTGACGGGTGCCGAGTCTTCGTCACTTCCGCCCCACTTCCGGTCCGCGATTGTGCATGCTCCCGCGGCGTCTCACGGCTTTCAGGATGTTCTCTACGCTTGTGTCCACGGCTGTCCCCGGCAGGTGTCAGAGTGTACAGGAGGGTTCTGTCTCTAAGGACCTATGCGGCGGTGGCCATCTTTGCTGGGATTTAGTCCATTTGATTTCTATAATGTGGCGGCCATCTTTTGGTAGTTCTTTTGGATCCAGATAGTTTCCAGTTATACCCGTGTCCATGACAACGATACCATAAATAGAAAAAGAATAGATGGTAATATCCTGGCAACAGATGTTATTTTGCAAAACATTCAAGACGATTCTTTACATATATTTTTTATGTATATATGATCATCAGCAAGAACCATGAGAATAGTAATATATAATATATAACATGTATATCTCCCGTTTTTTTAAACAATAAATAAATAAAGTGCTGGTGCAATGTTAAATATAAGGCACTGTGTAAAAGGACCTCAGGGTAGAAGGTTTAAGAATATTAGAAGGTTAAAATTTTTTATATATATTAAATAGGAGTGCAAAGTGCAACATGGTAAGATATAAATAGCAGTGGGTTTTGAAATAATATATTTCATTATTATGTTTAAGAATAGTATAGGTGACAGTGCAAAGTGCGGATTGGATTAAAATGATGGAAAGTGCAGAGTTTTTCGTGGCCTATGGCGTTATTTTAAGGAGTGTTAATATTACAAACATAAGTTGGTATTAAACTGACGTCATTTATTAGACATTACAGTACCCAATCTTCCCAGGTAGTCCCCTTCCCTGGTACTGATCAGGCCCAAACACTGCTTAGCTTCCAAGATCGGACGAGATTGGGTGTACCAGTGTGGTTTGACTGTACGCGAAAAAGATTAGACATCATAATACCACGTGATTTATTGCTTTATTCTTAAATGTTTGGTGGGCAGTAATTAACTGAATCGTGAAGTGAGGGAAGTAAAAGGAAGAACAATAAAAGAATAAAAGAAACAATGGAGTATTTCTGGGACACTGCACCTCATAGAAAGGGTGCAATTTCGTATCCCTTATTCAGGCCAACTGGATGTAGAGTCTGCAACTGGAAAATCCAATACATTTCCCGTCTTGAAAGTTTGTTTCCAAGGTCTCCTCCTCTCTCGCCCAAGCAAACGTGTTCAATTGCCTTAAATGTAAGGTCCTCTGGATTGGAGTTATGTTTCCATGCAAAATGTCGAGAGACTGCGTGGCTAACAATCTTGTTCTTGATATTTCTTATATGTTCTTGGATCCGTATTTTGAGGGGTCTCTTCGTCTTTCCTACATACTTCATTTTGCAGGTGCACTCCAAAAGGTAAATCACGGATGATGTGTTACAGTTCATAAAGTCCTTTATAGTGTATTCCTTCTTATCCTCTGTATCGCTAAAAGTTTTCCTGTTCCGGTGTAAGTATTTACATATATTGCACTTTCCACATTTATAAGACCCCGTACATTTCAGCATAGGGGTGTTCCGGGTGGATTTTTCCTTCAGCATGCTAGGTGCAAGGAGGTCTTTGAGGTTTTTAGATTTTTTCAAAATTAGTTCTGGTTTGGGCGGTAAGATTTCTTTGAGCACTGGGTCCATTTAAAGGATTCCCCAATGAGATCTAAGGGAGTTTCTAAATACTTTTTCATGTTGACTATACGTAGTGATGAAGGCGATTCTTTCCTTCGTTTCATCCTTGGTTTTATATGTTAGTAGCTTTTCCCTATCCAAAACTCTTGTTTTTTCCAGTGCTTCATCTAAAAGGGGCTTCGGGTATCTTTTCTCTTCAAACCTCTTCCTGTAGATCTCTAATTGGTCTTCACAGTCCTTCGTACTTGTGCAGTTCCGTTTAATTCTTGAGAACTGAGAACTATATATATTTAAATAGAACATGTATGAACATGCTCTGGTGCGCTGTCTGCGAGTGTGTGGTGTGTGTGTGTGTGTGTGTGTGTGTGTGTGCTGGGAGGGGGGCTTTGCCATCAAT
The DNA here is from genome assembly GCF_028390025.1 of Pseudophryne corroboree. Classification (NCBI taxonomy): domain Eukaryota; kingdom Metazoa; phylum Chordata; class Amphibia; order Anura; family Myobatrachidae; genus Pseudophryne; species Pseudophryne corroboree. Next base: position 147,498,724 of record NC_086450.1, read on the forward strand.
AGTGGGGAACCCACAAGCTCTGTCACCCTGGGCCTCTACCTGCCTTAATCCGGCCCTCCTTGATATATCCGCCATCGAACCAGCTGTGAACCAATATAAAAAAAAGCTGACATTCTAAATTTTGGTGGAAAACAAAGCTGCCCAGTATTTCCCAGTATTTAATGATTATGGGCACCTCCTGCATGAATTACTGATCTTAGCTGCGTCCTGGAACACAGTATCAGAATATATGCGACACCATCGGCCATGGGTCAAGCAGCCCCTTCCAGTCATTATTTTTAGTCTAATGGAGACCATCAGCAGGCATTCTGCTGCTGTCTCCGTCATGTTTTTGATAGAGTCGGCAGGCACTAGGGCCATGCGCCTGCTGCCACCATACTTTTGTGACTGTAGGGGGCTAGCAGTGGGGAGCTGTGTGTGGAGATCCACTTTGGGGTCAGTGACCGGCGGGACTGAACTCTGCCAATAGGCAGGTGAGTGCGGGAGTGAGCTGTGGGCGGTGTGGCTGGGTCTTTGGCACTAATAATCTGCTGCTGTTACACTGAGTTCTGATCAAATCTACTGCTTTCCAATATATATATGTATATATATAATTATATATATATACAGATGGAGCCGCGCTCATCTGAGGCGGCTACATTGCAGGTGTGCACTCCCGGCGTGACTGGGCGATCCGTCTGACTGGTGCGCCCCCCGGACAGAGACACTCTCCCATTCTAGTGAATGGGGTGCGTCTCCGTCACGGGCACAAGCGGCCGTCCGGATGGAGATGCTGTAGTCGTTAGGCAGAGCCATGATTAGCATGGCTCCATCTGTATTTTATATATATATATATATATATATATATATACAGTGTATATAGCACTGTAAGCAGGTTATAGGTTTAAACACAGGCAGAGATCATATATTGCACTGGAGATGTGTGCAGAATGCAGATGGGTTTGGATTTGGCTCTGATTTGTTGTCCGGTTTTGGATTTGGATTTGCCAGACTGCTGTGACTGGTTTTGAATTTTGATTTTGATTTTTTTTCACTAAAATTTACAACAAAAAAAAGCTAAAAAATCATATAATTTGGGCCTTTTTTTATTCCTAGTGTAATATTAACCTCAATAACATTAATTTACACTAATTTCCATTCAATTTTGTCCACCTCACAGCTCACAATATTGTTTTCACAAATATTTGCCAAAGGCTGCATTAAGCTGGCTGGTTACTAAGCGACACAGCAGCTGCATACACACACGGCAGTTTATAGGACATCTATGAAACAGTTGTGCAGCGTACTGGAGTACGGTGCACAGAACAGTACAAACAATAAATCTATAAAAAAAATATTTTTTTTAACTCGCAGCTCAGTTCAAACTGAGTGGAGTCACAGGGCTTTGAACAAAGGGCACTAGGGTAAAGTGCAATGAACAGTACAAACAATAGTTCTATACAGTATATATATTTTTTCTGTTCTTGAAATTGCCGCTCAGTTCAAACTGCATGGAGTCACAGGGCTTATAGATGCACATGCAAATTTTTCTGTTTTTAACTTGTAGCTAGGTATAAACTGCGTGGATTACAGGGTGTATAGATGCACGTGAACAAAGCGCACTAAGGTACAGCACACCAAACAGTACAATTTACAGCCGAGTACAGCACATCGTGCAGCAGTGTACCCTGTTTACACAGTCACTTTATATACAGCACAGCCGCTTGTCAGTCCAGAGTCTATGCACAGCAAATACAGCAGAGTATAGGGCAGCATTCAGCAGTGTGCCCCCTATACACAGTCATTTTAGAGCATAGCCACTTGTGAGTCAGGAAACAACACAATACAGAAGAGCAGTGTCGGACTGGGACAAGAAGGGCCTACTGGAGGAATGCAGTGGGAGGGGCTTATGCTTAAGGGTGTGGCCAGGCAATAGCGGAGGTGTGGCCAACCACCACAGAGTCCCGGTTAACCAGTAGAGAGTGCATGGGCTGGGTCCCTTGATAAATATATATAGTAAACACTGCTTGTACGTGCATGGTTATGTAGAAGATTAATAACAGGAGGAGGTGGGCCCACAGGCAGTGGGGCCCACTGTTGGTTTGCCCTGTTCCCCTGTGGGCCAGTCCGATCTTGCAGAAGAGTACAGCGCAGCGTACAGCAGCATGCAACATAGTGCAATGGCGCTGAGTCCTGGCTGCGGCACCTTAAATAGAATCAAAGTCCCACAACAATCCGATGCAAGGAGGTTGACTTCGGTGCAGGATCCGAGTATGACAGGAACACCCGAGTCGTGGCATGGGTGGAATATGATCCCCGATTTATAGCATTCTGGATTCCTTAGAATCTGGACCGCTCATCTCTATGTGTGTGTATGTGTGTTATATTATTGCATGATGAAAGCCTTTTATGTATTTAAAAAACAACAACATTTTTTTCACAAGTGTGCCCCTTTCCCTCACCTTTTATATATGTGTCCACATAACACTGACTAATATGCCGCTGCCCATCCACCAATCCCTGCTCTGCGGGTCTGGGACTCAGGGTCGACACCACTTAGGTTGACACCAATTGGTCGACACACCATAGGTTGACACCTGAAGTAGGTCGACATGGACAATAGGTCGAATTGAACAAGGTCGACATGGAAAAAGGTCAACATGAGTTTTTTATTATTATTTTTTTGTGTCATTTTCTCAGTAATGTGACCAGGAAGCCCAATTAGTGCACCGTGTCCGCTTGCATGGCGAGCGAACTTCAGGCAAGGTGCCTCACTGCGCTCGGCACAGGTTACCATTCCCAATTATAGTCCACGTGTATTGTAAAGTATGAAAAAGTTAAAAAATTAATTTAAAAAAAAAAACCTAATGTCGACTTTTTTCCATGTCAACCTTGTTCATGTCGACCTATTTCAGGTGTCGACCTAAGGTGTGTCGACCAGTTGGTGTCGGCCTGGATTCCGGATACCCTGCTCCACGCTACCAGTCCCTCAGACTAAAGTGAGCAGCTCAACAGCTGAGGCTGAGCTGCTGTCTGAGTGTACGGTGATAGTCTGGCCAGATTGAGAGGAAGGGCCATGATTCCCTCTCCTCTCAGCTCCTCCCTCTGTTGCTTCGACCCCGGTTTCCTCTCTACTTGGGCTATCATTACTGGCGACACTGGGGATCTGACGTCACAATCTCATGACCTCCCCGGCGTAAAACCCAAGGACGAGTCATGGTGCAGCTCTGGGCCCAGGTAAATAAATTAATTCACTGCCTCTCTCTGTCATTCATTCCCTGTCACCCTCTCCTTGATGTCTCCCACGACCTCTTTCCATCACATTCACCATAACCCATTGCCTGTCACTCTCTGCCTATCACCCACAGCCTGTCACCCTATCCCTGTTCTGTGAGGCCACACCCCTTGCAGTGGGGCCACACCCCATTTCTGAAGTGTACCAAATGTTCCTACCACTCCTACCCCCCTGCCTTCCCTATCATGCTGCTCCCTGTCATTTTATTCTGGATCTGCCTCTGTATATATATATATATATATATATATATACTGTATATATATACCAGTTGTTATAGTATCAGATGTCTCACCAAAGTGTTAGTTTATTAATATCATATGGTACCATATCATGTACAGTCTATTAAAGATAGACTTTAGTATATCAAGTATATCAATGCAAGTGTACTGTATATTAATACGTAAGCTCACTTGTGGACCTCCAGTTCTCATTCCAGCCACACTAAGGGCCAGATATACTAAGCCTGGAAAAGTTATAAATTGGGCCTGTAACATGGCAGTTAGCAACTAGTAAGCAGGAGATTAGCTGGCAGCTAGCAGCAGCTCCAAGGATTGCACAGTAGACAGGTTATCAGATGATTGCAGAGGTATCCATTGACTTGGGTATTAGTGTGTGGTCTAGTGCAGCAATTTAGAAATGCTTGGAGTCAGATTACCGTGGTAGAGAAGTCATACATGTAGAGAGCAGCAATGCATTTCGGGCACATTTGTGGCCTGTATCAAGGTGAATTCAGCTACGGATACTATACATGAATCTTTTATTACTGCTGGGATATTACAGTATGTGTGTATATGAGATATACTTATATAATTTTTATGTATGAATAAATACATTTTAAATATACTATACTATTGAATTTATTGTCTCAGCAAGACACAGCAGTGCGGTTTCTAATTTTTTTCCCAACATACTGTCATGCAATGTAGCTATTAACATTTGGGAACTCCCAATAGTCCATGATTTTACTTCACTGGAAGCATGGGATATTACGTCAGTCAAGGGCAGTACAATGTATTTCTGAGCCCCATAGCAAAATGTGTGTATGGTCCAGCGATGCCTCTCTAGCCTAAGATCTGCTTTTCTCTCAGAAGATCAAACCAGAAGGCTTCTTATGAGCATGTGCAGCCTGGCCAATTACAGCCGCAACCCATGTGCCCACTGTGGTTCTGCCACTGATGTCATACTACACCCTAGTCACAGATATGTCAATAGAGGTAGCTTCAGTAAGCTGCAGGATGCGAGGAGTTGTCTGCTTCAAGTACATGGGGAAACGTAAACATTTTTGCTAATGAAAGCACAAATGCTAAGTTATGTTCCTACCTTCAGAGCACAAAGAACAAAGTTTCACTCCACACACCAATCCTTGAAGGATACTACTCCCTTCCAATACAGCCCGGCATTTCACACTATCACTCTTCAGAAATTTATGTAAGCATATTACTTTAGCCATCATTTCCCTCTCACTGCCCACTAATGCTATATTTCAGTATATACTGTACTGTAGTATATAAAGACTTGTAAACATTACTATAAATCATCAATAACAAGCATTTTCCTATATTCCTGTATTATACACTAGTAAAGGTAGATGAAGATAATGCCGGATGCCCTGAGTAATCCTCATCCTGGACTGACGTGTTTGGGTGATGTGGCTGTTGGGTATGGTAATTAATAGTAAGCAACCTATACTAACAAACTATTGTCAACCAATCACAGACACCTTTATGGTTGCTCAACGTGCTATGACAGTAGCCGTGGCCTTACAACTATAGGGAGCTTCCATGAGACTGACAGAGTGAGAAACTTCACTGCTCCTGCATACGGCTTCGATGGGGAGGCAGACCGCACAGCTAAGGAGAAGTTTTCATTGTTTGTAGGGAATTTTCCTAATCTGCTTCCCCTGTAGGAGAACATTCAGACACTTGTTTCTGTTATTACTTAAGCCATTTAAGTTATACTTTTGACTCTTGTATACAGTCTTCAACATTGGTTCTCCTGTGTAAAAAAAATTATATTCTATGGACACCATCTAGCTTCAACCAAGCTCTGGTGGACATGCATACATTAGTCCACCACATACATTATCTTAACCAAGTGTGCTACTGATGTTTAAAGAGCAACCCTTTTTATTACAGTCTCGTCCTTTAGCCACACCTACCAAACTAACACACTATAGGTGACCAATAACCTGCACTGTTTGTCCAGGACCCTGAGATAACAGGTGTCTATTATTAATATTTACCTTCTAGTTGCTAAAATGACCCCTCACCAAGAAGAGGAAACTTTGACACACCCAATTCAGAACAAATTGCAGTATAAGTACTAGGAATAATGGCTACCTTCCATAATATCAAACAAATGCAGCAGTTGGTATTAAGTTAATGTGTGACAATACAGTTGTACATTGTATTCAATTAGGGCCCTTTTTTCACCTAGGCGAAAAAACGGAATTTTCGCTATTTTTTAGGGCGAATGGGGATTCACCCTATTCAATAGCAGGAGCAAAAAACAGGTCGATCGGTGAATCCACTTGTTTTCGCACCAATGCTGGCAAAAACGCGGGCCTTTTTCACCTATTTTGAGGCATTTTTTGCCAATGCATTATTGTTGAAAAAAGAGTGAAAAGGCATTGGCGAAAATAACTTAAAAACGGGCAACAATGGCACTCAATTGATTACGCATTGGGGTGAATTCAATAGCTCCAAAATGATTGGAGCTAATTGAATACCCCTCCCCATGTATCATCATGCAATTGATTTCTTTTGTGTGAAAGCTGCTATTTTCTTGTTTGAAAAGCTCAGTCTCTGAACATTTCTGTTACAACATATCTATTTTGGAAAACAGAGTTTTACACAGTATCGTAGTAAAAGCAGCAGATAACTACTAATTGTATTGCTAAAGCTTGTGTGATCCACTCTAAGTACACTTGCTGTTTACAAGTATGTAGTCCCCATGAACACTGTATGCAGCACTTTAATCTTGAAGACATAAAGCAATTCCAGAGTTCTTTTCTACAGTTACAGACGCTGCATTTGCAGTACCTTATCAGGATATAGATGTTCATGAGAAGTCACTAACAGTTTTGAAGCTTTTGCATGTAACAGAGAAAAAAATACTTAGAAAATGTATTTATAATGATAGCCTTAGGAGGCTACTACAGTACATGCTGCAATTTTGATGGCCAGTAATGTCTAATTGATTGTAAATCACAGTGCGAATGGACCCAGAAGTAAGACCACCAGCCACCATCTGAGGGGCAGCCATTACGGGTTCAGTATGATTTACCGACGGACACAATACTGATGGTCATAATCCCGACAGCCATTAACCGACAGTCAAAATACAGACACGGACAAAATACCGACATTCATTGTGCTGACATGTTCAAAATGCCGACATAGTCAGAATACCGACATTTGAAATGCTGACGTCAAAATACTGACATGAGTTTTTCTGGGTGTTTTTTGTCAATGTCGCCATAGGTCGACGTGGACACTGTGCAAGTGTTCCGCGTCTCCTCACATGGCTTGCGGCTTTGAGTATGGTGCCTCGCTGTGCTCGGCACACTATTGTATTCTCTCTCCAGGTTCACTGGGATGGTAAAGTATGAACAAGTCGGTTTTTGGGCAAAAATTCCTGAAAAATGCATGTCGGCATCTTGACTATGTCGGCATTTCAAATGTCGGTATCATGTCTATGTCGGCATTTTGAACATGTTGGCATAATGAATGTCGGTATTTTATCCATGTCAGTATTTTGCCTGTCGGTCAATGGCTGTTGGGATTATGACCGTCGGTATTGTGTCTGTCGGTAAATCAACTGCTACCTGCCATTACAGTGGGCTGAATGTACAGTAACTATTGAGCAACTATCCTGTTGTGTTTGTAGCCAAGTACTCACTATAATAGTCCTAGTTCTTAACAGGAGTTTAATGAATATTCCGTAGTACAATGTTTCATTACTCTTTCCCTACAAATTATTTATTGTATACAATTCATTGGAACAAACAGCAAACATTTCACCACAATTTAATTTTATGTTTTGTAAATAACATACATGAGTTTGAATAATAGAAGACTGGACCCTTTTGCAGCTATTGATCTCAAGCATGCTCCCAGACAACCCTACATACACTATATTTTGCATACATCTGTTTGTTATGCTATTTTGTCAATTTGTTCAGCACATATGCAGTCTCATTGACATATTCTTCTGGAATATTTTCCAATTCTTTATTAACTGAAGTCACTTCTTTGTCTAACAACTAACTGCGACCTTGAGAGGAGCTGAAATACACAAATATGAAAAATGACTAAGCTGTAGAAAGTCACATAGACTGAGTTGAGATAAGGCTCATAGCAGCAAACAATGACGGATCTCTCGCTGCTAATAATTGTGAACATTCAGAATGTAAAAGTTTTATTTTGTAGCAAGTTATCAGTTCACCTCATACTTGCCTACCTGACCCTCTCCATGAGGGAGAAAATGCTCTGTTCCTGGACTTTCCTGGTAATGTATGATTGCCATCACCTGTGGTGAAACACCTTTCTTATCAATTAACTAGCTCACCACAGGTGATGGCAATCATACATTACCAGGAAAGTCCAGGAACAGAGCATTTTCTCCCTAATGGAGAGGGTCAGGTAGGCAACTATGGTTCACCTATCACCACTATTCTTTTTTGTAACTTAATATTATCATCTAATTAACCAGCCAGGATCACTTTAGAATCAGCAAAAGTGTTTGGTGCCATAAAATGTCTTTTCTATTTTAAAGGGACAAGTCATTATAAAAATAAACCTTAGGATTAATTTAAAGCACAGGTTCTCAAACCCGGTCCTCAGGACCCCACACGGTGCATGTTTTGCAGGTCTCCTCACAGAATCAAAAGTGAAATAATTAGCTCCACCTGTGGACCTTTTAAAATGTGTCAGTGAGTAATGAATACACCTGCGCACCTGCTGGGTTACCTGCAAAACATGCAATGTGTGGGGTCCTGAGGACCGAGTTTGAGAACCCCTGATTTAAAGTATGTAACTGAGACTGGTTAGTACAGTGTTTCCCAACCACGGTCCTCAAGGCACACCAACAGTGCAGGTTTTAGTGATAACCATGTTTGAACACAAATTGTTCAATCAAAATAACTGAGGTACTAATTAAATCACCTGTGATCAGGTATGGTTATCCTTAAAACCAGAACTGTTAGTGTGCCTTGAGGACCGTGGTTGGGAAACACTGGGTTAGTAGGACAGTGGTTCTCAAACTCGGTCCTCAGGACCCCACACAGTGCATGTTTTGCAGGTAACCCAACAAGTGCACAGGTGTATTAATTACTCACTGACACATTTTAGAAGGTCCACAGGTGAAGCTAATTATTTCACTTGTGATTCTGTGAGGAGACCTGCAAAACATGCACTGTGTGGGGTCCTGAGGACTGAGTTTGAGAACCTGTGTAGTAGGATTAAGAGTTTATGTGTGGCAACAGCATACTTGCCTACCTGACCCTCTCCATGAGGGAGAAAATGCTCTGTTCCTGGACTTTCCTGGTAATGTATGATTGCCATCACCTGTGATGAAACACCTTTCTTATCAATTAACTAGCTCACCACAGGTGATGGCAATCATACATTACCAGGAAAGTCCAGGAACAGAGCATTTTCTCCCTCATGGAGAGGGTCAGGAAGGCAAGTATGGGCAACAGTATATAAATATATAAGAATAGAGTATACTAATATTGATTTTGGAAGTTTCCTATTGTATTATTAACAGCTGATGAATATTTATCTTTTCCAGGTGCATGGGGTCAGTGCATTGGAGAATGTGGGCCAGGTGGCCTCCAGAGCCGATCGGTGTGGTGCGTACATAGTGAAACTTGGGTTACCCATATCTCAAACTGTGAATCACAGGACGAGCCAGCAAGCCAAAGGAACTGCTTTAAAATCTGCGACTGGCACCGTGATCTATTTCAGTGGGAGGTTACAGAATGGGACACATGTGTTCTTGTGCCTTATTCCAACAATGAGGTTAAGACAAGAAGCACAGAATGTGTTACTGCCCAGCGTGGTCTACAGCAAAGACAAGTGAATTGTGTCCACAAGGCCAACAGATCCATTACACTTGTTGAAATCTGTGAGCATTTTACCCCACAGCCACCAACAGAACAAGCTTGTCTAGTTCCTTGCCCACTGGATTGTATTGTATCTGAATTCTCACCATGGTCCACATGCAGTAAAAACTGTGGGAACCATCTCCAATACATAACTCGTTCAGTAATTTCTGCACCTTTATATGGTGGCTCAGACTGTCCTAACCTTACAGAATGGAGGACTTGTCCATTTCACAGTTTGTGCTCTTTTGGAGAAGAAGAATATACATACAGCCTCAAAGTTGGACCATGGAGTGAGTGCAGACTGCCTCATGTAAAAGAAATCAATTTGAGTGGAAGAACCATGTTGGATTTTGGCTCTGATTCTGGGGAAAGAAGTATATTTAGACAGACAGGACCTAAGTCACTAGAGGACTCTGGCATGCGGGACTTGGAAATTGGTTACCAAACACGGCAAGTGCAGTGTATGCAAAGTGATGGAAAGAATGCTCTTCTGAGGTAAGAATTATTTCCAACTTAAACATATGTATTCATTCACAATTTTCGCAAATTAAACATGGGCACTTTTGGCCATGCTCACTTCTGATCCACCCTGCCATGCCAGAATGTCTATTAGCTACACTCCCAAATAATTAAGTCAGTCCCAGAATCACAACAGGATTTTTTTGAGGGGTTTGAATATATGCCTTATAGCTGGGGTTTAGGACCATTTACTAGAAATCCATACTTCTGACTCTAATCTATCTTATCTATTGCTCTCTCCTCTTGAATCTTTCTTGCTAATGTAACCTCACATTTTGTCTTCCAACATTGCTGGGTGATCATATCATACAACCCATTAAGACCCTAGCAATCTGGTGGACCATTATGCAACAGGTACCATCTATCCTTGTGTATCAATGCCTATTTCCCTATAGATTGTAAGCTTGTGAGCAGGGCCTTCCTACCTCTATGTCTGTCTGTCTTTCCCCAGTTTTGTTCTATAACTGTTGTTCTAATTGTAAAGCGCAACGGAATATGCTGCGCTATATAAGAAACTGCTAATAAATAATAAATAAATGTCACCTGTATGCAGTAAGTGCAGATGAATCCTCTGCATCTAGAGACGCATGGGACAGAGAGAGAGAGAGAGAGAGAGAGAGTGAGAGAGAAACACACATGGGGCAGAGAGAAAGAGAGAGATCTGGGGCAGAGAGAGAGAGAGAGAAGTGGAGCAGAGAGAGACATGGGGTAGAGAGAGAAGTTGGGCAGATAGAGAGAGACCTGGAGCAGAGAGAGAGAGAAGTGGAGCAAAGAGAGAGACCTGGGGTAGAGAGAGACCTGGGGCAGAGAGCAAGAGAGACCTGAGGCAGAGATAGAGAGACCTGGGACAGAGAGAGAGAGAGGCCTGGGGCAGAGAGAGAGAGAGAACTGTGGCAGAAACGGAGAGAGTGAGACTTAGGGTAGAGCAAGAGTGAGACCTGGGGCAGAGAGACAGAGACCTGGGGCAGAGAGAATGAGACCTGGGGCAGAAAGAGATACCTGGAACAGAGAGAGAGATAGAGAGACCTGGGGCAGGGAGAGAGAGACTTAGGGCAGAGAGAGAGAAACCTGGGGTAGAGAGACCTTTAGCACAGAGAGAGACCTTTGGCAGAGAGACATGGGGCAGAGAGAGAGAGAGAGAGAGAGATCTGGGGCAGAAACAGAAAGAGAAAACAGGATTTTATAAACCTACCGGTAAATCCTTTTCTTGTAGTCCGTAGAGGATGTTGGGGTCCATTTAGTACCATGGGGTATAGACAGGTCCACTAGAAGCCACTGGCACTTTAAGAGTTTAATAGTGTGGGCTGGCCCCTCCCTCTATGCCCCTTCTACCAGACTCAGTCTAGAAACTGTGCCCGAGAAGACGGACATACTTCGAGAGAAGGAAATACACAGATAGTGGTGAGATTCACACCAGCTCACACAGAACAAAAGGAAAGCCCAAGCTAACCAAAGTGAAATGATTCAGCAACGGTGGAACTAACAATACTTAACCAAGTAACTGTGCAGGAAACACGAAGCACTGGGCGGGCGCCCAGCATCCTCTACGGACTATGAGAAAAGGATTTACCGGTAGGTATATAAAATCCTGTTTTCTCTTACGTCCTAGAGGATGCTGGGGTCCACATTAGTACCATGGGGATGTACCAAAGCTCCCAGTACGGGAGGGAGAGTGCTGAGGTTCCTGCAGAACAGATTGACCAACTTTAGGTCCTCAGAGGCCAAAGTATTGAACTTGTAGAACTTAGCAAACGTGTTCGACCCTGACCAAGTAGCTGCTCGGCAAAGCAGAAGAGCCGAGACACCACGGGCAGCTGCCCAGGAAGAACCTACTTTACGTGTAGAGTGAGCCTGAGCAGATTTTGGAATCGGCAATCCTAACGTAGGATAAGCATGCCGGATAGTAAGTCTGATCCAGCGAGAAATTGTCTGCTTAAAAGCAGGACACCCAATCTTGTTGTGATCATAAAGGACGAACAGTGCGTCCGACTTCCTATGATGAGTAGTTCTCTTCACATATATTTTCAAAGCCCGCACAACATCCATGGACTTTGAGGTAATCGAGGTGTCAGTAGCCACTGGCACCACAATAGGTTGGTTAATATGAAAAGCCGATACAACTTTTGGAAGAAAGTGTTGACGCGTTCTGAGCTCAGCTCTATCCTCATGGAAAATCAAGTAGGGGCTCTTGTGCGACAATTCTGACACACGTCTTGCAGATGCTAATGCTAACAGTGTGACCGCCTTCCAAGTAAGAAACTTTACGTCCACCTCCTGTAAAGGTTCGAACCAATCTGATTGCAGGAACTTTTCATATCAACCAACCTATTGTAGTGCCAGTGGCTACTGACTCCTCCATTACTTCAAAATCCTTGGATGATGTAAGGGCTTTGAAGATTTATATGAACAGGACTTCTCGTCACAGAAAGTCGGACGCTCTGTTTGTCCTTTATGATCCCAATAAGGTTGGGTATCCTCCTTCTAAGCAGACGATTTCTCGCTGGATCAGGTTTACTATCTAGTATGCTTATTCTACGGCAGGCTTGCCGTGTCCAAAATTTGTTAATGCCCACTCTACTCGTAAAGTGGGTTCTTCCTGGGCGGCTGCCCGGGGTGTCTCGGCTTTAAAGCTTTGCCGAGCGTCTACTTGGTCAGGATCTAACACGTTTGCTAAGTTCTACAAGTTCGATACTTTGGCCTCGGAGGACCTAAAGTTTGGTCAATCGGTTCTGCAGGGGCCTCTGCGCTCTCCCTCCCATACTGGGAGCTTTGGTACATCCCCATGGTACTAATGTGGACCCCAGCATCCTCTAGGACGTAAGAGAAAATAAGAATTTACTTACCGATAATTCTATTTCTCGGAGTCCGTAGTGGATGCTGGGGTTCCTGAAAGGACCATGGGGGATAGCGGCTCCGCAGGAGACAGGGCACAAAAGTAAAGCTTTTACAGGTCAGGTGGTGTGTACTGGCTCCTCCCCCCATGACCCTCCTCCAGACTCCAGTTAGGTACTGTGCCCGGACGAGCGTACACAATAAGGGAGGATTTTGAATCCCGGGTAAGACTCATACCAGCCACACCAATCACACCGTACAACTTGTGATCTAAACCCAGTTAACAGTATGATAACAGAGGAGCCTCTGAAAGATGGCTTCCTAAACAATAACCCGAATTAGTTAACAATAACTATGTACAAGTATTGCAGATAATCCGCACTTGGGATGGGCGCCCAGCATCCACTACGGACTCCGAGAAATAGAATTATCGGTAAGTAAATTCTTATTTTCTCTATCGTCCTAAGTGGATGCTGGGGTTCCTGAAAGGACCATGGGGATTATACCAAAGCTCCCAAACGGGCGGGAGAGTGCGGATGACTCTGCAGCACCGAATGAGAGAACTCCAGGTCCTCCTTTGCCAGGGTATCAAATTTGTAAAAATTTACAAACGTGTTCTCCCCTGACCACGTAGCTGCTCGGCAGAGTAGTAATGCCGAGACCCCTCGGGCAGCCGCCCAAGATGAGCCCACCTTCCTTGCGGAATGGGCCTTAACAGATTTAGGCTGTGGCAGGCCTGCCACAGAATGTACAAGTTGAATTTTGTTACAAATCCAACGAGCAATCGACTGCTTAGAAGCAGGTGCACCCAACTTGTTGGGTGCATACAGTATAAACAGCGAGTCAGATTTTCTGACTCCAGCCGTCCTTTAAATGTATATTTTTAAGGCTCTGACAACGTCCAACAACTTGGAGTCCTTCAAGTCGTCTGTAGCCGCAGGCACTACAATAGGCTGGTTCAGGTGAAACGCTGATACCACCTTAGGGAGAAAATGCGGACGCGTCCGCAGCTCTGCCCTATGTCGAATGGAAAATTAAATAAGGGCTTTTATAAAACAAAGCCGCCAGTTCAGATACTCTCCCGGCCGAAGCCAGGGCCAGTAACATAGTCACTTTCCATGTGAGATATTTCAAATCCACCTTCTTTAGTGGTTCAAACCAATTTGATTTGAGGAAATCTAAAACTACATTTAGATCCCACGGTGCCACCTTAGGCACCACAGGAGGCTGTATATGCAGTACTCCTTTGATAAAAACTGGACCTCAGGGACTGAGGCCAATTCTTTTTGGAAGAATATTGATAGGGCCGAAATTTGAACCTTAATAGATCCCAATTTGAGACCCATAGACAATCCTGATTGCAGGAAATGTAGGAAAACGACCCAGTTGAAATTCCTCCATCGGAGCACTCCGCTGCTCGCACCACGCAACCTTTTCGCCAAATACGGCGATAATGCTTCGCGGTGACTTCCTTCCTTGCCTTTATCAAGGTAGGAATGACTTCTTCTGGAATGCCTTTTCCTTTTAGGATCTGGCATTCAAACGCCATGCCGTCAAACGCAGCCGCGGTAAGTCTTGAAAAAGACAAGTACCCTGCTGAAGCAGGTCCCTTCTCAGAAGTAGAGGCCACGGATCGTCCGTGACCATCTCTTGAAGTTCCGGGTACCAAGTCCTACTTGGCCAATCCGGAGCCACTAGTCTTACTCCACTTTGCCGTATAATCCTCAATACCTTTGGTATGAGAGGCAGAGGAGGAAACACATATACCGACTGGTACACCCAAGGTGTTACCAGCGCGTCCACAGCTATTGCCTGCGGATCTCTTGACCTGGCGCAATACCTGTCCAGTGTTTTGTTGAGGCGAGACGCCATCATGTCCACCATTGGTTTTACCCAACGGTTTAATAGCATGTGGAAAACTTCTGGATGAAGTCTCCACTCTCCCGGGTGAAGGTCGTGTCTGCTGAGGAAGTCTGCTTCCCAGTTGTCCACGCCCGGGATGAATACTGCTGACAGTGCTATCACGTGATTCTCCGCCCAGCGAAGGATCCTGGCAGCTTCTGCCATTGCCCTCCTGCTTCTTGTGCCGCCCTGTCTGTTTACATGGGCGACTGCCGTGATGTTGTCCGACTGGATCAACACCGGTCTTCCTTGAAGCAGAGGTTCCGCCTGGCTTAGAGCATTGTAGATTGCTCTTAGTTCCAGAATGCTTATGTGAAGAGACTTTTTCAGGCTCGACCACACTCCCTGGAAATTTCTTCCCTGTGTGACTGCTCCCCAGCCTCTCTGGCTGGCACCCGTGGTCACCAGGATCCAATCCTGCATGCCGAATCTGCGGCCCTCCAATAGATGAGCCTCCTGCAACCACCACAGAAGGGATACCCTTGTCCTCGGCGACAGGGTTATCCGCAGGTGCATCTGAAGATGCGACCCTGACCATTTGTCCAACAGATCCCTTTGCATGGAATCTGCCGAAAGGGATTGCTTCGTAAGAAGCTACCATTTTTTCCCAGGACTCTTGTGCATTGATGTACAGACACCTTTCCTGGTTTTAGGAGGTTCCTGACCAGGTCAGATAACTCCTTGGCTTTTTCTTCGGGAAGAAAAACCTTTTCTGAACTGTGTCCAGAATCATCCCCAGGAACAGCAGACGAGTTGTCGGCATTAATTGGGATTTTGGAATATTCAGAATCCATCCGTGCTGCTTTAGCACCTCTCGAGATAGTGCTAAACCCATCTCTAGCTGTTCTCTGGACCTTGCCCTTATTAGGAGATCGTCCAAGTATGGGATAATTAATACGCCTTTTCTTCGAAGAAGAAATATTATCTCGGCCATTACCTTTGTAAAGACCCGAGGTGCCGTGGACAAACCAAACGGCAGCGTCTGAAACTGATAGTGACAGTTTTGTACAACGAACCTGAGGTACCCCTGGTGTGAGGGGTAATTGGAACGTGGAGATACGCATCCTTGATGTCCAAGGATACCATAAAGTCCCCTTCTTCCAGGTTCGCTATCACTGCTCTGAGTGACTCCATCTTGAACTTGAACTTCTTTATGTACAGGTTCAAGGACTTCAGATTTAGAATAGGCCTTACCGAGCCATCCGGCTTCGGTACCACAAAAAGAGTGGAATAATACCCCTTCCCTTGTTGTAGAAGAGGTACCTTGACTATCACCTGCTGAGAATACAGCTTGTGAATGGCTTCCAAAACCGTCTCCCTTTCTGAGGGGGACGTTGGTAAAGCAGACTTCAGGAAACGGCGAGGTGGCTCTGTCTCTAATTTCAACCTGTACCCCTGAGATATTATCTGCAGGATCCAGGGATTTACCTGCGAGTGAGCCCACTGCGCGCTGTAATTCTTGAGACGACCGCCTACCGCCCCCGAGTCCGCTTGCGAAGCCCCAGCGTCATGCTGAGGCTTTTGTAGAAGCCGGGGAGGGCTTCTGTTCCTGGGAAGGAGCTGCCTGTTGCTGTCTCTTCCCTCGTCCTCTGCCTCGTGGCAGATATGAATAGCCCTTTGCTCTCTTATTTTTAAAGGAACGAAAAGGCTGCGGTTGAAAGGTCGGTGCCTTTTTCTGTTGGGGAGTGACTTGAGGTAGAAAGGTGGATTTCCCGGCCGTAGCCGTGGCCACCAAATCCGATAGACCGACCCCAAATAACTCCTCTATGCATCGCCTGTCCACTGTCGTGTCCATAAAGCTCTTCTGGCCGAAATGGACATAGCACTTACCCGTGATGCCAGTGTGCAGATATCTCTCTGTGCATCACGCATATAAAGAAATGCATCCTTTATTTGTTCTAACGACAGTAAAATATTGTCCCTGTCCAGGGTATCAATATTTTCGATCAGGGACTCTGACCAAACTACCCCAGCACTGCACATCCAGGCAGTCGCAATAGCTGGTCGTAGTATAACACCTGCATGTGTGTATATACCTTTTTGGATATTTTCCATCCTCCTATCTGATGGATCTTTAAGTGCGGCCGTCTCAGGAGAGGGTAACGCCACTTGTTTTGATAAGCGTGTTAGCGCTTTGTCCACCCTAGGAGGTGTTTCCCAGCGCTCCCTAACCTCTGGCGGGAAAGGGTATAAAGCCAATAACTTCTTTGAAATTAGCAGTTTTTTATCGGGGCACCCCACGCTTCATCACACACGTCATTTAATTCTTCTGATTCGGTAAAAACTACTGGTAGTTTTTTCACACCCCACATAATACCCTGTTTAGTGGTACCTGTAGTATCAGCTAAATGTAACATCTCCTTTATTGCCAAAATCATATAACGTGTGGCCCTTTTGGAAAATACGGTTGATTCGTCACCTTCACTACCGGAATCAGTGCCTGTGTCTGGGTCTGTGTCGACCGACTGAGGCAAGGGGCGTTTTACAGCCCCTGACGGTGTTTGAGGCGCCTGGACAGGTACTAAGTGAGTGTCCGGCCGCCTCATGTCGGCAAACGACTGCTTAAGCGAGTTGACGCTATCCCGTAATTCCACAAATAAAGGCATCCATTCTGGTGTCGACCCCCTAGAAGGTGACATCCTCATATTTGGCAATTGCTCCGCCTCCACACCAATAACGTCCTCATACATGTCGACACACACGTACCGACACACAGCAGACACACAGGGAATGCTCTATACGAAGACAGGACCCACTAGCCCTTTGGGGAGACAGAGGGAGAGTCTGCCAGCACACACCAAAAAGCGCTATATATGACAGGGATAGCCTTATGATTAAGTGCTCCCTTATAGCTGCTTTTATATTAATATATTGCCATTTATTTTGCCCCCCCTCTCTGTTATACCCTGTTTCTGTAGTGCAGTGCAGGGGAGAGACCTGGGAGCCTTCCTGACCAGCGGAGCTGTGACAGAAAATGGCGCCGTGTGCTGAGGAGATAGGCCCCGCCCCTTTTCCGGCGGGCTCGTCTCCCGCTATTTAGTACATTTAGGCAGGGGTAAATATCTCCATATAGCCTCTGGGGCTATATGTGAGGTATTTTTAGCCTTTTTAAAGGTTTACATTTGCCTCCCAGGGCGCCCCCCCCCAGCGCCCTGCACCCTCAGTGACTGCCGTGTGAAGTGTGCTGAGAGGAAAATGGCGCACAGCTGCAGTGCTGTGCGCTACCTTAAGAAGACTGCAGGAGTCTTCAGCCGCCGATTCTGGACCTCTTCTTGCTTCAGCATCTGTGAGGGGGCCGGCGGCGTGGCTCCGGTGACCATCCAGGCTGTACCTGTGATCGTCCCTCTGGAGCTTCATGTCCAGTAGCCAAGAAGCCAATCCATCCTGCACGCAGGTGAGTTCACTTCTTCTCCCCTCTGTCCCTCGTTGCAGTGATCCTGTTGCCAGCAGGAATCACTGTAAAATAAAAAACCTAAGCTAAACTCTCTAAGCAGCTCTTTATGAGAGCCACCTAGAATTGCACCCTTCTCGGCCGGGCACAAAAATCTAACTGGAGTCTGGAGGAGGGTCATGGGGGGAGGAGCCAGTACACACCACCTGACCTGTAAAAGCTTTACTTTTGTGCCCTGTCTCCTGCGGAGCCGCTATCCCCCATGGTCCTTTCAGGAACCCCAGCATCCACTTAGGACGATAGAGAAAATAGGATTTTAATTACCTACCGGTAAATCCTTTTCCCGTAGTCCGTAGAGCAGTGGTAGCCAACCCTGGTCCTCGAGAGCTACCAACAGTGCACGTTTTCCAGCTCACCTGGCAGGTGCACATTTGCAGTTATTACTAACTGTCACATTTTAAAAGAGGAGACCTGGAAAACGTGCACTGTTGGTAGCTCTCGAGGACCAGGGTTGGCTACCCCTGCCGTAGAGGATGCTGGGCGCCTGCCCAGCACTTCGTTTTCCTGCATTTGTTACTTAGTTAAGTACTGCATTGTTACTTGGTTAAGTACTGTGTTGGTACTTGGTTACGTACTGTTGTTCAGCCGTTGCTGACTTGTTTCAAACTGGTTAGCTTGGTTTTCTGTTGTTAAGTGTGAGCTGGTATGAATCTCACCACTATCTGTGTATTTCCTTCTCTCGAAGTATGTCCGTTTCCTCGGGCACAGTTTCTAGACTAAGTCTGGTAGGAGGGGCATAGAGGGAGAAGCCAGCCCACACTATTAAACTCTTAAAGTGCCCATGGCTCCCAAGGGACCTGTCTATACCCCATGGTACTAATGTGGACCCCAGCATGCTCTACTGACTACGAGAAAAGGATTTACTGGTAGGTAATTAATATCCTATTTTTCTATGGAATACCCAGTGTAAACATCCAGCCAGGATGATGTCAGCAGAGTAAAAGTAAAGTGTGCTTCACCGTTGCGCCTCTATTATAATTTACCCTATTTTACCTCAGGACAAAAATATGGAAACACCTAATAACACAGGGATTGAAATTGTTTTGGCTACAGTTTGTTTAGACGTAGTGTGGCGGTCACCGGGATGCCAAACGTATCCCGTCAACCGGTGTCACGAGTGGTGTCAGGATTCCAGCGTCGGTCACTTGGCTGCTAGCCTACAGACTGCCAGGATACCGAACGCATCCCATCAAGTTAATACAGATTGTGGTGAGCAATAATTTGTGTGTAAGTACTGTTTGTGAGACTTTCAGTGAGTAGGGGGTTTTGGTATATTCTTTTCTCTCCTTTTCTCCTTTTTGTGCCTTTACAATACTTTCTCAGACTTACAGTGAGGTCGGATTGTTGGTCTATGTTTAGCTGGAGTACAATCATGCTTGTTCCGCAAAATCTGAGGAAACAGAATAGTGTGCTGCTGGGTCAAAGCTGTCACGTGAAGCCAAATGAGCATCAGTGTTCATCAATGTTTATATTGGGTCTAACTGAGAGGTATACTATATGTTCTGCAAACTGAATTAGTGACAGTAATAAAGGTATGGTAAGCGCACCAACCACATGTGCCCGTAATGTGGTAAAGCTACTCTAAAGTGCAATGACTTTAATCAAAATTTAAGCAGTGCTATTTAGAGTGTGATGGTGTTAATTGACTATAGGAGTGAAAAAAGGGTTGCAGATTAGGGCTTGATAATTAGGTACAGCAAATGGAATTGAGATACAGCAACCTTTTGAATTAGGGTCCTTGCATTTAAATTGGCAATTGAGAAGGTTTTGGGGTGTTTAATAAAGGTGCAAAATGGACTTTAATGTAACAGTCAACTTATATATTACTTTGTCAGTACTGTTACATGTTTAATAATTATTGTTTGGGTATAATTAAAGTACCAGTCATAATTTGCTTGAAGTTTTGTTTTGGTACACATACCTTTCTTTTGCATCATTTAATAAATCGTCAACACCCTTTTGGACTTTTCAATTCAGTGTACTAATGTGCTGCTTATTGGGCTGAGGTTCTTCACACCTACATTATACACTGAACCTTGGTAAGAACATTTAAGCCCGGGTGGAGGCACAAACTAGAAACACAATACAGTTATCAAGCAAATATTGGAATTTACATGTGACTATTCATCTGACTTCACAAATTCAGATGAGGAGGTGTTACATTAATATTACAGTAGGCATCTCATATCACTGGTATGTTGGTTCAGAGTTTTCTGGGATACAAGTAACTCAAATATATTAGTTCAATTTCTCCAATAGTTTTTCAATAAACAGTGAGTGCTTCAATAAACGCAGTTAGAGTTTCCAATTATATAAATAAAGGATGCGTTTCACATATCGCAGTCTGCTTCATTAGAAAAAACCTTGTAATAAACTTATTAATAGACAGGGACAGATCTTGCAGCATCATACAACACAACCACAACATTTAGAGGTTACATATCACATGAAGCAAGCTGCAACTGTGAAACGTCAATTATTTAGATTTATGGAAATTCTAAACACTGCTACGAAAAAAATATTGAAGAAATAAATGATAATTGAACTATTAATGTGTTGGATTAGTTATTTGCAGAAAGACTATTATTGTCATTCTATCGGCTCACCTGCACACTGCTGACTTGTATTACTGCTGGTCTACAGTCTTAGCCTCTACCACCTCGG
Source organism: Pseudophryne corroboree (assembly GCF_028390025.1). Taxonomy (NCBI): domain Eukaryota; kingdom Metazoa; phylum Chordata; class Amphibia; order Anura; family Myobatrachidae; genus Pseudophryne; species Pseudophryne corroboree. Next base: position 147,519,475 of record NC_086450.1, read on the forward strand.
ATAAGTGGAATAGCCTCCCATCAGAGGTGGTAGAGGCTAAGACTGTAGACCAATTTAAACATGCTTGGGATAGGCATATGAATATCCTTACAAAGAATTAAGGTTCAAAAAGGGTTGCGATTACCTAAAGGATAAAAAAAAAGGGGCAGACTAGATGGGCCAAGTGGTTCTTATCTGCCGTCAAATTCTATGTTTAGTCGCTGTCCTTGAGGAGACAACCATTTAAGCTGTGCCAGTTAAGAGGAGATTATTATTATTATCCTTTATTTATATGGCGCCACAAGGGTTCCGCAGCGCCCAATTACAGAGTACATATGCACATAATCAAAACAGGAAAACAGTGACTTACAGATGGATTCTCCACAACCCATGTTGAAACAGGGGCCTAAGTTCGCAGCTAGTTGGTTACATAGTGTGTTGGATGTAGCTGATTGTCTGCAATACTTTCTTGGCCACCCGTTTTATTATCATTAAATTAATAAAATCTATGTTCTTATATCATCATCATCATGTGTCCGTACAATGCTTTAAAGTTGGTTTAAGGTTTTTAAGAATATTTTGGTATGCCTGATCGGAAGCCATCAAGTGCTAGCCAACTTACTGGGGTAAATTTACTAAG